>NC_142336.1:52546821-52865779 GCF_054954075.1 Amborella trichopoda | reverse complement strand
TCTTAAAAATCTGGCTTTTATATTAGGTATTTTGCTTCATGCTGGGTTTGAATGTTAGTGACTATTGGAAATGATAAATTAGAGAGATATATTTATATTAATATTTGTATTCTTGCATGATCAAAAGAGTAGAGACATAATAATTTAGAATGTTTGGATCAGTGGCAGCATCCTGTGATTGCTTGAGGTAAACTGAACAAGTTTTCTTGAGTTGAGTCTGGATATGGACAAATGGTTCCATGTCCTCTCTGCCCAACTATTTCACGAAACTAGCTGGATCATTGAAAAAAGAAGCACCACATTTATCCAAACTAGACCATATTGTTTCTCATATTATTCAGTCAATGTTGGTTATAGTAATCTTCTTCTTTTTTTTCTTAGTTAGATTTATGAGAATAGTAATTGGTATGCCAAACTTTAGTAAGGTTGCTAATTTTTTAACCTACATTGTATGTTCTATATAATGAAATGAGGGCTCTGGAAGTCTTATATTTTTTGGACAGTATGTGTTATCCTCGTACTAAGGCTGTTATGAATGTTACTTTTTCCCAATATTGTTAAATAAGAATACAAGGCCTGAGGAGTTAATAATTAGATGAATATAGATTCCATATATATTGACTGAGCTAATCCTCTCATTGAGGTGCCTTGGTCCTACATATCATGAATGAATGGTCTTCTTGACACTTAATGTGTGAAAATGAATTTCCAGAGGTTCCCGCCATGTTTAAATTAGTCGTGGATGGCCATAAATTATGATTCTTGGGTTCAATTAGATTGTTATTTTATTTGATAAGTAGCCTATTAAATGCCACCTATCTATCAAATGCTCCTTATTTTCACCAATTTAGTTACAATGGCATGTGTTCTTCTGGACCCATTACTTTCATGAGGATCGCTAATTTATTCATTCGTGTCTTGAAAAGAAAATGGTTCACGCTTGCATCACCATCATCATCATAGCAGTGAGAAACAAGGAAAAAGGTTCATCTGTGTCTTTTGGTAATTACAACAGGTTAGAAGATGCAATTGAGATACTGGAATATGTTCTCGGAATAAGGGAAGAGAAACTTGGGACTGCACATCCTGATGTAGATGAAGAAAAGAGGAGGTTGGCCGAGCTCCTAAGAGAAGCAGGAAGAGTAAGAAGCAGGAAAGCAAAATCCCTTGAAACTCTTTTGGTTTCGAACTCTCAGGCAATCAAACCAGCTGAGGTGGTGATGCAGGTATGAAGATATGGAGGCATTTTTTATTGTTATTTTATTCTATGTATAAATATTGTGAAATTTAAAGATTTGGGTGGTGAGTGTGTTCATTTTACCACGTAAGGGGCATTGCATGTAACTGTTGTTCCTCTGTAGCATATTCTTTTATGAGGGACCTTTATCATATGATTTTCAGAGAGTAATGAGAATAGAAAAGGAGTAGAAGATCATGGTCACTGATTTTTGTTGTTTCTTCATGCTGTTGCAAACTTGGAAATATGCAATATTTACATGGTGGAAATCTTATGCCCGTGCATTTATCATCATAAACTGGGAACTCTATGTTTGTGTTCGTTATTTCGAGTTACCAATGTCCATGGAGAGAGAGAGACAGAGAGAGAGAGAGAGAGAGAGAGAGAGAGAGAGACGTTTAGAGGAACCTGAGACGAGAGCAAAACAATTGGGAGTAGCAAAATGAGCAACATATTGGGCACAAAAAGAAGCTAATCGAGGATATAATTCGAGGCACAAAATCCATGTCAACAAGACTACTGTTTGGAAATGTTACTCTAGCCGAAAGGGAATCTGCTGGACAAGATCCTAGGGCTGGAAGGCCTCCACTATGAACATCTCTCTCTCTCTCTCTCTCTCTCTCTCTCTCTCCGTGAAATAACAGTGAAAGATCAGGCATCCACTTATTATCTCTCTCTCTCTCTCTCTCTCTCTCTCTCTCTCCGTGAAATAACAGTGAAAGATCAGGCATCCACTGATTATCTCTCTCTCTCTCTCTCTCTCTCTATCTCTCTCTCCGTGAAATAACAGTGAAAGATCAGGCATCCACTGATTATGCTCCATGTGTTCTTGGAAGCACTGGTTCTCAGATGTGTGTCAAAATAGAGAGAGAGAGATTATATGCTGCTTGTATATCTTTTGAACAATTAAAGATGCATCTAGATGCCAACATCTCTTTCATTATCGCTTCTGTAATCTGTCACCAACAATCCCTACAAGAACATGCCCCATCTCTAAAATGGTGGAACCTAAGCTTATCTCTCACCAAAATCTCTCTCCCCACAACTTTTGAGATCAACTTGATAGCTGAATGGCAATCCTCACACATCCTCAAGTTCTTTACCACCCTGATCTCCTCCCCCTCTCTACTGCTCATTAGTCCATACACGATAGCCAGTTTCTCACTATGAAATCGAAGTGCATATTCCTTCTCTTCGTCCTCCATCTCATGGAGTACTGCACCGGTCTCTGGTTCATAACCCACTTTCCTTATTCTCCTTACAAGCTCCTCTAATTCTTCATAAATTCTCTCACTAGATGGGTGCGACTTATCGCCATTCCAGAACACATGAACCTCTCCTTTAACCTCAATTGAGCTGAACCCAGGCTGCTTCTTCAATCCTCTCTCAGTCATCATGGACCTAACCATCTCAACCCTATCAGCTCTCCCTGAAGCCGCATAGAGGTTAGAGAGAAGAACATAGTGCGCAGGGTTATCAGGTTCTAGAGAAAGAAGCCTCTTTGCAAACTCTACTCCCATATCAAACCTCTTGTGCACCATACATGCACCAATCATGGCGGTTAAGACCGGTGGTTGGGGCTCTCCAGGGATAGACTCGATGAACCTGGCAGCTTCCTTTAGAAACCCATTGCGCCCTAGAAGGTCCACCATGGCTACACGGTGCTCGACTGATGGTTTCATGCCATAGCATTTTGTCATGGAGTCATATGCTTCAAGGCCTTCATATACAAGCCCTGAGTGTGCACAAGCCGAGAGCACAGCAGTGAGTGTTACAGCATTTGGGTGCACACCATGTGCTTTCATTCTCTCAAATGCATGCACCGCCTCCTCACCCTGTCCATGCATTCCATAAGCTGAGATCAAGGCTGTGTACGAGACCACATTTGGGTTGTGTATCATTTCAAAAACCTCTCGTGCTTTATCCACTTTTCCACACCTGCCATACATGGTCAGGATGGCGGTGTGTAGCTCCACTCCAGGGTTGTGTATGGTTGCATGGGTTTCGGACTCAAGGCTCTCTCCCATATCAAGAGCCCCAATTTGTGCACAAGCAGAGAGAGCAGACACCAAGGTAGCAGAATCGGGTGCCACACAAGCACTCCGCATGAGACGGAGCATGGAGAGTGCTTCGACGCTCCACCCATTTTGCTCATAACCTGAAATCATCGCATTCCAAGTCGTCACACTCTTTAGAGTCATGTGATCAAACACTTTCCGAGAGGTTTCCAAATCATTAGACTTGGCATACATAGTCACTAAGGCCGTTTGAACATACAAGTCAGGGCCAAAGCCTGCAAGCACAGCTCGCGCATGGATTTCACGACCAGTTTGGGAGGCGGCAGAGAGATCAGAGCAAGCTTTGATGGCTGAGGTGAGAGAGAAAGTGCAGAGAGAGAAACCAGAGTTGAGCATGAGGGACAAGAGGAGGAGGGCATGGTGGGGAAAGTTGCAGTGGGCTGAGGCTCTAATGAATGAGTTGTAGAGGAATTTGTCAGGGTTTTGGATGGAGTTGAAGATGTGTAGAGAGTGGTAGATGGAGCCTGAGAAGGTGTAGAGAGAGAGAAGCTTTGTGAGGAGAGGGGTGCTTTGTGGGTAGAGAGAGGAGGTGGTGGTTATGATGTGGCCATGCACTTGCTTGAGTTGTTTGAGGTTGGTGTTGGCCTTTAGCAGGGCTAAGTATGTGGGTGAATGGTGAGACATGGGTTTTGATTTGTTTGGGTGCTAGAAATCAAGGGTTATAAGGTAGTGGGCATAATGGTAAATACTTGATGTGCATGATGCTTATTGGGTGTGACACAGTGGATACATTTATTTGGGTAAGGATGTAAGGAGAACTTTTGGACAGTAACTAATGTTTCCCTAATAATATTAAAAGAACGTGGTTTATCTGAGTCCATGTAGAAATGAGACCCCTCTTAGAAATCTAATTTTGAGATGGATTTTTGGACCCAATTTTTAACTACATGTAATATCTCGGACCCACTTTTTTAAGGACATGTAATATCTAATATGGAGATCATGAATATGAAAAAAAAAAAAAAAATTGAAAATTAAAAATTAAAAATAATTTTATGAATAAAATATTTAGACTATTAGTTTCAATTATTTTTAAATGAACCACCCATAGATGCTTTATAACTTGGGGACCGCAAATGTAGAAATCCCCGATGCATGAAATAATTTTCCATATTAAAAAGAACAATAAAACATTTTCCTAGGACATCAGGTTTAGAGTGAGAGAGGTCTAGCGATCAGACCTGTCTCTTGCAAATAAAACTGTGCTACCCATCAAAAGATTTCTCTTTGTTACTAGTTTAATGAGAAATGCAAATGTGGTTTTTGGAATAAATGCTGAAATTTACCGAAATTTACCATGATAGTTTTCTTATCAATTTTTTCCCCTAGGGTCGCGGCTTTAGGGGATACGCTAGCCGTGATTAAAGCCTAGAGATCAAATGGGGCGGCTGTTAATTAAAAAAAGAAAATTGTACATTTGATTAATGAAAGAGGGTTGAGTTTTTTTTAGGTACATCAGCAGGGAATACAGGTCTCTACCCGTTTTTAAAAATAATTAGCGGTTTGCAAATGCGTCATTGGGAATGAAAACCTAGATCGGTAGCTGACGCTCAAATGCTCTATCTCGTCTTCTCTTACATGTTCAAATCCATAAAATAAAAGGAAACCTATCAAATTATCCATAACAAATTAGCGCCTTTTCATATTTTTTATTTTAATTTCAAAATACACATGATTTTGAGTTGAAATTGATGTAAAAAGACAATGTTAAATAATTCAGCTCTGCTTCTTGATATTTTGATGAATTTCCCTGGTCATTTTGATTATTTAAAAGATAAGCATATGGAACACCGTAAGATTTAATATTTCGCCAAAATCACATTGCTTTCTGTTAATTATAACGAAGCACCCCTGCCTATGCCATTTTCAACCCTCTCAAAATGACTGAGCAACTTGAACTCAAGATAATCACGGCTCTTGCCAAATAGAAAGAAGTGAAACAAATTGAACACACCAGAGAATGTTTTGTGAATCAAATATTTAAATTACCTTTCTTGTTTTGCAGCATTAGCCTCATTGCACATATAATTACAGATTTAGAAAAAAAAGAAAAAAATTGATAAGAGAAAAGAAAGAAGATATTTATTACACCCCATATATCCAATGAAGCTAAAGATCTAATCTTATACTTAAGCTTAGTGGTAAACACACCAGTTTAGGTGAGGGAGGTCCAGGGTTCAAACCCTCCTTAAAACCCAAATAAGCTGAACTGGCCCTCTCTTTATTGAAAGGCTCTAATCTCATCAAGTATACAAAAGTCGACAAAAGAGAACAGAGAATATTAAATCATGCAATGAGTTCATTCAACTATGATGGAATGACACTTCACCCCAGGGCTCATATCACAACCCATGCTTTTCCCTTCAATTCTAGTGGTTGTAGATTCAAACCCAGCACTTTTGGATCACATAAAGGCAAAAGAAAGATTCTTTTCCCTTCAATTCTAGTGGCTGTGGATTCAATCCCAGCACTTTTGGATCAAATCAAGGCAAAAGAAAAGAATCGTGACCCAAAACTACAAAAAAAAAAAGAAAACTACAAATGAACTTCTAATCTAACGACCAAGATGGGTGCTTGTGAAGCTGTTGAGTGCTCCAAGTGACATCCACTGTGGAGCTGGGGAATATTAATGTCGGGAGCCTCATGCTCTCCTCCACATGTGGGAAATCCACTGTAAAATGAAGCCCCCGACTCTCGTGCCTTGCCAATGCACTCCTCACCACCAACTTCGCACAACAAACCAAATTCCTCATCTCACAGGCCTCCACACCCACCATCCTAGGTCCCCAGCCCCACCTAAACAAGTATCCCTCCCACTCCCCCTCCACCTCTCTAAGCCGTCTTTTCGCCTTCTCAAGTCTCTCTGTCGACCTTACAATCCCGACATAGTCCCACATAACCTCCTGCAACTGTCTCCTCAAGCTTCTCGTCTTCTGCATTATCTGACTTAGAGCCCCTTGTGACAGTGGTCGCGGTACTATTGGCCAGGCCCACATGTCTGGTCCTCGTCCTATGCTCAAGTCAGAGCCTGCAGCCTTACAGGCGGCGACAGACGGTCCAATAGCTCGTTGTGAGAAAACCAAAGCCTCAAGTAATGAATTGCTCGCGAGTCTATTTGCTCC
Organism: Amborella trichopoda; assembly: GCF_054954075.1. Classification (NCBI taxonomy): domain Eukaryota; kingdom Viridiplantae; phylum Streptophyta; class Magnoliopsida; order Amborellales; family Amborellaceae; genus Amborella; species Amborella trichopoda. The sequence continues at coordinate 52,859,342 of NC_142336.1, read as the reverse complement.
ATGGAGCCCAGTACAAGCAACCTCACCTGCAGCATAAAGCCCCTTGATAGAGGTCTCGCCATGAAGCCCGGCGCGGACCCCACCACACATGTAATGTGCAGCAGGGACCACAGGGATGGGCTGTTTGGTTATGTCGATCCCGTAACGTAGGCACTGGGCCGTCACATTCGGGAAGTGGGAGAGGATCTTGTATTTGGGTCTGTGACTGATGTCAAGGAAAACAAATTTCTCCCCACGCTTTTTGAGCTGGTCATCGATGCTCCGAGCGACGATATCACGAGGGGCAAGCTCGGCGCGGTCATCATACATAGGCATGAACCGCTCCATAGATTGGTTGTAGAGGATGCCACCATCCCCGCGCACGGCCTCAGTGATCAGGAAGGCATTCTCGCGGTCTACGGGCTTGATGGGGAGCCCCTCCTCGGCTAGGGCAGTGGGGTGGAACTGCACGAACCTGCATTAACACAAGTGGGCATTCCATTTTGTCAATATTTAAAATATAAAAAAAAGGAGAAACATACTATGGCCCGTCAGATCATGGCAGTAGTGCTGCCACAGGGATCTTCACTGTTCCATCAATAGGTTGGATGGGGAGGGAGGGAGAATCAGCCCGACCAAACATAGCATGAATCCAAACGTATATCCCACTCTCTCTCCATTACCATATAGTTCATAGTTTGGATGGTGAAGATCCCTATGACTATATTATTGCCATGATAGTCAGAGCATACTTTCGCAAAGAGGGAAACAAAAAAACCCAAAGGAATACCCAGCCGTGGTGGCTGGGGGGGGGCACTCCAGTTAATCTCCACTTTTCGATGTCAGGAATGGACAGTGGATGGCCCTTTAGCATGCCCAACCATGGATCATTGTTGCATGGCTATATTTTCCCTACTGGAGAAAGGGACAAGGGAGTGCTCTTAAGTATAGGGTAAGTGAGAGCTTACTCCATATTGGAAATGACAGCGTGCGCTCGGTGAGCCATTGCAATGCCATCTCCAGTAGCAACCTGTAGAAGTTTGAATTATCATTCAGCAATTTGCATTAGCCCTCGTATATTTGAATTTTATTTCATACTGTCATCTGAAGTACACATAAAGGAATTTTGGTCATTTTTAATAGCAGTGCTTTGTTCTGTACATGTGTAAAAAGTAACAAATTGTTTTTAAGCAAATATGATAGCATAGGGTACATTAGCGCATATTGTGCATGTGGAGAAATACAGAAAAATTTTTGGTTGTAAATATTTAGAGATCAGTTTCTCATTATCGACTTGCATCATTTTACTGGGCTTTCTACAAGTCATAAAGTTAATTTGAACACAGAAAAAGCCATAAATAACAAAACTTTAAGCAACATGAAAGAGAAAGCCCCTGTGCATAAATGCCAAATGAATGACAGATGGTGTCTAATGGCCAAAGGGCTGAAAAGTTACCAGTGGATTTGTAGTGGTGGGGTAAATATGGCCTGCACCTCCTGAGGCAAGTAGAGTGACTTTTGATAAAAACCGAATCACCTGGAGAACACATTATATTAAAAGGAACAAGCTAAGAATTTTGTTTCCATAGGCAGCATATTTTTTGAGTAACAATCAACCGGTAAAACAAGCTAAACTACAGAATGAAAATGCGCTACTGCAATATACAGTTATTTACTAGGAAAGTCCATCAGGTTACCTGATTGGTTTCGGTATTCAACGTATCCACCCCATGACAACGTATTTCCAAACCATCCTGTAACAATAGTAGTCGCACACCGTGTCATCTCAAGATACATTGAAATAGTTAAGACACCACATAATTGGATTAGAACACTATTTATAGATTGATCTTGAAAAACTTTTTCAGGAAACTAAACTTGAAAGTTCAGAATTATAAACAAGGAAAACTTGAAAGTTCAGAATTATAAACAAGGAAAATGAAAAACTAATCTCATAACAATGCATAAACCTGAGAAGTCAGCAAATCAATAGCAAAATGGTGCTCAAACAAAGTAATGCCAAGATCATTATCAACAGCTTTGAGCAGAGCTCTTTCAATCTCTCTTCCAGTCATATCAGCAGCATGTACAATTCGACGGTGTGAATGGCCACCTTCCCTTGCTAGATGTAGGTTCCCATCTTCACCATAATCAAATGATGCCCCGATAGCAATTAATTCTTTAACCCTATCTGGCCCTTCTGTGCACACCACCTGTACAAAGCTAACCCCATTTAAGCAAAGCTCCCATAATGCTGCAAAGACGACAAAAAGTAGAGATTCACACATACTGGAAGATGTGAAAGGAAATAGCTAAATTGATATATTCCATATGTAACTTTGTTTGCACATCTGTTAATGGGCCAAAGAAGTAACAAGGCTGGAAGCTTAACAAACTGCAAGAAAGTATTATTTCATATTACCAACATCATGAAAGTCATTAATATGGTATGAGAATTCTCAAGAACTTATATAATCAGAATATTACCAACATCATGAAAGTCATTAATATGGTATGAGAATTCTCAAGAACTTATATAATCAGAAAAGCAGAAAGAAACAATATAGTAAACAATCACAAGAATTAGCACTATCATAATAACAGGACATGCCAGGCCTCAAAGTGAACCACAAGGATCTAATTGCTGGAGGACAACAAATGGAAAAACAAGAGAGATCACAATACACAATGGATATACAATAGCTAAGAAACTCGAAATACAAATAGGAATTGTCATGCGCAAATTGTAGCTTGTGCAACTCATCCTGATTTCAGTGACCTTAATCCAATGCAGGAACATGCTAGTGTCATAGTTCAACACAATAAAATGAGTTTAGATGTACATGCAAATATCATTTTTTTCCATTCATTTCTTAAACTAACCAAACTGATGATTTAAACGAATGACCATAGAGATCCAATAAGAGAAGATGATACTAACTTGATCATTAATGAAATACCTTGTAAACAAATTGAATAAAAAACACCACATCTATATTTGGATTTACAATATAAAATTGCATGATACCATTCCAAAAAAAAAAAGAGCATAATAAGCAACATGGATCCCACAAACTACAACATAGAAAATGCAGTTTGTGATAGATGCCCAACTCAGGGAGCAAAATTGGATAGACAGAAGAAGGAACTAGGAGTGGTTATAAAAGCAAAGCCTACCCTTACAGTCTCTTCATCGCATAAATAAGCCCCGGCAACAATTGTATCTCTCATGTGGCTCTCTACAGAATCCAAAGGGCACAAAACAGCACTAACGCCACCTTGTGCATAGTTTGTGTTACTCTCATGAGGCTCAGCCTTAGTTATCACTGCAACAGAGCCATGTTTTGAAACCTCAAGAGCATATCGAAGTCCTGCAATTCCACTACCAATTACAACAAAATCAAAATACTTTGTTGCATCTTCTCTTGAGTTGGAGGGCAAAACATGATCTTGAGGAGCTTTATCATCATGAAAGAACTCGGCTGCTGGGGCATTATAACATTGGATTCTCTGGCAGTTGGTAAACCCAGATGTCCTTGAACACCTTAAATAGTCAATAGGCACAATTCATTTAAATTTACAATTCGCAATGTTTCCATTATACATACTGAAACATCTATATTAGAAAAGAGTTTGTATAGAAACAAAACATTAGGGATGTGTGCCTTAAATGTCAATCCTTAAATGTCATTTCCTCAGTACCCAGAAAACAAGCAACCAGTAAATCATGCTCATATCAATTCACATTTATTAATATTCCTTAATATCAATTTTGTTCTCATGTGCATGTTAAATAGTCTCAAAGCACTTGCCTTCTCTGACTAGGTGATAAAACAAATAACATATTGAGGACGAAAAAGAAAACAAGAAGAATCCATGTGGAATTACACGTGACATAGTATACATACAAGTAATTTATCAACTAAGAATTCTTTTGGAATGCATCAAACATCACATATGCCACACGTCCTGTTACCTAGATTTTCACAAAAGTAGGGAAAGTATACAGAGAAAGAAGAAAAGGAAAGTTGAGGTTTAGGGCTGGCCTTAATTGAATTGAACCTATTGGACACTCGCAGATTGTTCAAACCCATATGGTACTTCGGAAGTTAAGTTGCAGGCCTCTACACATAAAGTTTGAAAAATTAATTGTTTCAGGTATGCATTATGTTTTAGCAAAAAAGGAGAAAAAAAAAAAAGGGAAACGAAAGAAGAAGAACAACGAAAAGCAGGGCTACTATTCCTAAGGTTTATCAAACTATTAAACTTTCAACATATACAAACCTTTGCTTTCAATTTCTATCAAGTTAAATAATGAAAAACAACTCACTTTAGACAATGACAGGAGCCACTCTATTTTGTAAGATAGTAACCTATGTTCGTGCACGTGTTAAGGGGTAGTGTGAGGGAATTTGTGCATCTCTTCTCCCTGGGTAAGTCTCCCCAGTATAGATATTACAATTTTAGAGCTCATTGCCATCTCATTTAGCATCTTTTGCATCTTAGGTGACACCCCATGAGAGAGATTCATTGTTCATTATTACCCATGGTATTATAGCTAAAACTCACAGAAAATGCAGTGAGCATTTTATTAGATGCTCAGCACAATCAAACAAGGCACAATATATCTCACAGACTGTAAGGAATAAGCTCAATGAATGGATCTTGTGATTAAGGAGCATTTAATGAATAGATTTAAGCAAGTATGACATCTATCAATCTTCCTCATGGTACCTATGGCCAAAAGAAGAACCTTCCTCAAGTTAAATTACGAGAAGGTGTTCTGAAATCTGCATTACTTTCTTATGTACCTGTTCAGCGGATTCTTCAGGCTATTTTAGATCTATTCTTCGTCGCTTTTTCAGACTACCATTTTGTCATCCTGTAATGAAATGGTTAATTTTTCAACTCTTTGTTTTTTATATAGGCGATACTTAGTAATCCTGGTGATTCAAATCATGGGACAGGAAAGTATAGTATTGTATATTCCTCGTTCAGCTTTACACATTGCTAATATTCCCACAAAAGAGTTTTACAAGTAAAAAACATTATTGCACACATTTAAGAAATTAAGAGTTAACATCGCTTTGTTCTTGTAACTTTGCATGAGAGGTGTCAAGCAATCATGATACAAAAGAGAAGCACGCTAGCAACCGTGTGAAAGTAAGCTATTCATAATAAAGAAACAAATAGTACCTTATACTGGCCTTGTAGCAAAGTATAGGAGTATATCTTGAGACACCTCTGTGTCTAAATCTTTTGAGCATAGGTTCTATTGATGGTAGTTTACAATCATTCAACCTCACTATGTGCGCAGCAGAATGCGGCTTATTGTTCAACATAAGACCTGTCCTCATCATAAAGTTCCTGCAGAGAAAACATATATCAGAAAGAGAAAATTAAGATCATAAAAGTGCACAGAAACACGACCATACATATGTTCACTATCTGAGCGGATACCAGGGGGTGGAGAAGAGAAGGGGGCATCGAAAAAATAAAATTGGAAGACTGATATCCAACAATTCACTGCTAAAGATCAAGCAGGTTTGGTAATGTGGAGGAAAATTACCAACCCAGAAATAAATAATAACTTGACGAAATTCACTACCAAAAACTGCTCCAAAGTCCTTAAAGCAAACATCAATACGGATAGAAATTGTAATGTATAAGCAAAAGAAAGAACCCGTGAAGAAAATCATGTCTAGTCACCGAGCAACCAATTCTCAACAAGAAAATGAAAAATATTTTTTATTTAAACCCATAAAAATATTTTTGATTCAAACCCATCTCTGTAAAAAACCCCAAATTCTATCTCTGAACCGGCATACCTTTTCGTTTGATTCTAAGCCTGACCTCAGTTGCAGAAATGGAAGAAAATGGATGAGGTAGAAGAGTTGCAGAAATCGAAGAAAATGGCTGAGGAAGAAGAGTTGTATGGTCCGAAATGGAAGAAAATAGATGAGGAAAAAGAGTTGCAGAAACTAGGGTTTGGGCTTTGGCCATGGTGCCATTTTCCCTCTCTAGACGTCAGTTGCAACTCATTTCCACTCCACCACCACACTTTGGCTGCCTGCATAACTACAGCACCAGCTTCGAGCGAGGCAACCATTTTCTCTCTCTCTCTCAAATGGAGCTGGTAGGACTTGTATGAGGAGAGAGCGTATGTTATTGTGAGAGGAGTGCAAATATGCCTCCCGCCCACCCCTGCTTCAGCGCCCTGTCCCTCCGCGAAACTCATTTTAATATGTGCACACCATCCAACAGTCAGGGGCAAAAGGTTCACCATGAACATCAATAAACCCCAATTCCAAACCCCAAAAGATACATAAAATTATTAATGGAGTAAGAGCAATCAATTTGTACATCTCATGACTGAATATTTAAATTTAGAAGAAATAATAAATGGGTCTGAACACGCAGAGAAACACATAAAACGGGGATTAGAATGACGAAAGCAAATATATATCTCGAAACCCAACTCACATATGATGAATAATTGAGCCTGAAACCTCTCCAATCGTCAAGAAAACCCACCAACCATCTCCTCTAAAGCTTCAAAGCTTCTTTCAGAGATCACTGCAACGCTCTCATGGCTCAAATTAAGAGGGAGATACGTAGCCACCAAAATCATGGCCCCAGTAATCCAATTATTTTATAGATATTTTTGGTTTAATAAGCAAAATTTAAGAAGAAGTTTTCAAAACCACCGTTCAGTGCTCTGCACCTCATGGAGCGCCGCACAATGTATGGTTTCCCGGTAAACCAGCTTGGCCTTTAAATATGGGGAAACGGTTTAATAGGGCTGCGGCCCTATGAAACTAATTAAAGCCTCTCCTCATAACTCATCAAAAATTCCGAGCGGTGAAAAACATTTAAATCTACCATCTCACCTTTAAAATTATGGTTGCGAAATAAAAACTAATGTTTTAAGTTCTAAAAATAATATATATAGCAACAAAGCATCTAGATGTCCAGTACTTTTTAAAAATAAATGATCATAAATCCACAATATCTTCGGTATTATTTTTTGGGTTGGGTTTGTATAGAGCCTAGGCTCTAAACAATCAAATTAAAGCCTACCTTCAAATAGTATCAAGAAATATGATTGGAATATTAAAAAATTTTGTGATAGCTTTAAAATATATTTTTATTTTTATTTATAAAGTTTAAAGATTTAAAATTAATATAGATCGACATATCTATAAAATCTTGAAAATTGACGGTCCAAAAATGTGTTACAAAATACACTATTTTCAAAACTTCAAATCTATTTTTTTCTCATGTCCATGCATATCGATGTAGTCGAGATGACCGATTGAAGATATTTGGGCATCAATACAACCTCTTCTAACAAAATTTTTGATGTAAACTAAAATTTGATTATTTAAAGCCTCAGCTCTCTACAAACTTTCCTCTTATTTTTTAGTTTCGAAATTTATTGATAGTGTTGAAAATTGATTTTAGAATCATCCTCAATATTTTCACCGCCCAAAAGGCTTTTTAAATGAAGATTTGATATGAGACTTTATTTTGTTTTCATAAAACTTAATCCTTTTACTACAAATGATTTTTACAAAAATTACTCCGAACTTTTTCATTTTGGTCAAAAAGCGGCAGCGTTGGACCGGGTGCTTTTATGAATATTTGGTCCCTGCCAATGGTCAAATGGAATCACAATGTAGAGTACAACCTTCTCAAAATGGAAAATGACTTTTAGTCAAGTCCTCAAGTACAAGCCTTGTGTCAGAACCTATATTCATTTCACTACAAACTTTAGGAAATTTACGAAAAAAAAGGATAAATTGCGAAAAAATGTTTTTTTATCAAGTAATTTTTACCTTAAAAAAATTGTTTCTTACAAATACGCTGACAAGTCAAAAAGTTACAATTGTTTGAACCAAAATGCAGTAAGACCGCGGTTATCTTGTGCTAGATCGAGGTAGAAAAGCATTAAACGGAAGTCATCTTGTGTCGGACCGAGTAAAACAACTATTAGACCCCATCGAACAATTGTCGAGCCAAGGGTACCTAGCATTGAACCGCCTTTCCTTTTGTCGAACCGACAGCCTAAACAAAGAGACAACTGGCCGACCGAAAGTTGGATGTGCCAGACCCAATGCATTTAGTGCCAGACCGCTTTTCTTGTTATTGAATCGAGACCACAGTGTGGAAAGGGGTAAAGGTTAAAGGAGGGTATTTTGGTCTTCATTTTATTTTTATTTTGTTTACTTGGAAGTATTTGTTAAAAAAGTTAAATTTAGGGTAAAAGTTGCTAAAAAAAAAAATTGGTTGGAAAGAAATTGTCTAGAAGCCTGATCTTCAAGGCGTTTTGCCATTTTTCCCAAAAAAAAATTCGTTTTATTGTAAATAGCATTGTATATTTTATATTTTATGCTTGAATCTCATTTTCTGGGAGTATGCATCATAGTTCTATGGAAAAAGTTTATATAAGGATAAATGCTTAAATTGTAAAATCAAGACATACCTCAAAATCCATTGGTAAAACATATTTTGATGTTGGAAAACTATCTAATTGATCATCTCGATATCAAAAATGTATGGATATAAGTAAATAAAAAGATTTCAAGTTCAAAAAATAGCACATCTTGCAATGCATTATATAGATCATCTATTTTCAATATTTCCATGCTTTTTATCAATCTACTTGATTTGAACTTTTTTTGGAATTTAAAAATTTATAATTAGAGATGAAAATAGATTCTCGGGCCATTTTAAAAAAAAATTCGACACCAAAATTGCATTAGAGACGTGCCTTACTTGATTATTTAAGGATGCAACCTGATGGAAACCCCGCCTCTAATTTTATAATCTTATTTTAATATCATATTGAACTCAAATTTGAGGAATTGATATTTCTTACCATCCCATCTTCATAAAAAAATACCAAAAAATATTTTAAAATAAATAAAATGGCTAAAATACTAAAAAATTTGAAATTTCTAAAATTTTGGGGTTATTTTAATTTAATTTAATTATATTTTTCACATTTTTTTTACAAGTATGTTATGTTGAGAAGTATGAATGTGAATTTGAGTATAATAGATACTAGTTGGGATCCGTGCGTTGCACATAGAACAGACCGTGCATCTCTACGTTGCTCTTTGTTCAAAGAACTATTACGAAATGAGTGGTTTCTAGGGTTATGACCCATTTTGTGTTATTTCAAAGCCACCACAAATTTTGAATATGCATCGTTCACTAATTCAGTAAATCATACAACAATTAAGATACGAGTGACTTTTAGAGTTATAATCTATTTCCTATTACATTATATCATTACAAATTTTGAATATATGCTAAATGTACGCGACAAATTGGACGTGTCGTGAGGCCTATCATATTTTGTCAAGCATTTCCATGAACATAACCATAATTCGCATAATAGTCATTTTCTACATTAAGACAATCTTTTAACATTTTTTGTACGACAGATCAAAACAATTATTATCACAGATAAATATTACTAACAATGTTATTAACATTACTAAGTTCATATGTTATTTGAACAATTATTAACATTATTATCTTTTAACCATGAACACATGTTATTTGATTTCATGAAAATGCAACATGCATGACCATAAAAGAAAAGGGAAAGATCCTGTGTACTTTAAATACGTATCACGGTGTAAGGAGTTTCTTTTGTTAAGAAATCCCATATTACTCCTTCTCACAATCTCTCTTTGTGCAAAATCCAGTTTTACTTTTTTTCTCTATCTCGCTTCCTCTGCAAAACCTTATTTTCCTTTCTCTCTCCCTCTATCATGAAACAGTATTTGGAAGAGAACAGTTCTGAGAATCCAAGAAAAACCCAAATTGAGGAGCATTTACCAAATTTTAAGTACAAAGCCCCTGTTTTTATAATATGAAAAAATAACCATATTCAAAACCACATTTTTACAAGCTTGTAGAGCTCTCCATTAAAGGTTGAGAACCCAAAATAATGCAAAATTATTGCTTCTCTTTGAAGGTAGCCATGAAAATCTCCTAACCAAGGGAAGGGGGGGTTTTATGGCGCGATCCAAGGAAAGTGCAAATTGGGAAGCAAAATTAACCAAAGAAAACCACCAACGGGCAATCCAAGTCAATGGCCTATTGGATATTATCTTTCATAAACTAATGGTTTACAAATTAGATACACTGCAACACCGTTTATCTATCTATAAATCACATGATCATTCCCCTAAAAAAAACATAGCATGCATTCATGGGAAAATTCCATTGATGTAGAAAAAAATTACAAGACATAAAAATAAATATATGTTATTTGCTTTCATGGAAGCACATGATAACAACAAAAAAATAAAAAATAATAATACGCATGCATAAGGCCAATTCTATTGATTTTTTGTAGTTTTATGGGTGCACCATTATAAATTAAGTAATTGGTCAGTAGTTTTATCGATAATTTTATTAAATATTATTTCCTTATTTTATTACTACCACTGCCTCATACCTTTAGAGAGCAAAGAAATGGCCATTTTTTGTTTGACCATTTTATTAAACAGAATTTTAAAAATATAAAAAAAAAACCCCCAAAAAAAAATAAATCAATTTGTAATGTGTTTTTTTTTTTTTTGGTTTATTGAAAAATATTTTGTGGTTTATTGAAAAATATTTTGGCTAACTTGGGGATATTTAAAAAACTTAAAAAAATATAAAAAATCTCAAAAAATAAGAAATCTATTTGTAATATGTTTTTTTTATTTTTTATCATTTTGGCAAAAAATAAAAATAATATTTTGGCCAGGAATACTTATTTTTACATTTTTGTTAAGGCTAGGAATACTTATTTTTACATTTTTGTTAACATAGAGTCTCACTTGCTTCAATCCATACTCTCTCTTTAATTTGAGTTTGGGATAGATACCCATTTTAAAAAGTTTGAACCAAAAAATAGGGAAATAATAGTTATCCTATTTCTCAAATTCAAATATGAAAATAATCTATCTCTCATCCTAAAATCTCTACTTTTAGATCTCCTATTTATTAAATTTAATCTCTAATTTAAGATCTCCTATTTATTAAATTAAAATATAGAAACAATTTCTCTCTCTCTCTCTCTTCCTAAAATCTCTACTCTTCATACAAACAATCTTAGATATGTACACATATCTTTCTCTCTCTGTTGAATTTGAGTTTGGGATATGTACCCATATGCCTACTCTCTCTCTCTCCAAAAATACTTGTACAAGGGAATTGTATGTTTAGTTTTTACCATACACTAATTTTAGGATTTACCACACACTAATTTTAGAATAAAAGATATCTCTTTTTCTCTCTTACACGCATTAAATTTTTTTTTAATCTCTCTTCCCTTAAAGGTGGGATATCTATCTCTCTTCAAAAAGACTCTCTTCCCCTCATTAATTTTAGGAAAAAAGATGTCTCTCTTCCACACACTAATTTTAGGAGTCTCTTTCACTCTCTCTTTCACACACTAATTTTAGGAAAAAAGATGTCTCTCTTCCACGCACTAATTTTAGGAGTCTCTTTCACTCTCTCTTTCGCACACTAATTTTAGGAGTTAAAAAAAAGTCCCTTTCTCTCTTCCACGCACTAATTTTAGGATAAAAATATTTCTCTCTCCAAAAGTCTCTGCACTAATTTTAGGTAATTTTAGGATAAAAAGATGTCTCTCTTTTCAAAAAGTCTTAAGAGAAAAAGAGATGGGTCTATCATTTAACTCTGGCTTAATAATCGAGTATAAATATATAGAAAAATAATAAAATTAAAATGCATATATTCATTATAACAATGTAGGACCAAAATATAAATATAAAATATATGGGCCTATGTTTAAAATTCAAAAATAAAAAGGAACTCTTTTTTCTTTTTCTTTTTTTAATTTCTAAATTTTTAAATAAAAAAAAATGGCATCCATCTCTAATCGATAAATATTTGGAACCGATGCTTCCTAAAATGTGTTACAAAATAGACTATTTTCATGAACATTTGTTAACTTTTTAGATCCATGATTATTGACGGAAATACAAGTTTTGCAACATGATTTATGAGATTGTTTGCATTTTCTTTCAAGATATCAATGGGTAATCAAGTTTTAATTTAATAAATATCTCTCCCAACTACTCTCTCTTTAAAAACACAGGAACACAAGGAGCGCAAATTCTCTCTCAAAACACACTAGAACACAAGGACGAAATGAACACAAACTCTCCTCCTTTCTCTAAACACAAGAACACAAGGACGAAATGAACACAAACTCTCTTTCTCTCTAAACACCCCTGAGCACAATGACTGAATGAACACAAAGAGATCATGCATATATAAATCCCTTTCAAGCATAAGCTTTTATTGTTTGACGTGTTTCTTTTTTCTTTTCTTATCGAGTACTTCCTGCCCTTTTTGAAAGAGTTAGTAAGGTGATATAGGTGGAAATAAAAACCACAAGGTGACTAGGAGGTGGAGGAGCTATCACCACGATCCGACCCTTTTTTCTAATTAAACGGTTTCAATTTTTAACCTCTTTTTTTTATCGTTTTTAGAGAGAGCTCTTGCCAGATTTAGTAGTAAATTGTTAGAGAGAAAGGGAGTTCGATTCATGCCAAATGCCGAGGCTGGCGTATCGAAACCTGAAATTGAAGAGGGCCCGGGATCCATCCCGGTCGATTTTTTTAAAAATATAGTTTTTTTTTTTTTTTTTTTTTTAACACTTCTTAGTTTGCCTGTACTTGTACCAGTTACTCAACTGCTCCCAAATCCGGGTACCTTGTCCGAGTCGACTCTTTCCTGCATTGAGATAATTTGAGAGGGACGCGAAGTTTCATGTGGACATGTTTTGTTTGACCAGAGAGAGTGAATGGCGGGCTCATGTGCATAGAGAGAGAGAGAGAGAGGGGGGCTCATGTGGACATATTAATTTTGATGGGCAAATTGAAGCCGGCTATAATTTTTATGGCGCAAGTCTGGCCAAATGAACCGTCGGGTGGGACCCAGAATGATCCACCTCAAACGTTCTCTTCTCACGAAATCTATAGGAATCTATGGCACCACAAAGCTCTGACCATAACGCCCTCGGCATCTATTTTTGGCCTTTCCCATCATAATAAAAAGCACCCAAGGGTCCACTAAAACTATTGCAATTACTTTACATTTGAAAATGCGAAAGGTAACCTTTTCTATATGTTTTTTCTAATTGGAAAAGGTAACTTTTTCTATAAAATTATTTTTGAACCTGTGAAGAATCACCAGCCCCCCCCTCGCACCCCCCCCCCCCCTCTCCCATAACATTCATATCAAAATCAGGTGCAATTGGATCCAATCCAAATCTGGCCCGGTTATTAGCATTTTGTGTGAGTAAGTGGGGAGAGAGCCCCTACCCTTGGTACGAATTGAGCTTAGGATATAGCATTGCAAATTGTCAAGCGTTAACCAATTAATTTATGTATTTGCATATTTAATTAAAGAAAAAGTTTATATAAGGTTGCAACCTTAAAATGTATAATTACATATGCACCTAAAAAATCCATTGGAAAAAGTTGTTTTAATGTTGAAAAACTTTCTAATTGATCATCTTGATATCGAGATATAAGAATATGGAAAAAGAATAAGATTTTGAGTGCAAGAAATAATGCATATTGCAACACATGGTCTAGACCGTCCTTTTCAAGATTTTCATATGTTTATAGATCTACTTGATTTTAACTATTTTTGGAGTTTAAAATTTTATAATTAAATATGAAAATAGATTTTGAGATAATCCTAAGATATTGTTGCACCCAAATTTTAGAGGTGCACCTTAATTGAATTGTTTGAGGTTGCAACCTTATAGAAACCACACCCATTTATATATATATATATATATAAATCGGGTTCCAGATTCCGATCCAGGTCCTGTGGATAGTTTTTTTATCAAGAACATGTATACTTATGTGGATTAGAATCCAGATATCGATAGATTCAGACCCGATCTAGAGAATTCTTAGCCATACATGAAACAAGTCTTTTCCAGGAGGGAGGTCAAGCGGATACTCAACATAAAAACTTTTGAGTAAATTGAAATGGTAGTACACCAACATAGGATGCCGATTCAATTAATTTAGGACGGAGCATTTTAGAAAAGTTCCTAGTTTTATTAGCAAATAATTTGAGTTTGTTTTTATGAAGAAAAAGTTTATACAAGGATGCTACTTTATAATGTAGAACTAGAGATGCACCTCAAAAATCTATCGGAAAAAGGTAGTTTTAATGTTGAAAAACCCTTTAATTGATCATTTCAACATCGAGACGTATGACTATGAAAAATAAAAAGATTTTAAGTTTCAAAAATAGTACGTTTTACAACATATTATCTACATCGTCTATTTTCAAGATTTTGATATGTTTATAGATCTACTTGATTTGAACCATTTTTAAAATTTTAAATTTTATAATTAGATATAAAAATAGATTTTTAGATAATGCTAATAAAATTTTACATCAAAATTATATACCATGATAAAAATTTGAAGGCCACCTTACCTCTACACCTACGGAGGCCTCCGTATGCAAACTGCACCCTTTTATGAATTATGAAGTGACCAAAGTGTAGGGGACATAATAAACCCGTGCTTATCTTTCATTTCCGAGTCACCACATCTTCTTGATTTGAATACTAAGTTTTAGGGAAAATTATATACATATCCGTTATATTTTACGTTATTACGGAGGTATCAAATAATTTATGTTATTACATATACATCCGTTTTTACCTTTTATAACGTAAATTTTTTAAAAATACGACTTTACCCTTTTTCGGATAATGAATAATCGAATTGGAGGGTTTTTTGGATGTTTAACATCTGAAAATAGGCCAAAAGTTTAACATTCACATTTCCATTTTCGAGTGTTGAACATCCGAATTGAAAGGTTTTTCGGATGTTCAACATCCGAAAATGGTTTCGGATGTTGGACATCTGAAAATGTCATATTTTTTGATGTTCAACATCCGAAAATATGACTTTGAATTTCCATAAGGTCTCTTGAATTTCGTAGTCATTTTCAGATGAATAACATCCGAAAATATGACATTTTTCGTATGTCCAACATTCGAAACTATTTTCGGATGTTCAACATCCGAAAATGTGATATTTTCGGACGTCCAACATCAAAAACCATTTTCACAAGGAGTACAATGTATCGACATAACCTTTCAATTCGGATGTTCGACACCTGAAAATCAGAATGTAAACATTAAACTTTCAGCCTATTTTTTGGATGTTGAACATCCGAAAAACCCTCCAATTTGGTTGTTCAACATCCGAAAAAGGGTAAAGTTGTATTTTTAAAAAAAATTACTTTATAAAAAGTAAAAAACGGACATACATGTAATAACGGAACCTATTTGGTAAATCTGTAATAATATAAAGTATAACAAATATTTATGTAATTTTCTACAAGTTTTATTTACCAGAAAAAATCAAATGCTTA
Organism: Amborella trichopoda; assembly: GCF_054954075.1. Lineage (NCBI taxonomy): Eukaryota > Viridiplantae > Streptophyta > Magnoliopsida > Amborellales > Amborellaceae > Amborella > Amborella trichopoda. The sequence goes on along the minus strand of NC_142336.1, from coordinate 52,843,913 downwards.
GTTTGACTCCCAATAAATTATTTAATGAAAAGGTAAATTCATATATATGCTTTTCCTTTCATTCTTGTCGCGCGGTTTAGACCCTTGGTACTTAACTTTTAGCCAGCAGACGTAGCCTTGAAGAATTAGGAATGTATAGTTAGTAAGTGAGAGATCATTTATTCTTAGTACAAGATAGAAGGGTGGCAATGGGGGGCCAGCACTCGCCCAGGCCGGGCCCGCACTCGCCCAGGTCGGGCCCGCACTTGCCTAAGCCGGTCCATATAGGCTTGGGCCAGGGTGGGCAGGCCCGGCAAAAATTAAATAAAGAAAAATAAAGGAGAAAACAATAAAAAATATGGGCTGGGCCAAATTGGGCCTCCATTGTCCCTAGCATGGCTTTTGGCCCAAAGTTTGTTGCCCAAGCCCTACTTGTTTAAGGTCGGGTTGACCAGCCGGGCGGCCCATTGCCAGCCCTATTTTAAATAGTCACAATTATTTTTAATTATTAGATTCGAAATCTAATATTAATAGGAAGAAGTTTATATAGAGCCGAGGCTCTAAACAATCAAATTAGAGCCCACATCAAAAATTTCACTAGCAGAGGTTGTTTTGATGTCAAAATATCTTCAAATTGATCAACTTGACATCCAGATACATGGACATGAGAAAAAATAGATTTCAAGTTTTGGAAATAGTGCATCTTGTCATGCAGTTTTTTACCGTCAATTTTCAAGATATTCAAGTTTTTTAAAATCTACTCAATCTAAACTATTTTTGAAGCTTTAAATTTTATAATTAAAAATAAAAATATATTTTAATGCTATCACAAAGATTTACAGTAATGAAACCACACTTTTCGAATCTATTTGAAGGTGCGTTTTACATTAAGTGTTTAGAGCCTTGGCTCTATACAAACCGCACCCATATTAATAATGTCATAAGTGCGAGAACATTTTTATTAAGCATTGTGATTAGCGACACATCCTTAGCCATTCAATTTTATATTTGATGGCTAAGAGTGAGCATGACCTCACTTTGTCTAAAATATCTCAAAATATCTTCATTTGAAGTGAATGTCCGGATATAACTTACCTTGAGGTTCCCTGTGTCAAAAGATATGTGCTATTTTGTGAGGAATTCTTGTTCCCTTGAGCAAGGACTTTATTGGGACTTCAAATTTTGATGTACGGTGGTCAACTTGCTGACTAATCTAAAATAACACAAGTAAAAAATTTCATGCCCATGCCTCCGCCGGATTGTATTGTCTATATGCTCCCTAGGGCAAAACTCTCTTTTTTTACAAGATTCCATAATTTTATTACTTAAAGGGTGTAATTGGTATACAGATGCATCCGTAGCGTAGCTGTAGAGGTAAGGTGCACCTTCAAATTTTATCATGGTATATAATTTTGATGTAAAATGTTATTACAATTATCTCAAAATCTATTTTTATATCTAATTATAAAATTTTAAATTTAAAAAATGGTTAAAATCAAGTAGATCTATAAACATATGAAAATTTTGAAAATGGACAGTGTAGATAATATGTTGTAAAATATACTATTTTTTAGACTTAAAATCTTTTTATTTTTCATGGTCATATATCTCGATGTCGAGATGATCAATCAAATGGTTTTTTAACATTAAAACTACCTTTTCCGATGGATTTTTGAGGTGCATCCGTAGTTCTACATTATAAGGTTGCATCCTTATATAAACTTTTTCCTTACTTAAAATGGAATTACAACAAGTTTGAGCAAAAGGAACACCCCAGATAAAGGAGGGATTGCAAAACGACGCCTTTTTTAGCACAAGAATCCAAGACATTATTGGCCTCCCTATAAACATATGTATAAGTACCGCTCCCAAATCTAAAACACAGCCAGCCAAAGCGATCTCAATCTTGATACATTGTTGCACCAATTAATAATATTCAATGGGTCTCCCTCTGTGACACACGGTTGTTGAAACCCCTTATCCTTCAAGATTTTCATCCCTTGTTAGGCCGCAAGCATTTTCGCTTCATTTGTTGTTTTATCACCACAAAGGGCCGGTATAACAAAGAATGATTTCACCACTAGAATTCCTCACAACTTCTCCTACTTGAGCTAGTCTTGGGTTGCCCAAAGAGCTACCATTAAAATTCAATTTAATGCTTCTCACTCTTGATGCTTTTCATGGAGCTTTAGGTCTCGTTTTTTCACTTCTATATCAACATTAGATACACCAAAGTCTTCTTTTGTAATAAAAAACCAACTCCACAAAGTATGATGGATCATCCTTTGAACCATTTAAAAAATCCGCCTATTTCTTTCCAACCACACTTCCCATAGAATAACTGCCCTCCCAATCTAAAAACTTAAGCTCCCAACTTTAGGCAACACATCAAAAGTCATATGATCAACAATTTGAGTATGGTTTTTTCCATTTTCTGAAACAACCAACACCATAAATTCATACGTAAATGGGCAATGGAGAAGCAAATGATCCCCTCTTATTGTTCTTCTTACAAAGAAGACAGATATTAGCTAAAACTCTCCCCTTTTTCCATAAGATTGTCAACTGTCAAATGTCAATGTCTTACTTTGGAACAATACCCACAAAAACACTTTTAACTTTATGTGGGATTCACCATGACTAGATCTTTCGAAGAAAGTACTTGTTCTACCTAATCCTATCACGAAACAATAGATTGTAAGCTGATTTCACCGAAAAGCAACCATCATTCTCTACTTCCCATACCATTTCATCCTCTACTCATTGAAAAATGTTCACTCACTCCAGCAAATTGAGTAACTATGAGTATTGATCAATGAAATAACGTCATTTCACTGCCCATGCAGCCCTACCCCTATCAAACACTTCGCTTACCTTCTCCATGGGATCAACAACAGCATTAAACACCTAAGGGAAGGCCAACTTCAAAATATACTCCCCAGCCACTTACCATGCCAAAAAGGGACTTTAGTTCGCTCTCCGATTTCCCATCTTGAGTTTTGTAACATAAACTCTCTATGTGCCCGAAAAAGAATGAGGTCCTAGGATTGAACAAGAACCTTGTAATTTTTAGAAGGCAGTATTTAACTCAAATTCCAAATTACTTTTCATGAAATCAATCGATACTTAGATGGATACCAAAATTTTTCGATAAAAAAATCCAGTCAGGCACACTTTTGTGTCAGACCGCATTATTCCATTGTTTTTACCATGGTACGACAAGAAATATGACGGATTGGAAGAACATTACAAAAAATGCGGTCCATTAGAAAATGTGTCGGATTGGCTTGTAGCTTTTGATGACCTGTCAAGCACACGTTTCTGTCGGATCGAATTTTTGGCTATCTTCTTCCGATCCCTCACTTGTTTTGTTGTGCCTATGCCATACCACATTTTTGGGTAAACTCTACCCGCTTACCCAGTTTGTATTGGACCGATTCCCATTTTTTTTCGAGCAGCGTGCCACATGAGTCGACATAACAAAGAGCCCTAATCTATAATCTAGTTGGATTTCAATGGTATCCCAGCAAACTTAGGAAACTCATCGACATCAATGATCTAGTTGGACTTCATGAGTATCAAAACCTAGGAAACTTACTCATATTTATTTCAATATCAATTCCATATAACATTGGATTCGTATACGGAGATGATTTTGGATATTACCATATCCAACAAGTGATACCAAAATTACCGGTTCATCATTCTAACATCCATGCTTATGAATTCTTCCTTTCTACCAAATGAAACCCTTTCTCAATCATGATGGAAAAGATTGTGTCTCGTTTGATATTTCCCCACCTCCTATAATATAATAGTTCAATGATTGCTCCAGCCAGTATATGCTCTCTAGTAGAAAAGCTACCTAGGACCATAGTAATGAAGATTGGATCGGAAAACCCGGTTTGACCTGTTAGATCACCGATCAGAACTTTGGATGGTCCAGTTTGAAGCAAAAACCTGTTCGGTCAAAAGCCAATTAAAGTTAGTATTTGGCCAGTTTTGGAATGTCTAACTCTCTGGTTTTGACATGTTCAAATTATTTTTTAATTTTGAACCTATTAGTTTTATCTTTCTTATATTTTTCTGTAAAGCATGATTCAACTAGGTTAACTAATGGTTAAAAGGGTTTTGATTGGATTGAACCCCTCACTAATTCGATGGCCAGTCTGATCTCGATAACTATGTTGAGGACCATTGTGTCCCATAAATAGGCCCCATTACTTCTTCGCTAAAGACTAAGCAAATTTCTCTTGGTAGACTCTAATTACAACATCTCAACTTCTATGCCAAAAAATCCAAGATGCCCGAATCTCTATATTATTTATGAGGACTTCAAATGTTTGAAATTACATGTGACTAAATTTTTATTATGGACCACTTAATTACTTTTTGTGATTATTTCTAAATTGTAAATATTTTCCCATATTTTCAAGTTATCATATAGTAAGAAAATTTTAATTAATCTTGATGACATACGCTTTATGCATGAAAATATAATATAACTTTTAGTTTATGATAAACTATGGGATAACATGCACTGCACGTAGAAATGAAATAAGTGATCGTGTAAATAATAACGTAAATATGCAATAGACAGTACATACATATACAATACTTGTTTGCCTAAAGAACTAGGTAAACTCCATGAGAACTTAAAGGGCATATTCAGGTGTAAACTCGTTGATGATTTTGTATACAACTTGTGCAAATACACAATGCTTCTAACAAATTAATTTACAAACAATATTTTTATAGTATAACTATACAAACATAATAATTCTAATATTGCATAAAAACTTAACAAGAAATTAAATATAATATGCATGCATGGGCCCAATTCCGTGATTTTTTTATGGATGTATATATGGGCCACAGGTTAGTGATAATATAAAAAACTCCAATAAATGCACACGTATATAACACTTGTATATATTCTAATAAATACCCATATATAACATTAGTGTATATGCAACACAACAAAAAGACCAGAAAAAACAGAAACGTTCATATTTAATCAAACCACCAGTCCCGGTCGTCCACAAATAATCAAAACATTTAGTATCATATAAAAATAGAAATAGAGAATGAAACCAATTGATTATATACGTCAAAATAAAAATAAAAATAACAAGGAGTAAATCAATCAAAATATTATATTTGTAATCTATATTCAACACATACGGGGGAAATTGATATATTAGCTTTATAGAGCATGCTGGTCTCTGATCATCTATATTGTAAATAAGATGATGAAAAATTCTTATATATTTGTTCAAACACCTCCATATATACAAATACATATAAGGCAAAGGCCAAAATCCATTCATAAAAAAGAAGTACAAAATCATAAAAAACCCTAAAGACGAAAAATACAATTGGCATCAAATTATATGCAGAAGAACTTCTAGTAAATTTAGTGTATTTCATAACCAAGAAAATATCAATAAAAATAAATAAATACCAAAAAAGCCAAATAGCTTAATAGTATAATATATAAGCTTCATGTCTATGATTTCTAGGACTCATTTGAAAATGGGCGGAGACCTTTCTCTTCATTTAAAGAAAAATAAAATATATAAAAAGATTTGGGATATCTTTGTCATTTATGAAAATATATAAAGGTATTTTTGTCAATTTTTTTAAAAAATGATTCTATCCGATTTTTTCTCACCTTTACCGATAACCATTAAATTGGACGTGGATCTTCGAAAAAAATAGAGTATAAAAAATTATCATTAAGGTTGATATAAATATTTTAAAAAAATCAAATCCCACATCATTTAATAAATTTTTTTTACAAATCCGTATCTCACATCACCTAATAATATATTTTTTTTAAGAGCACCGTACCAATGATATTTCGGGCCACTAGAGGTGGGCCGGGGTCCGATCGGATCATTACTCGAAAGTTAAATTGCTCTGGTTCTTTGGCATAAAGCTTCAGTTAAAAAGTTACAAAACTCTGGCTCTTTGGCATCAAGTTTCAGTTTTGAAAAAGATCAGAGAGAGAGAGAGAATGGGAATGGGAAACTGGTTTCGAAACTGGTGGCACAAGGAACCCCCACCTCCAATGGTGTTGGTCCCACCATTGTTTGATTTCCCCCCATTGGCTGCGCGAACCAGGTGATTTCCACTTCTCCATTTCCCAATAACCCATTTCTAAATAATCTCCTTTTGTTCACTAATTTTCTGTTTTGGTGGATATTTATATTTATGTCTAATCATAGTTTATGATTTTTATTCGAGTATACAAGTTTGAAGATTTATCAACCATAAATTGTTGATGATTCTGGCAAAACCAACGTTCGACATTTGGTTGAATATCACTTGATCTTTCTCTCAAAACTATTTCATCATTTTCTAGGATTTTCAGATTATTCTTTCGTTCCCATATTCAATTATTAGCGGATGCTGAAATTCTATTTAATTATTTATTCACTAAAAATTGTGGCTATGTCGAGCGAATGTGAGATCATGTACATACAGGAGAGGATTGCATTCAAAGTACTCGTATTTTGGTAAATTGTTTTTCTTTTGTGTTGTTTTAATTTTCCTTATTTGGATGGATAAGTACTTGGAATATTTGATTTTGCACTGGGTTTGGCGTTTTCCAGGTATTATTGGCATTGATTTTTTGGTTGTGATTTCGATGATTTTGATTTTTCCATGATGAACGTTTAACAACGCATGTAGTTTGGTTATAAACCTGCCAAATAATCTGGCTACACTTGGTTAATGCGATATAAGAAGGACCCCATGATTTAGTTGTAAACAACCTGTTTGTATTTGGCTACTGTCATATGGAATGGGGTAATGACATTGGGAATGGATCCATTGATGTTTATTTTAACATAATCATGCCAAGTGATGTAAAAGTGGAGGGACCATCCTCATGGCTTTTGATCATGAGGTGAATATGTGCCACTAATGGGTTGTCAATTCTTTGTGAAGTTTTCAAATTCTTAACATGTATTACATCGGTTAAACCAGTGCTTTAAAATTTGGCTGAGTCGACTCGGACTCAGCGGAGTTACCAGGCCTTGGCACCTTGCTGAGGCGAGTAGTGGTGCCCATAATGGGGAATATGGGCACCTATATAGTACTTGGGTAAGTACCACAAGGACTCGCCGATTACTATAAAACTTGGGGGATATTCACCTGAGTTATAGTACTCAGGCTAGTTCGTACAGTTCTCGCCGCAGCATTGTTACTAAAAGAATAAAAGGGGGGATGGAATTCCGGACCCCTTTTTCCATCTCTCTCTATCTCTACCTCCAAGAACTTTCCCTCTCTTCCCAAATGCTCGCTCTCTCCCCAAATGCTCTTTCCCCTCTTTCTAATTTATGCAAAACAATGAGCTTACCATGTTACATTGCAGTCCTCGATTTCTCATAGCTCGAGAGGTGGAAGCTAGGGTTTGAGAGGTGTTGTCCCAACCTAAGCCATTGAAAAATAGTTTCTTGTGTTGGGGCCCAATGGTCTTGAGAGAGAGAGAGAGAGAGATGGCCAAATATGCACTTTTAGATATCTCTCTTGGCCACACGGCCCATGCTCCACAGCCCTCCCCCCTTTCCCTCTTCACGGCTTGTTTGAGGCATTTTTTGGCTTGGGCAAGACCAGGACACTCCACTAGGACGTGCTTGAGTTATTCAGCTTGGGCAGGGCCAAGTCCCAAGCCAGAGCTGAGTAATTTAACACGGGGTTGAACGGCTAAAAGTCTATTTGTTTTGTGAAAGAAAGGGGTACATAGATAATAGCACTGGCATGTACTTTGTACTCATCTCTTTATTGTGAACATCCCTGTCTCATGGTTTTATGGATTTCCTTTTCTACACAAAACTAAATTCTTGTTGTATGTAAATTGAGTTAGGTTGCTAATGTTGTGATTTTTATTTCCCATTGCAGAATGTTGGTGCCTGCTTATGATCTGTTATTCGGAAAGCTTGCTCTCAAATACCTTTTTGAGGATTATTTTGAAAATGCAGGGCATTTTACCACGAGCATGATGCTCAAGCCTATTGATGACCCTCATGTAGATTTGATTGCAACTATACAGGGTGAATGTTTACCATCTATTTTCTTGTTTAAGAAAGAAAATAATTCAGCATTTATCATAATAAAAGGAAAACTGTTTTGTTAGTTGTTGCAAGCCTTGTGCAAGTCTTAGACGAATATTTATGATCAAATTTGACTTTTCTGGAAGTACATATAACGAATTACTCTTTTAAATGCTAAAAATAATAGTATTTGGCTTTAGGAAATTGAGATTAAGTAGAAAAAATTCATCAGATATGTGCTTGATTACAAAAGAGGATGAATGAAATTTAGGTGTTTTTTCCCCAAAAGAATTAAAATGCATTTGAAGTGCACATAATTTGAGCACCACATTGTGGAAGTCATCATGATGGGCATGTCAAACCATTGTTCTCATTTTTGTTCTATCCATTTGGATTATAATATTTTTTTTTTGGTTTTCGAGAGTGATGGCTATCTCATTCAAGATAAACATTCAGACTGATTTATTTTTATCCATTTCAAATAGATATCTGGGAGATATTTGTTCGCTCATGCAAAAACTGGAACTTTATATTAATCTCTTTAGGTTTCAGGTCCTATTGATCCCAAGAATCCAGAAGCCATTTTTTCAAATGCATCATTTCGCTGGCAAAGGTATTTGTTAAAGCTTCATTCTGTCATCAGTTTTCCATATTATTACTTTGATAATGTAAATGGGGGTTATTACTCACTCTTTGTTTCCACACATGAGTAGGGACCCTTATGATCCTCATACATTTATGGAGGTCTCTGTTTCAAATTCTACAAAGTAAGAACATTTGTTTATTGTAAATGTTTTGCTTGTTTATGTTTCTGATTGTTTTGCAGCTTTACTTCCATAAAATATCACAGTATTGGGACGCGCCAATATTTATTATGCCTTATGTCTTTTGTCTTATAGCATTTTGTGCTTGAGGTCAAGTGCCTACTATCCTAAATATGGCATTGGAGTATTCGCTGTACTCCCTCTGCTAGCACAGAAAAGGTATGGGGTTGTTCTCACTTCTTTGACTATCAGCTCTATGTGATGAAAACTTGTGATACTTAAGTATCTGACAATATGAATTCCATTATACTATTTGGTAATAATTATGTTTGTTAGTGATCTGCTATGGTGCAGTTAGTGTAACCATTGAAAATTCTTATTTTGTCTGAAGTAGGTGTGATAATTAGATATTGGAAAGTACTAAGTGCTTATATTTCATTTTGAAGATGACAACTAATGGAAAGTACGAGTATTTATATTCCATTTTGAAGATGAAAACTGTATTAATCACATGCTTGAACCTTATTTTTACTAGTTTCCATCTGTTGTAAATTTGTGTCAGCTATGGGTTGAAATGTGAATACTGTAGTTTGAGTCAATTGCTATACTTGTTGAAGAACATTCTCTTTAAACTTTTGACATTGATATACTGAATATTTTCATATGATATAGTTATATGTCTTTGGTTTCTAAATTCCAGTCTTGGAATTCTATTACTTAAAACACTCTTTTTGAATTGTTAATGTGCAGGGTGCTTTCAGAGAATTTTGGTGTCACGGGTCTGAGATATGGCTCTGAGAAGCTATCAATAGGAGCCACCTTTATGCCATTTCCATGTATGTAATCTTGATCTCATCATCATCATCATCATCATTATCATCCGAGCCTTATCCCAACTATTTGGAGCTGGCTATACAAATCTTATTCTGCCATTCTACTCTATCAAGGGCCATACCCTCAGTCAGACCATAAGTCACTCCATTTCTTCTCATTGCTTCCATTCCTGTGCTTTTGGGCCTTCCCCTTGCTCTTTTAGCTCATTCCACTTGAACCAAATCACCCCTCCTAATGGATGCTATTCTAGGTTATTGCTGTACATTGCTAGACCACACAAGTCTACTTTCCCTCATCTTATTGCCTATTGGAGCCACCCCTCGGCTGTCTCAAATGTATGTAATCTTGCTTTTCATGAATGAAATATCTTGATTGTGAATTTGCTCGATTATTTATTACAGAGAATTGACATTCTTGTGTCATTGATAGTTTTCATGAGGAGATGAATTCATTCTGCTTGCAAACCTCTTAGAGTATTTTGAAATATATTTCTCTAGTTCTCTTGTTATGGTCCGAGTACTTTTTACTTGTCTTAGGAATGATCAACTTTCAACAATATGCCCTTTCATTTTAAAAAAGAAGAAGACAATACGCCCTCTCATCTAAGGTGTGTCCAGTGTATATTTGAAGCATATGATGCATGCTGATTTATCCTTTTTTTCCTTTATTGGATATTTGAGTTATAAAGCTTGTGGAAAATCGAGCCTTCATCTTCATTCTTACTGAGTCTGCTAAGGCGGTGTTTTCTTTTATGAATGATTTTATCTTGGATTGCACTGGAAGTCTTCTAGATGGTATGGCTTATAAGAGGATTTTCTTTTAATTTATTTTGTCATCTATGTTTTAGCCACCGACTTTCCAAGAAATGCATGGGCAGTAGGCAGGATGGGGAGACTGACTGCAGGAGTTCAGTACAAATCAACCTGTGAGTATGGTTCACCATGAATTTCATTCATAACTACTTCTTACCAGTAAAATCCTGGTATTTGAATAAAATCTCATATGCCATATCCGCCAACTTTCTAAATTTCAATGCTTGCATGTCACTAGCTTTTTCCTCTATATTTGGGCAATGAAGGACCTGCTTTACTATTTAAGAGCAGCATGATTTCAACGCACAACAAAACATTATTCACTTCCAAATGTTTGGACACTGAAGATTGGGAATGATGCATTTAAAGTTATATGCTTCCTAATTATAAAAAGAAAAAAATGAAGAGATATGTTCCTCCCAATTACTATAACCTCAAATCTTTAGTTGACATTGTCCACGTGTTAGTATGATGAGCAAGCTTTATGATATGAAGCTTGCACTTGAATGGCTTGAAATTCATGCATTTCTAAATTACTACTCCCAGTTTCTTTCTGCGAATATATTTGTGATTCGTGAGTGCTATAAATGCAGAAAGCACTTTTATCATGTGAGATCTATACTTATCGTAGTCGGTGTACACCAATCCTTCTTTATTTACTTATCTTCTACTAGGTTGCTCTCAATAGATGTGCTGAATATATTTTACTGCTTGAATTTGAAACTACATGGCACTGATCGATGTGGCCAGTCCATGAATTCATTTATTTAAGCATAAATGCTGAATAAGAACACAAATGAAGTCATTTTTTTCTGCAGAATTCCGGTAAAAGCACATATGAAGTCATATTATTTCTCAAAGAGTTTCTATGACATGAATATATTGGCTATTTTTGGGGTTGTCTGTTTCTTGAACTTTTAAGGAGCACCATTGTAGGGTTTAGCAAATTGCTTATAGCGTACGTGCATAAGTTATGACCATTATATTTGAACTGAAAAGGTAAGCTATGTATCAATCTTGTAGTGAAATCCAGCACATAATTTTCAAAGCTCATAATATTTAAACAAGCGATTTCTGATTCCTATCTCTCTAAATCAACTGGGATACATGGTACTCTTTATGCATGAGACATGCTTTCTTATATAGAATGTATTTCAAAAGGCATCTTCTTTGCCCAATTTTGACTCTCATGGTTTGGATTATCCTATGCAATATGCAAGTGCTTATGGATCACATACTTCTTTCTGACATTATATATAAAACCTAACTTTATGAATGTACTACCTTTTTTTGTTCAAAATTGGTATGCTTTCAGTTCTTTCTGAGAAGAGCTTCTGTAAGATATACTGCTAATATTCTTGGTCGTGTTATCCATTCAATATATACTTGTTGAATCTTTCTTAAGGACCTTCTGTTTAACTAATCTTACTATTTATCAGTGGAAAGCAAATCACCGGAGAGATTTGATGACATAAAGAATTGGAGCTGTGCTATAGGCTATGGGCTAGGCTTAAACAGCCCCATAAATCCATCATACAATTTTGGTCTTGAACTTGTTGGTGGTACAAAGGTCAGATAAATTACTGCTGTTATTTGGGGTAACTTTTCGATTTTAGTAATTTGGTTTTGAATCTGGATAGTGCTCACAAAAGGTTTGCATAGACTGCCTTTTATTAGAAACAATTTTAGCAAGGCTTACAGAATTTCTGCTTGTGGAACCTTGAAAGGATGAGTCGTTTGTCTTAATTGATATGAGTCTCTCAGGCATGTAATCGTTGTTAGGTGGGTCAAAGTAATGATTTCTTTTATTATTCTTGAAATATATTATATTTCTTATTTGCATATTATTTCCAAGAATTTTAGTTAGTTGAAATGATATTCATGATCTACTAAAATTATATGACGAATTGTGCCCCCAACACAACATCCTAGGCTCGCACTGTTAGCAGTTCAAAAAAATAAAATAAAAATTATATGATAAAACATCTCTAGCTTGTTTTGGTGATCTACAGTTCGAGGCTGTGTACCTCAAACCTGTTGCAACCTATTTGGTCTCCTGCTGTAGCTTCGTGACTCTTTGCCGAGCAATTTGGTAGCTGATGATTGTTAAACCAAATGGAATGCTAGTTGTGACTTGTGATTATTTACTCAACCCTTCTTGGAAATTATTCATAGGTACAGAAGCTGGATTTAGAGGAATGAAATGTAATTAATCTCCTGACATTTGATTTTTGGACCATGGTACTTGCTTACAGCTATAAGTCTCCATTGCAAGAAAATAACAGTGAGTTCAGATTTATGTAGATTTGGAATATTTTTGGGCTATCTTTTTATTAAATTTATATACATGCACACACAGATACCCGCCTAGCTCTAATGAGCTTATGCTACAGTTAGGTTATTTTCCATATTGCATGTGTATGTATGTGCATGCATGCGTACGTGTGCACACGTGTGTGGGTGCATATGCAAGGCGAGTGTTCACGTGCTTGCGTTCGTGTGTAGCGTCCATAGATCCAAGATTTGTCAGTTAAGTCTCTAGACTCTTCCCAAATAATTATTTCTAGAAAAATGGAAACTTCAACAAATTTTTAGATATATGGAAACCCCAAAAATGGAAAAATGGACATGCCAAAAATGGAAAAAGAGAAACCCCAAAAGAAATTGCAGAAAGCATTTACTAATTTTTCTTTTGCTAATTTTTTTCTTAATATACTTTTCTTCTATTAAGATGGGGGAAATCTAACAGATCTCGCCAGTGTCTGTCTCCTCTTTTTATAAAAGAAATATTGTTTGTCTTTTGGTGATTTCCTATTTTTTTATATGTGATATGATCTACTGAAAAAACACAAAATTGCTGAATATTTAGTTAATGTGATTCAGATGTCTCTGTTGATTTTCATTGTCAAAGTTATGCTTCTCTTTCTTGCCGGTCTAGGATATTGGAAGATAACTTCTAAACTTTTCCTTTTACGAATGGAAAATTATCCTGATGGCTGGAAGTTTCAGAGTAGCAGTCTATTAATCATTTACAGCTTATAGAGTTGCCTTTCAATTTGCAGATGATTTGTTAGTAACTGTTCACAGGCACTGCAGTGCATATGATCAAATGCATATTCTCTGCTAGACCATATATAGAAAGTGGTTGTTTTTGTATAGCACAACATAGATAGTTTTCTTCAAATTCCAATCTAATCTAATATTTTGTTATGTCATCAATTTGCAGCTTATCTCATCATTTTATCAGCATGTTGTGGTTCAGCGAAGGGTATGTTTCATATGTCCAATTTCTATCTTAGAATGTGCGATGCCATTTGACTAATATTTTATGGGTTTATCATTCCAAAAGTGGGTTGAATTTCATATCTTGAATGTCTTGCTACTTGTATCCTGAAGTGCTGGATTTTATTTGATCCAATACACATGCTTTCTAGTTTATCATTATGTCTAATTTGGCGAGGACTCTATATTTTGACCTGAAAATTTTAAGATAATAGAATGTGCTCGCCATGAATAAGGCAGGAGAGCTTCAAGCTGCTGAATGCTACTGTTTGAAAAGCCTCTTCATTTATATTTATTTTACTTCTTTATGGAATTGCTTCTATGCCTGTATTGCATGGTCTACATTTCAGACTAACATGTTTTATTGGCGTAGGGATCATAATGGATTATGAAGAAATATAAACTGTTTTAAAGGGACTTATTATTGTCTAAATTTAATAATTGACCAAACATGTAAGTGGCCATGTATCTTGAAATTGGTTATTGCTATTGTTAAGTGTGCCTTGCTCTTTTGGCATTTGCCCACTTCCTTTGAGGATTTCCTATCTTGAGAATCTTCTATTAAAACTCATTGATTATCTAGGGGATCTATGAGGGATTTGAAACGACTCTTTTTTATCACATCCAATATGCTGATGAAACCATTTGCATTTTTTTCTTTCTTTTGATGGCTATTATCTTTTTCCAAAGCAACTACTGTCAAGCCCATCATTTTGGAAATAATGCCCAACTATGTGGAAGCAATTTATACACTTTTTATTGTACCTCTGCCTAAACGTTTAACCTCAGCAAACTTGGAACTTGTTCCGTTGCTATCTTTGATTTAGTCCTTAGTATCCAACTGCCACTTGTGACCATTTGGTCAAGAGGTGGTTCTACCGTTGTTTAACTAATTAATTAGTTCTTGGCTCTTGTAGATCATTCAAATGGAGCAAAGAGGACCAAGGACTACGCAGTCCTCTTTAGAAACAAAGCAAAAAGTTTTCACTGGGGAATGCTAATTTATATTATCTTTTGCTTTCAGTTTGGCCATGCATGCACTATTCTTCTTTTTCATTTTTGCTTTCTGGATAAGTAAAACTTCACATGGAAAAATTACAAAAGTCATGAATAGATGCATTTTAAAGAAAAAAATATTTCTTGTTTTTATGGCTTTGCCATCTTGTGAAATATAAATTTAATAGTTCAATTGTGCAGGTTAAGAATCCACTTGAAGAAAGTGAAATAGTTGGAATCACAAATTACATTGATTTTGGTTTTGAGTTGACATCCAGGTAAAATGACACGTATGAACTCAATGTACGTTATTGTGTGTTTTTTAATTTTGGAGACAAGTAAATTTAACATTTACCTTGATCATGGTCTAAAGGATTAATGGATCTGAACCATCAAAGAGCTTGGAAGCATCAAACATTCAAGTAGCTGCATCATGGCAAGCCAATAAGAATTTTTTGGTGAAGGTGTGTTTTCATCATGTCTAAGCGTTGAACTTTCAAATGGCTATTTTGGTTAGTTTATGAACATAATTGGACGTCACTGAAATAGAATGCATAGTAGGTTGATTTCTAACACTTGCAATGGCAGGGAAAGCTAGGCCCTCTCAGCTCATCTGCTGCTTTAGCATTCAAGTCATGGTGGAAGCCTTCTTTTACCTTCAGCATTACAGGTATTTGTAGTGGTTTGTTCTTTGGCCCCTCTAGGTAGAGGTTGTTTGCATGAACCCCTTACACCTCTATTACATTCCCATGCCATTATCTTTCCTTATTGGACATAAAGTTACAATAAAAATGCATTACCATAGCTAAATGGTGCTCACTCTTTTGCGATTAGTTTTTAGTTTTTCACTTAGCGTTTTTCTATTCTCAAAGATGACATAATCTTTATTATCTTTCCTTGTCAAACCAGATCTTAAAAAAGCATACCTATCAGAAAATCACACTCAATCTCACTCAGATGGCAATGCGATTTCCTAAAAATGGGTTGAATCATTCGTAGAAGAAAAGATTTGGTTAGATGATGATTAAGCAGTTAAGTGAGCTTTAGCTTTTTTTATTACACGATTTACTAGTGGTAAAAAGAGTAATGATCACTTTAAATGTGATCCAAATAAATAAAGGACAACAGCACACAAAATTACTTACAATTTAAAATCATAAAAATATCAATTAAATGGCCAAACCACCTTGCAAAATCATTTAGGTAGTCAAATCACCCCATATAACGTTAAGCTTGTTACTTTCTAAGTTCTATTTCACTTAGGTACTTCCTGAAAAAACATGGTCAAATTTGATCAAATTGCCTTGTTCAAAACTGGGAACCCTGACCAAGTAGGGGCATTTTGGAAATATGGTACCACATAAGCGACCCGAGCCAAATGACCATAATATCCCTGGCGGTTCATTGTTAGTAAAATGAAATATGGGTTTAGTATGAGAAAAAGTGAGCTCCGTGTTGCTAACCCTTGACAATAATGGGTATTATCATCATTTGGCAGTTATGTGTTGCTAACCCTGAACAACCAAGGGATTATTGTCATATGTATTGGGCCACTTAAGTAGCTCAATTACCAAAACCACCCAGCTTGTTTAAGGTTCCTTAGGGCTGAAAATTTATCCGGTCTGGGTCTGGATTTGTAACCAAAATCGGATCCTATTTTGATCTGAGTATGGATCGAAGATTTGGAGATGGATCCAAAAAGTAGATCCAAATAGAAATTCGGATTGGATCCGGGTACAGGTGGATTTGATCTGAATTTCGTTACAAGATCGAGGGGGAAAGCTGTGTCATTTGCAGAAGAGATTGGGGCTCCATGCCAAATTCTCCGTCTATATATCACAGTTGAAACCCTTGCTCCAAAAGACACTTGATAGCGCGCTGCTGTTCTCAAGTAAACGAGTCTCTCTCTCTCTCTCTCCTATTCTCAAGTAAAGGACTCTCTCTCTCTCTCTGCGATTCTCAAGTAAAGGATTCTCTCTCTCTCTCTTGTTGCAAGAGTGGGTGTGGCCTCCTTGAGTTTACTGTTTTAACTGGCTGGGGACTTGAGGAACTCCTTGGTTACAATCCTTTTATGAAAGGTTTTTTGAATTATTTTTGTTTTTTAATGGATTGGAGTATATGTGCTGGTCTTGTGATGTGGTTATAATCTTTGAGAAGTGATTTTTCTCTAATAAGAACTTGGCATGTGACTGAGGACATTTTGTTTTCCTTTGCTATTTTCCATGTCTTTTCTTGAGGTATCTAGTTTTTTAAATGTCATGTTTATTCAACAAGAGGAAAATTGGGAGTAGCACGATTTGATTTTCTTGAAAAAAAAATTCCTTAGTTTATTCTAACTTATTAATATTTCTTAATATTCATCTATTTCCTTTTGTTTAGGCTTTTGTTCCTTTATTTTTGGCCCTAGGAATTTGGAATTTTGTGAATGAATGATGCAATGCACTGGGCTTTGGGCTATTTTCGCTTGCAAATTGATGGAAATACATTTTCCTAAAAAGCATTGTCCAACCATAGCGTGCAATCAACAGCCACCAAGAGCCGCAATACCAAAATCAAAATTAACTCAAATAGGAGGGCATGGACTAACACCAAAATTGGAATTGATCCGGATTTGGGTCCTATATATAGTTTCGAATTTGCATTCGGATCAGGATCCGAATATCTGGATCCTATTGGATCCGGATGGATCTGGATTCAAATCTGATGTACTATTTGGATCTGGATTCAGATCTGTGTAGATTCGGACCCGATCCAAAAAATTCTTAGCCTTAGGGTTCCCATTCCTGAATAAGGACAATTTGGTCATTTTTTCAATTTTCCTTAAGAGGTATATGATTGAAAATGAATTATAAATAGTAACAGTGAATGGGATGATTGATCACCTTAATGATTTTGTAAGGTAGTTTGACCTTTTAATTGATATTTTCTCTTTAATATATATTTGATTGAATAAAATACCCCTTCAAATGATGCATTAATAGAACAACAATATGCATATAATGCTGATGTTGAATAGGACTTTATGGGCGAAGATCTGCTCATATTTAGATTGATGCAGAACCTGGCTATTAATTTCATTCAAAAAGCTAGTATCGCGGGAGGTTGGGAGGGTTGATGCCTCAACATAACATCCCATCCTCCATTCCCATTGCTAAGGTATCAAAAGAAAAAAAAAAAAAAGAAGCTGCTATTGTGATGCTTAAAATTTTGTTTAGACAAAATTATGATGGTTTTAAGAAATATGAGCGCTAAAGTATGGTTCAAATATTCTGCAAGTTGTCATTGCTTGAAAAAAAAAAAAGACTTCTGCTAGTTGTCAAACCTTGAAAGGCAAAATACTCTCAGAGATAGGTACAATAATTTATGAAAGAATAATTGACTTGATGCTCACAAAGTGTACAAGCTTTGTTATAAATATGTTAATGTTGTATTTCATTTAGTCATCGGGACCTAAAACATTATTAGGGTATGATGAACAGTCCTACTATTTTTCTCTTTATTTTCTTTTAGAGTACCATACATCTTTGCTTCAAATAATTGACTGGATGCTCACAAAGTGTACAAGCTTTGTTATAAATATGTTAATGTTGTATTTCATTTAGTCATCGGGACCTAAAACATTATCATGGCATGATGAACAGTCCTATTTTTCTCTTTATTTTCTTTTAGAGTACCACAGATCTCTGCTTCAAATATCTTGCAAAATCAATGTGAGATCAAATAAATGTGATATCACGATTGAGCAAAAGATCTGCCTTTTTCTGTCGGCAGCTGTTAGGGATCATCTTGTGGGGAAGACAGCGTATGGATTTGGGATCCAAATGGAAAATCTAAGAGAAGCAAGGTTTGTTATACTGTTTGTGATAGTTAGTCATTTTAATTTATAGTTTTGCAGTAATTATTAGTGTTTACTCCCATTTGATCTGCTTGCGTAGATTTTTTTTGCAATTAAGTGCAATAAGTTTGTACATTGTGATTGATCAGTTTGTTCTTTTTATTGGAAATTAGATACTTGCATCCATGGTACTTGACCTACTTACTAAAATTTAGCTAGCAATGGAAGCACATACTTCTTCTTGTAATAGGTGCATTCACTACAAGTTGGATCTAAAAGTTTAATAATGGTTTTTTAAAAAATAGTTCCTAACAATTTCGAAAAGGTTTCCTATAAATCAGAATATAAATGTATGAAGTAAGCCCATGTTGTCAAGCATAACCATGAATGAATGGAACATGGAAAAGAGGTTAGACATGACACTGGAAGGACCCTAAACACCTGGAGTTAGTAACTAGAGCAAAAGGAGAGCTAAGCGTTGAAATAATTTGTGTCTATTGTAGGCATGCTTCCCAGTTTCATCGTATGAAATTTAAGGGAAGAACCCAGCAAGAAAGCTGGAGGCGCCTTTAGAAGGATGGTGGAATTACATAAATCCCAATAAATTCTTTTACGAGGATCCTTGCTTGTTAGAAATGACATAAGCTCTTGCTAGGCTCCTCCTTATGGAAACCTCGATCTTTCATAGACAGATCAGAAACATGAAAAGTATAATAAAGGGATGTGAAGCATGAGACCCAAAGATTGTGGAACCCAAATGATAGACTAGGAATGGGATTTTAGGTGTTTATGTTTTGGAGATCAATGGCAGAGGAAACTCCAGTGGTTTGCTGGCATTTGTTTTCATTAGGTCTCAACCCGTTTAATTTTTCCCTCTTATGAGGATCCTTGCTTGTTAGAAATCCTAGAATCTTGCTAGGCTCCTCCTTATCGAAACCTCGATCTTTCATAGACAGATCAGAAACATGAAAAGTATAATAAAAGGATGTGAAACATGAGACCCGAAGATTGTAGAACCAAAATGACAGACTGGGAATGGGATTTTAGGTGTTTACGGTTTTGGAGATCGATGGCAGAGGAAACTTTGGTGGTTTGCTAGCCTTCGTTCTCATTAGGTCACAACCTGTTTGATTTTTGTGCTGTTGCAGATCAAGATCATTTAATTAGGTCACAAACACACACGCACACACGTACGCACACTCACGCACTCTCTCTCTCTCTCACACACACACACACACACGCACATATATATATATATATATATATATATATATATATATATATATATATATATATATATATATATATATATATATATATATATAAATAAATGTTGTAGGCCCACTAGCCTGCAACTACATATAAGCCCAACGGCCTAGATTGAATATGGGCTGACCCAATAATCACAATTGCATTTTGTATTTTAATTTTAATTTTTTTATATAAATCCAAAGTCACTTAAAAATTTTGAGCATGTGCTCTTTAAAAATATTAAAATCCAATAAAAATATCAAAAAAATATTTCATGAAAAATAAATTAACCAAAATAATCCCAAAATATTGCAGGGGTAGTTTGGTTAATTTATATTTTACGAATTATTTTTTTTATTTTTTTTATTAGGTGCACGTTTATGAGAAGAATAGACGCTTAAAATTTCACATGATTTGTATTTGTAAAAAAAATTGAATTTGTAAAAAAAATTAAAATTAAAATACGAGATGAGATTGTATCCGTCAGATCGGTCGAGATTGAATATAGGCCAATTAGGCCTATATGTAGTTGTAGGTTAGTGGGCCTACACCAGCATTTCCCTATATATATATATATATATATATATATATAGAGAGAGAGAGAGAGAGAGAGAGAGAGAGAGAGAGAGACTACGCAACGCTTATGGGCGAAAATGAATATTGTTTTTGCCTATAGGCTCATCACTGTCCGAAAAAATCGGACGGCATGCGTTTTTCAACCGTCACGGACATACTAGGTCTATGGCGGTCAATACTTCACGTGGAACCACCTCCGTTGTGGGTCCGTTCAATAAACTGTCAGGACATAGAAGTCCGTGGCGGTGGCGAAACACTGCAGAATTTCGCCTATAGCCATTTTTTAGGTTTTTTCATATATATTGATATATATATATAGAGAGAGATAGAGAGAAAGAGAGAGAGAGACAGCTTACATATGATTGACATACTGATGCATATTTATGCTGGTATGCACTTTGGAATTGGTACTTTTCCTCTATTTCTCTTTCCTTTTTGCTAAGCCATTAGTTCTCACTCTTAAAAGTATTTGAATTCTAGTACTCTGAATTATTGAATGCAGCTACCAAAGGGCTGACCCAAATTATGTAATGCTGACACCAAACAAAGAGCATCTCGCCGAAGGCATGCTTCGTGATCTTGGGAAGAGGCCCATGCTGCAGTCCAATTTAATTTCAGGGAACTTTGATGGCTTACCCCAAGAATTGAAACCCATAGATAAGATCTTATAATCGGAGTATAATGCCTCAGGTTTATTTGCTGGTTTCACATTAAGTATAGTAGTCTTTAGGGCTCTCAGATGATAAGCTGCAGAGAGAGAGAGAGGGAGAGAGATTTTGGAATTGGTCAGGTCCTGAAACTCAGGTGTACTTTGTTTTTTCCTGATGAGGGGAGCTTTATCTTTTTTGGGAAATGCAAAAGTGTCTCCTCATTTTCGGTAAATTTGCAATTTTGGTTTTGTTGGGGCCGATTAACAACATATGATCGGGGGTAATTCGGTCCTTTTTGTTCAAACAACCACATACCATTAACACTCCTGGCTCCTACAAATTCTTGGTTGATTTCTTTCCCATAATTAATGGAATGGGTTCTTTTGGAGTTCATAAGTTCGAGAAAGGTTTCTATACTTCCCTTATAACATAAAAGATCTATGTCTCTCCTATCATTCAGCCGTCCAATTTTTTGGAGCCATTCACTGTTTGATCTTATAGATCAGACGTTACAAAGTTTTTTATTTTTAGTTTTTTTTTTTAATACACGTCATCTTCTCATTGGGGCGCACCTATAAAAAATATTAAAAATAATTTTTTGATGAAATATAATAACCAAAATACCTTTTGAAAATTTTAGGAGTATTTTGGTCATTTTATTTTATTGAAAATATTTTTTTAATATTTTTTGTTAGTGCAAATTTAATAGAGGATTGAAGGTCTAAAATTTGGGACAATCTTAGCCCTCCATTCAAAATAGAGGTTTGGATAAGGAAAAGGGTATAAGTTTTATGATGAAGGGGAAGCATGGAAAGCTTGCCGCAGAAGTTATTGTAAAACATCTCAACATCTATCTCTGTCTCAGTTGCTTCCCCCTAAGCATTTAAAGAGCAAAACCTGAAGCACCCTTTAAATATTAATTTCATGTAATGATTTCCTTTTAAAAAAAGTGCAATGGATGAAATTGTAATTCGGTAGATCCTCATTAATTGGTCTAATTTGAATTTCATTTTGTTATTGTGTGGTGCGGTGAGTGAATAAACGTTGGGAGTGGGTGATTTGAGAGCTACAATTGGGAATGTTAACAAGTGGCATTCAGGCTCAAGTGAGATACATTTTACCCCATGATTGCTTGTGGCGTAGTGGCTCATCTCCACCACCCATTTGCCAGAAAAT
This sequence comes from Amborella trichopoda, assembly GCF_054954075.1. Taxonomy (NCBI): domain Eukaryota; kingdom Viridiplantae; phylum Streptophyta; class Magnoliopsida; order Amborellales; family Amborellaceae; genus Amborella; species Amborella trichopoda. The sequence goes on along the minus strand of NC_142336.1, from coordinate 52,821,698 downwards.
ATATGCGTGGCCAGTCTATCGACCGTATGCGATACCGTGCACACCATGTGTATGGTAATACAATAATAGGGCTACAGGGAACGCCTGGAAGAGGATGTTAATTTTCAAAATTGATGGCCTCTATTTAGTGGGTTCGTTGCACATGGGCTTCAACCATTGATCCGGAGGAATAAGAACAAAGTTAAAATATTGAGAGGATAAAATCAAAAGCAACATATCGCAAATAACATCTTAAAATATTGAATAGGTACAACGAATACCAGCTAACTAATAATTTCATCGAACAATCATTGAATACATGATCGATACATTCTTTCAAGGAATGTTCTTTGGAATTTCCTAAAGCTGTGGTTAGGCAGGATATGAGAATCCTAAGACATTTAATAATAAATAGAGTTTGATAATTTCTTGAGGAATTGGGAGTCTTGGAAGATTAGAGGATGGGAAAATTGGCCCCGGAAATTAGAAACTCTCATTTGTTGATCTAGTTTTTAATGCAGATTGATGATGCAAAGAAATAATAATACCATAAAAATAAAAAGATAATGTTGAGAGAATATACCATCTCTCAAAATCTGCAAGGGAATCCACCCCAAAAATCTCTTCACCAGACTAAATTTTATTAACTCATCTTTTTTTTTTTACAATGAAAGAAATCTCCATAAAAATAAGATAAATATCAACAAAAAAAACTATCTCTATACTTTTCTTATTTTATCTCTTCTTCTCTATTTATTTATCTTAAAATCATGTACCAAATATTTGCTTCTATCCCGCTTTTTAACCCATGTTGTTGAGAAGATAAACCCCCTTTAAATCCAACCTTATCTTATTTATACTCCTAAACTACCTCATCTAATTTAGCCTTATCTATTTATATTCCAAACTAACTAACCCAAATCAATCAATAATTAATTAACCCAAATCAATCAATATCAACTCACGCACGAACAAAATCGTGCGCACCTCTTAAAGTTAAAAGATAAACTCAAAATAATAATAATAATAATATTTTTTTTTTTTTTTTCTTTCTGCGTCAGTTTTTGAAACCAAATCATCATCCAAGTAATATCTCAATTATTTTAGAAACCAAAATCAAAGGTTAACATTTTTTAATATACTGTCGAATTGTCTCTTACTAGGCTACTAGAATAGTTATTGAAATTGTATCAGATAGGCCATTATATGACCTGTTAGATCGTCGACCAATGCCTGAGTTGATTTACTCAAGAGCAAAACTGAAATTTGGCTGAAATTTGTCAAACCTATTTGATGAGTGTTGGCTAGTTGGTTTAGTTGGATTTGATCGGTTTGACCAACTTAATAAAGTTGAAAATTTGTTCATATGTTTTAAAGTTTTAAATTATTATTTTATGATTTATTATTTTATTATTTATTATTTTATTATTTTTTAAAATCCTGTTCGAGTGGTTGAATACAGAATCAGACTAATTTTGATTAGACCGAAGACATCGTGATCACAATAGGTACTGGTACTATCCATACTACTTCCCAGCTTTTCTAGTACTACCCATATAAATACCATTTTCAAGAGCTTTTGGCATATATAAATGCTCCAGCAAATAGCTACTTGTACTCTACCCATATGAATATTCTTTCCCAGCTTTGACATATATAAACGATCCCGCAAATAAACAGAGAAAATGCTGAAGGAAACTAAGTTTTTCTTGCTTTTCTAAAAACATGATGAGATTGTCCGTACTTCGAATTTTGATGATCAGAAGTTTTAAAATTTTGGTGACCCGAAGTTCTAAATTCTAAGTTTTCAAAGGCTGACCCTTGCCTTAGGGGCGTTCGAGGCCCAAAAATGCATTACAGTCTGAAAATCTGAAGCTTTGTGTTGAAACACAACAAAACAGATCCAGAAAAAACTTTAGATTTTAAAAATTCAAAGTTTTTTCTAGAGTTTATCAATAGAAAAAAATATTGATTTTTTTTTTGGGTGTGCATCAACAGAAAAGACTACGTGGTTTGAAGATCCCCAAAGTTTTTTTCTTGGTGTTTTTTGACTGCTAAATAAACCTACAGATTTTTCATAATCCGAATTTTTATTGATTATTGCACACCAAAAAAAACAGAGAAAATATCTGAATTTTGAAAATCTGAAGTTCTTTCTGGAGTTTAGCAACAGAGAGAGGTAGAAAACTTCCAAAAGCTGAAGTTACGGCATTTTGAAAAAAAAAAAAAAATACAAAAAAGGGTATATGAATGTAATATTAAGATTTTTAGGGAGATTTTTTAATGACAGTAAATTTAAAGGATATTTCAGTGAATTTCTCAAAAAAAACTGCAATCATTTTTTAGAAAATGCTATTACCATTTATCCCCTGATTTTCGACATGATAAACCTAGATCAAAATAATATTTTAGAAAGGACAAAAATTTATATAGAGCCGAGGTTCTAAACAATCAAATTAGAGCCCACTTCAAAAATTTCACTAAAAGAGGTTATTTTGATGCCCAAATATCTTCAAATTGATTCTCTCGAGATCAAGATGCATGGGACATGAGGAAAAAAAAAATGGATTTTAAGTTTTAGAAACAATGCAACTTGTAACATATTTTTGGACCATTAATTTTCAAGCTTTCATAGATCTCTTGATCTACATTATTTTTTAAGCTTTAAATTTTATAATTAAAGATGAAAAAATTTATTTTAAACTATCACAAAGATTTCCAATATTGAAACCACATTTTTTGACATTATTTCAAGGTGTGCTTTATTTTGATTGTTTAGAGCCTCGGATCTAAACAAACCACACCCTTTAAAAAAATCCTTTTTTTGACCCGTTTTCTATACGGCTAAGCCCGCATATGTAGAAATACAGGCCTCTTAACAAATCTATTTTTGAGATGGATTTTAAGACTTAATTTTTAAAGATATGCAGCCTCTAATATGGAGATCATGAAAATGAAAAAATAAATAAAACTTTAAAAATAAAAATAAAAATAATAATTCTTGTAAAAAAACATTTGGACTGTTAAATTTTTAAAAATAAAAATAAAAATAATAATTCTAATAAAAAAACATTTGGGTTCAGATTGAACATCTACTTGTATCCATCTTAAAAAAATAAATGCTTTACACTTTCTGAACCAAAAATGCGGTCCAGCCCGCATGAAACAATTTTTCATTTCAAAAATATCTTTTTCTCTTCCCATTTCTTCTCCTCCGTTTTCTGTTTTATATTCCGTTATCTTTACATGAAGGAAGAAACTTACTAAGTTGGGGGAATTTAGTCATTTTGGAAAAAAAGCCTCTTTCAGCCGACCCGAGCCTTCATTAATAAAAGGATCCTAGAGAGAGAAAAAGAGGAAAAAAGTATCAATCCTATAGAGAGAGGGAGGAGAGAGATGTAGAGAATCCCACTTTACAGCGTACTCCCGTTCTATTTTTAGGGTTTAAAACTGATTTTGTTCCTCTCTGTTCACTTTCCCGCGGGTAAAAACCCCTGATCTCAACCATTCGTATGCTCTCACTAATAAAGAAGGTTGGAACTTTTTCTGAAATTAGTTATGCTTTTTCTGATGAAAAGGTTCTCTCTTTCAGTTTAGTTGCCCAAATTCACAGTCTCTGCTTTTTGTACTTAGTTGGTGGTTCATTGTTTGTGGTAATATGAGGACAATTCATTCTCGTAATTTCCTTTTCATCATGTTTACTTGCTATGTGTTTCTCTCTCTCGCTCTCTCTCTCTCTCTCTCTCTCTCTCTCTCAATGGTTATTAGCTTTGATTATGGTCTCTGTTGATTGGACGAAAAATCGATTTCGTTGAATTAATTTTTGTATTTTCTCTTTCTTTTCAAGGAATAATAGGTTAAACTGAGATTTTCGTAGTAACCTGTGAATTTTGAATGTGAAAAACTTGTTAGAGACAATATTAAAACAAAGTGAATGTTAGTCTTGATTGTTTTCAAAGATGGGGTTTTCTGTTTGTTGAATAATTTCAATTAATTGGAGAAACGAAGCATGATTTGGATTTATATGAGGTTTAGTGTTGGAAAAATTGATTTAGATTTGGATTTATGATTTCTGGGGGTTGGTAACTTCGTTCGGTTTATTTGGCTTAAGTTGTGCTGTTTTGGATTTCTATGTATTTGGTTTTTTAAGGTTAAAATTTTGACGTTAGAGTTAAGTACGTTTTGTACTAACTAGTACCCATTGATGTATCCTATGATCATAAAATGTCATTCATCATAATTACAAGATGAAAATGTCGTTCATTAAACGTTTCTTCATTTATTTGGTCGGTGTTATTTTTTTTATTTTAATGCTATGAGGTTCACTTTATTGTCTAATTATATTTACTGGATTCTACATGCTTCCCTTTTTTCTTAAATTATGTGTGCTGGGAAAGTTGGTGATTTTAGCATTTGAAACTTCAGTTTAATTTGTTAATTTTGTTAGTGATCGAATTCCTATGGCTGAAGTGAGATAGAATTTTCCTTCCCCAATTTCTTTGAAGTTTTGAAGTAGTTTTGTACCATGTCTATAGCTCCTTAATTCTAATCATGATTTTTATGTATAATTTTTGGAGTATTGAAATCTGCTAGTTAAGTTCTTGGAAGATTAGCATGTTTGAAATGCTTTTGGGTTGTTGATCCAAATAAAAATTGGGGTTTATTTATTTTTTATTTTTAATTAGGGATAGGAAGAGATAAGTTAAGAGCACCTAGTTGGGTGCGTGATTTGTTTTGCGAAGGTCCATCTTTTTAGTTTAGGGAATAACATATAAATAATGTAAAGATCTATTCGTTTAGGAAGTACTAAGTGGTAGTTATCTTTTACTCTAATGTGGAAGTTAGAAAGAGAGAAAGTAGGGATGGTACGTGAGACAGAGAAGAAAGTGTATTTAAAGGGAAGAGGTCCCTCATTCTAAATACATTCGAGAATGATCGAAGAATGAGAATTGAATAATCTTATCTTGTGAAAAGATCGTTTTGGGGTGGACTCCTTGTAGACCCTGAGAGAGGGTCAGTGTTTCAAAAAGCGCTATGTGGGTCCTAAGCGGCCTGGGGTCCAGGTCGCCCAGCGCCTAGGTTGAAACGCTAGGCGGGTCCTAGGCGGCTTGGGCCTAGCGCCTAGGCGGGCGTCTAGAACCTGGACGGGCCAGTCGAATCCAAAAAAGATGCCCATTTGAATAAAAAAATGATATAAAATATAAAAAATAAAAATTAGGTATTTAGGGCACTTCTGCGCTCAGCGCCTAGGTTGAAACGCTAGGCGGGCGCCCAGAATCTGGGCGGGCCCAGTCAAATCCAAAAAAGATGCCCATTTGAATAAAAAAATGATATAAATTATAAAAAATAAAAATTAGGTATTTAGGGCACTTACTGCTTCAGCGCCTACGCTGAAACGCGAGGAGGGTCCTAGGCGGCCTGGGCCCAGCGCTTAGGCGGGCGCCCAGAACCTGGGCGGCCCAGTCGAATCCAAAAGAGATGCCCATTTGAATAAGAAACGCTAGGCGGGTCCTAGGCGGCCTGGGCCCAGCGCCTAGGCGGGCGCCCAGAACCAGGGCGGCCCAGTTGAATCCAAAAAAGATGCCCATTTGAATAAAAAAATGATATATAGTATAAAAAAATTAAAATTAGGTATTTAGGGCACTTACTTTGAGTTTGATTGCTCAATCTTCAACCTTCCACCTCAAAGATGCTTCTAAGGACTCAAAATCTTCTAAAAAAACTCAATAGATTTATAATACATCAAAAATTAAATCTAATATCAATGGGTGATGTTTTGATCAATTTTTGTCAAGTTTGAGAAACCCTTCGATCCTAAAAAAATCACCAAAAACTAAGATTTCTCTCTCCAAAATGGGCTCCAATAAGTTTTAGGTTTCAAATGAACTTCAAACTGGGCATTGGGCGCCTGCCGAAGCGGGTTCCGTACCGCCTAGGCGACAACTTTAAAACTGGGCACTGGGCGCCCGCCTAGGCCTAGGCAATGCGCCCAGGCCTTCTGGACCGCCTAGGCGCTGGGCGGTCTGCTTTTTGAATCGGTATATTCTTTGTAGACCCTGAGAGATGATGTATTCTCTCGTTGGGGTGGATTCCTTTGCAGACCTTGAGAGAGGGTATATTCTCTCAACCATTGTTTTTGTTTTTTTAATTATTTTTTTAAATTATTCTGGTTGTTATTTTCTCCCTGCATCAATTGTTATTGAATCTTTTCATTGTTCATTTTATCATTTTCTTATTTTCATTTGATGGAATTTTCGTTTAGAATAATTAAGCATCAATATGTTCACTTTGTTTGTTGTGATTTGGAAGTTATGCTTTCCACTCACTGCATTGTCTGAATATATCATGGTTTTTCTCAGTTGCATCTCTGTCACGCTCTTTTTTCTATGCTTTCATTTCCCCTTTTTTTCACTAGTACAACATTCGTATCAACTATAGCATGCTTCATGGTTTATGATATCCATATCAGACTTATGATTGTATCCATGTTCTTGTATTTGCTATACTCTGTGTTCAATATTTTTGCAAAAAATATTAAAAAAAATGATTTTTTTTGGAGAAATTGAAATTGTTTCCCTTGTTTTTCATGTAGAAATGGCTTTGGAAGTAACACAAATCCTTTTAAATGCCCAATCTGTGGATGGTACACTGAGGAAACAAGCGGAAGAAACGTTGAATCAGTTTCTACAGACCAACCTACAATCGTTTCTTATCTCCCTCTCTGCAGAGCTAGCTAACAATGATAAACCCATAGAGAGTCGTAAGCTTGCTGGTCTAATGCTAAAAAATGCTCTTGATGCCAAAGACCATATTAGAAAGGCAGAACTAGCAAGAAGATGGTTATCAATTGATAAATCAGTGAAGGATCAGATCAAAGTGTGCTTGCTTCAAACGCTTTCTTCCCCAATTGCTGATGCACGCTCTACCTCTTCGCAAGTAGTAGCCAAGGTAGCCACAATTGAATTACCCCAAAATCAATGGCCTGAACTTATAAGTACCCTGTTGTTAAATATGGGAAGCCCACAAGTCCAAGCACCTACCCACCTTAAGCAGGCAACTTTAGAAACACTTGGTTACTTATGTGAAGAAGTATCCTCTGATGTTATTGCTCAGGATCAAATTAATTCTATTCTTACAGCTGTTGTCCAAGGAATGAACATTGAAAAGAATAACGAAGTGAAGCTTGCTGCTACACGTGCTTTATATAATGCTTTGGGATTTGCTCACTCCAACTTTGAGAACAACATGGAGAGAGACTATATTATTAGAGTTGTTTGTGAGGCGACACAATCCACTGAGATAAAGACGAGGCAGGCAGCCTTTGAGTGCTTGGTTTCTATCTCTTCTTTATATTATGATAAACTCTCTCCATACATGCAGAATGCATTGCTACCCATAACAGTGAAGGCTGTGAGAGAAGATGAAGAGCAAGTTGCACTGCAAGCCATTGAATTTTGGAGCTCAATATGTGATGAGGAGATTGAAATTCAGGAGGATTATGGGGGAGATTTTAGTGGGGATTCTGATCTTCCTTGCTTTTACTTTATCAAGCAAGCTCTCCCAACTTTGGTTCCCATGCTTTTAGAGACACTCTTGAAGCAAGAGGAGGATCAGGACCAGGATGAAGGGGCTTGGAATCTGGCAATGGCAGGTGGAACTTGCTTGGGCTTGGTTGCTCGAACCGTAGGTGATGACATTGTCCCTTTAGTCATGCCCTTTGTTGAGCAAAACATAGCGAAACCAGATTGGAGACAGAGAGAGGCTGCTACTTATGCCTTTGGTTCTATATTGGAGGGACCGTCGCCAGATAAGCTAGCTCCCCTTGTTAATGTTGCCCTAAATTTCATACTTAATGCCATGAAAGACGTTAATAATCATGTCAAGGATACCACAGCATGGACATTAGGGAGGATTTTTGAGTTTTTGCATGGACCCAACATTGGTACCGCAATTATAACTGAAGTGAACATCCACCACATTCTTTCGGTTTTGATTGAGGGCATGAAAGATGTCCCCAATGTCGCTGAAAAGAGCTGTGGTGCCCTCTACTTTCTTGCACAAGGTTATGAGGATGGGGGAAGTGCTTCTTCCCCTTTGTTACCCTATTTTGAGAATATTGTTCAGGCTCTTCTTGTAGTTGCTCATAGGGATGATGCCAATGACTCTAGGCTTAGGACCTCGGCTTATGAGACATTGAATGAGGTGGTGAGATGCTCGACTGAGGAAGCAGCCCCATTAGTCATGCAACTGGTCCCAGTCTTGATGTTCGAGCTGAGCTCAACGCTTGATACCCCAAAGTTATCTTCAGAAGAGAGAGAAAAACAAAACGAGCTTCAAGGCCTACTTTGTGGTTGCCTGCAAGTCATAGTGCAGAAGTTGGGGGCTTCAGAATCTACAAAATATGGCTTTATGCAGCATGCCAATCACTTGATGAATCTTTTCTTTAGGGTTTTTGCCTGCCGAAATGCCACTGTCCATGAGGAGGCCATGCTTGCAATAGGTGCATTGGCATATGCTATTGGCCAAGAGTTCTTAAAATATATGCCTGATTTTTATCGTTATTTGGAGATAGGTCTTCAGAATTTCGAAGAATATCAGGTGTGTGCCATTACTGTGGGGGTAGTGGGTGATATTTGTCGTGCCCTTGATGATAAGATCCTTCTATATTGTGATGGCATTATGATGCAGCTTCTTAAGGCTTTGTCGAGCAACCAATTGCACCGATCTGTGAAACCACCTATCTTTTCGTGCTTTGGAGATATTGCTTTGGCCATAGGCGAGAGTTTTGAGAAATATCTGATCTATGCTATGCCCATGCTCCAAAGTGCAGCAGAGCTAACAGCTCAGGCCACAAGTGTTGATGATGAGATGATCGAGTATACTAGCCAATTGAGAAATGGGATATTGGAAGCTTACTCAGGGATTTTTCAAGGTTTTAAGAATTCGTCCAAGACTGGGCTGATGACACCTTATTCTCCTTACATTCTTCAGTTCTTGGAGAGCATTTATCAAATAAAGGACATGTGCGTCTCTCTGTTCTCTCCTTTCACTGTAATTTCATTCTAGATATTAAATGATTGACTTTATTTAAGTCTTTCTTTCTTTCTTTATTTCGATGGTTAACTTTACTATATTAAACAGTCAAGGCGCTAATTTTTGCACCCACTTTTCAAGAAACTTTTTTGTACATATGACACTATTCAATGAGCTATGGCTTCTTGTTGTATTATTGGGTGTTACCAAAAAGTGGCTGAAACTAGCATTCTGCATAATTGTGAACTATAAGAAGGTTTTTCGTGGAAAGAAATGAAATTTCGCAAGTCCATTCTTGAAATGGTTATGGCCAGGTGGAGAGTCTGAAGTTTTGTATTTTGCACCACCAAATCAATCTTCAATATGTTTTTTTGATTGAAAAGGAATGTTGGAATTTTGATGGAAAATTGGAAATTTAGTCTTAAAAGCTTATCAACTAATTAGATTTTAAATGAAAAAATTGCCAAAACATTAATTCAATGCTCATACACCGGAAATAATGTCCCCGAATTGTTCTTTGAAGAAAAAGAAAAATTTGCGTCGATCATTCTTTTTAAATAATAAGCTTCATTGTTCTTTTGCTTCTATATTTACCTTGACATGTTTTATTCTAATTACGCTTCTTTTGTGAAACGCCAGGGAGGATCTGGTCACCAAAGCTGCTGTTGGAGTTCTCGGCGACCTAGTGGATACATTGGATTCTAGTGCTGTTCCATTGTTGCGCCAATCTGTGTTTTACAAAGATTTTGTGGACGAGTGCCTGTCTTCTGATGATCCTCAGATCAAAGAAACTGCTGAGTGGGTACAACACACTATTAACAGAGTTGTTTCAGGTTAAAGCAGGGGTTCAAAAGATGGATGTGTATATATGTGTTCATAATTTACACCATATGGGAATGCCAGCTGTTCTCGAAGATTCTATCTTATGAAAACTGTTTGTCAGTTCTACTAATGGTTGATGGGTCTTCAGATTTTGGATTTGGGTTTTGGTCAAGAGGATCTGGGTACGAATTCCACCCCTCTGCTAATCTTCTTTCCACTTTGTTGGTTATTGGTGTTGGGTTTTGGTCAAGAGGATCTGGGTATGAAGCCCGTGGTTGATCTTCACGCTCTTCCTCATTTATTGAAGTTGGGCTTTCGTCAAGACGATATGGGAATGAAGCTCGTGCAATGCTGATATTAATACTCTCCGTAAGATATTGTAGTTGGGTTTTGGTCAAGAGGATCTGTGTATGAAACCATCGGTTATACTCTCTTCCTAAGTTATTGGAGTTGGGTTTTGGTGAAGTTGATGTGAGAATGAAGCTTGTGCCTCTCCCGACCTTTACTCTCTTCCCCACTTATTGGAGTTGGGTTTTGGTCATTTGGATGAAGCTCGTGCTTCTTCTAATCATTTAGCCTTTCTTTATCAGTTTGGATCTGGATTTTGGTCAAGAGGATCTGGTGCTTGGTATTGGAATTGGGGTTTGTTCAAGAGGATTTAATGAACAGTCATGCATCCTCTCCTAATCTCCATCTCTTTCTCAGTTATCGGGTTATGTTTTATCCAAAAGTGTATTTGAGGACAAAGGTCCATAATCTTATCTCTGTTCACAGTTATTGGTTTTGGATTTGATCAAGAGGCTCTGCACATGAAGTCCATGCTTCTGCTAATCTCTCTATGTCGTCTTCTTCTGCTTCTTCTTCTTCGCCTCTCTCTTTCTCTCTCTCTCTCCAGCTACACCCTAGAACTCCTAAAGGCAGGCTACGATGACAAAAAAGTACTGGTTCTTGAGCATCCATTTTTGGGTGGAAATTAAGAAATTGTCAGGTGATTGAACAGAGGGATGCAGATTTTCGTTTCAACATATATGAGCATTTCGTTGAGCTTTGGTTCAATCATGACTTACTCAGAAGTTCATGGTAAATTTATCTTTTTCCATGTCATTTTTTGTTTATACTTGGTTTCCACCATTTTGTTTATATAATTGCTGGTGTTCTTTTTCTTGTGCTGTTGTTTTAGTGATGTGTTGAGGATTATTGGCCTCAAGTTTTCTGATCTGGATGTTTTCCAGATTCTAAGATGCTTCAGTGTCAAATTTTCTTTTCCCTTCAGTGAATTTGTTATTTTCTTTCATTATCCGTGTGGCCTTGTGACATTAGGATACAAAGTTTAAGGTGATTTGCAATTTTATTGTTTGCTGTCTGTTATTATGGAAGATTCAACTAATGGTCATTTGTTTGTTGCTAACTGGATCACTCTCAGTAGGCTCTCTTTTGTGATATTTGGAGAAAATTTTGAAAAAGGATTGGAGAAAATGCTCCCAAAAGATTGAGCATTGTAATAAAAGATAAAGGGGCAAATGAGGCTTTTGATATGGTTTTATGGCATTTGTTGTTGGGAGTATTTATTATAAAACTTATATTGATACATTTGTATGGAATTTAAATTGGGTTTGACATAATGAAGCTGATGTGGGTTTTTGCTTATTGCACATGGGTACGATCTCTTTTTTGTTTCTATACATTTGTATATGACATATAAAGCCTGGATCGGCGGGTGGATTGTTCATCCAAGTACTGGTCTATATCAATAATCTAGGAATTTATTAAAAATTTAAAAAGAAAATAAAATAGGGGTTTACAGGGGGGAATTTGGGGGCCTAAGAAAATTAAATAAGCCTAAAAAAGGAAAGAAAGATGAGGCTTCTTTTTTAGGAAAAGTTTATATGGAGCCTAGGCTCTAAACAATCAAATTAGAGCTTACCTCAAAACTTTTACTAGAAGAGGTTGTTTTGATGTTCAAATATCATAAAAAATAGAGTTCAAGTTTTGAAAATAGTGCATCTTGTAACGTATTTTGGACGTCAATTTTCGATATTTTTAAGTTTTCATAGATATGTTTGATCTACACTATTTTTGAAGCTTTAAATTTTATAACTAAAGATGTAAATATAATTTAAGGTTATCATAACACTTTCTAGTTTTGAAACCATATTTTTCGACATTATTTGAAGGTGGGCTCTAATTTAATTGTTTATAGCCTCGGCTCTATACAAATTGCACCCTCTTTTTTATTTTCTTTGAACTAGTTTGGTTTCAACAAATTTTTTATCAACACTTTCGAGTATTGAAACTATATTTCTTGACATTATTTGTAGGTGGGTTTTAATTTAATTGTTTAGAGCCTCGGCTCTATACAAGCCGCACATTTTTTTTATATTTTCTTTGAAGGTTTCAACCAATTTTTTATTTCGGATATCAATTGGCGCTTCCCAATTCGGAATACAAGGTTTTAAAACACTATGCTGGGACCGAAGTTTCAAAATCTGATCTCATGCCTCAGCCACAACTCTTATATATGATGTGGCCTCCATTCTATCTCAGACTCAACGTGTCCGAGCAAAATAATGAGAACATGGAACAAAAGAAAATTTCACGACTTGATTTGTGCGCCCCCACATACGAGAGAGACAGGCACTATTTACTGAACTTGAAAAAAGAATTTCCTCATTTTTTTTCCAAATCCATAATCATCGAGGTGGAGATGATCAACTTGTAAAGTTTCTTATCTACTTTGTCAAGTGAGACTTGAGGGATGCGAGCCCGTGGCTCTGCGGGCTCACAGATTAATTTCTAACAAATTTTTTTTCTTGACAAATATTAAGAAATTTTATTGATGACTATGAAAAAGATATTACATCAGAGGAACTAAGTAACAACGGCAACAAAGCACCACGGTTAGCCAGAAAGTCCACAATGGAATTTGCTTCACGATACACATGAGAAAAGGAAAAGGAATAGGAATAGGAATAGGAAGCAACCTAATCCATAATTTGCAACCAAAGAGACCTGAGTTCCCAAGAGACCTGTTTTTCTTTTTTGCACCACTTAATCACATTCAAAGAGTCCCCTTCAATCCAAACATTTGTGCACAGATTCCTCTCCACCAAAATTTTAATTCCACACAAAAGAGCACTTAACTCGGCATAGTTTGATGTTTTGATTCCAATCGGGCCGCATAGGAGAAAATTATAGCGCCCTGGGAATCACGCACAACTCCACCAATTCCAGCAATCTCAAGGTTGGCTTGCGAGCTCCCATCAAAGTTGAGTTTAATACAACCAAATGTAGGTGCAGTCCAAACACAACGTGGCCTGTTGCGAACACAACCAAGGAGGGAAAAGTGGCTAAGATTTGTCATCACATCTGTTTTTGGAATTCCCCAACCTTCTTTTCTCACAGACAACCATAACCAAATCAAGTGCTTGATGTTGCTTAATAATTTATCGAAAGAAATGGAATTACCTTTAAAATTCTTCTATTCCTCTCCTTCCAAACTTCCCACATAATCATACCTTTTGAGATCTTCCATAAAATATTGCCTATAGCAGGTAAATGGGTGATAAAGCGTTGGGAAACAACTCCTTCAACTGATTGGGGAAGCACCAAACTTACCCCAACAGTTACAAATAACCAATGCCAAATGCGAGCAGTGAAGGAACATTGAATAAGCAAGTGTGCCCCCAACTCTCCATCCTCTTTGCAAAGTAAATATACATTGGGTAGGATTTTTCTCCCTTTTATCAAATTGTCAACCGTTAAAATCTTATTCGAAGATGCTAGTCAGATAAAACATTACACATTATGTGGAATCAGTCATTTCCAAACAATAGCTACAACTAGATTAGACCATCGAACTCTATCATGAAACAATAGATTATAACAAGATTTAACGGAAAACATACCATCATTTTCAATCTCCCAAATAATTTCATCCTCCACATCCATAGCAACATAAACTTTATCCAAAGCTTCCATTAGCGCACACCATTGAGAAAGAAGATTATTACTCAACCGACCATACACCAAAGAGATATTCCAAGAAATTTGCATACCCCTTCTTTCTAAAGCATCCTGGACTATCACTTCCGGCTGTGCAACCAACCCGAAAAGATCAGGGAAAGCAGATTTCATAGGGTAGTTTCCTATCCATTTATGGTGCCACAAAGAGATTTGACTACCACTTCCTACATTTCACTTAAAATAACTTGAAACAATCAGTCTCCATCTAAAGATTGCCTTCCAAACCTGAGACACTTACTTCCCTTGTCGATTCCTCAGCCAGATTTGGAACCTATCAACCCCATATTTAGCCAATAAAACTTTAAACCAAAGGTGATTCTTAAATTTCAAGCTCCGTCACCACCATTTACATATTAAACAACATTATATTTTGTATTCCCAAACCCCCTTATTTCTTTGGTATGCAAACCCTATCCCATCTTAGTAAATGGAATTTCCTCCCATCAGAACTAGAACCCCACAAAAAGTCCCACATCATTTTCTCTAATCTTCGTGCCACTGAGGCAGACATATTTAGCAAAGACATTTGATAGACTAGTAAGTTAGCTAAACATGATTTCAATAGTGTAACCCTTCCACCAAAAGAGAGATATTTGTACTTCCATAGATCCAGTTTAATTTGAACTCTTCTATCACAATGTCCCATACAACAATAGACAATCTCGAATCAGAGATTGGGAGTCCAAGATAAGTAATAAGAAAAGAACCAACCTTACATCCCATCAAGCTTGCTAACTCCTCTATCAACTCCTCAGAATAGTTAATCCCAACAATTGACGACTTATGAAAGTTGACTTTAAGTCCTACAGTAGCTTCACAGATATCCAGAAACCTGACAATATGAACTTGAGAGGACTCTGCCTCACAAAAAATTAAGATATCATCAGCATATTGAAGATGTGAAATTATAATATATGAGTTAACAATTTTAAATCCAGTAAAATGACCCAAATTCTCCACCCTATTTAGTATTAAACTAAAACATTTAGCATAGATTGTAAATAGGAAAGGAGACAGGGAATCCCCTTGCCTCAAACCTCTGGAAGCTTTGAAATAACCGATTGGGCTACCTTTGAATAATACCGAAAAATGAGCTGAAGAAAGACACCCAAAAATCCAAGATCTCCATTTCGCCCCAAAGCCCATAACCCTCATGATTTCAAGAAAGATAACCCACTTTACCCGGTCATAAGCTTTTCCATATCCAACTTAAATAGAATCCCTGGCTCTTTACTAACAACTCTAGAATGCACACATTCTTGGGCCAACAGAACACTATCTATGATTTGACGATCTTGGATGAAAGCTGACTGGGTACTTGATAAGAAAAGGCAAAACAATTTTCAACCACTCTTCCAATACTTTAGCAACAATCTTGTATAGGCTAGTCAACAAACTGATTGGCCTAATATCTGAAGACTAGAGATCATCACATTCTTAGGAATCAACGCCAAAGGTAGAGTTTACCCCTTTAAAACTTTGACCCCTAATCATAAAAATTTTAACAAATTCTAGAACTTCTTCTTTAATTACATTCTAGAATTTATGAAAAAATGCCAAAGGAAAGCCATCTGGCCCTAGTGCCTTATCGCTAGGTAGAGCAAAGACAACTTTCTGTACTTCCTCCATAGTAGCCTCTCTTTCTAAAACACGATTAAATTGGGGAGAGAGATTTTTGAAAGGGACTCTATTCAATGAAGGGGAGACTTTAACCTTTGAAGTAAATGCCTTCTTAAAGTGATTAACCACTTCATTTTCAACTGCTCTCTCATCCTCTGAATCAACACCATTAATAGACCAACCTGATATATCATTTTGCCTCCTTCTTGAGCTAGCAATTGCATGAAAATATTTAGTATTTAGATCCCCTTCTTTAAGCTATTTAGTTCTAGATCTTTGCCTCCAGTAGATCTCTTCACATTTACGAAGCTCCTTCAGCTCCTGAAGCTTCAAGTTACGCTCCAATAGGGCCAGTTTTGAAAGGACTCCGGCATTCTGGGTACCTAGATCCATAGCCTCTAAATCTGACATCAGCTCATCACTTCTAGCCTTAATATCAACTTTATTCTCTTTTTTCCAGCAAATCAGTTTGTGCTTAATGTTTAGAAGTTTTCTATGCAGCTGAAAATCTAAGGATCCTTCCACCACTGTATTCACCCATGCACTTGTAATGATATCAACAACCTCCTTCTCTTGCAGCCAACTCAGGTCCAGCCTAAAGGTTTAGGACCTCCTTTTAGCACTCCAGTAGAAAGTAGAAGAGGATACTGATCCAAAGAAAGTTTCGGCAAAGCCTTAACCGAGGACAAGTGGTACTCTTCAAACCACTCCAAAGATAACATAAATCTATCTAACTTTGACATGGCCAAGTTAGACAAATTATTATTGGACCATGTAAATTTGGCACCAATAATAGGGGGATCCATGAAAGAGTTGCTCTCTATGAAATTGTTAAACCACATCATAAAAGAATTAATTGGGTTTATCGACAAACACTCATCCGGCCACCTAATTAGATTAAAATCCCCACCCACAATAACAAAAAAGCCAAAAGAAAGAATAATAGAACTAAGCTCAGATTGAAAACCTTCTTTTAACGCCAAACATGAAGGTCCATAAACATTGACAATACCCCATTTAAAGCCCACTTTAAGACCACAAAAACCCAAAAGCAAAAATGAGTCAGGTGACAAAATTTTGGAGGACTGTAGGATCCCATAAGACCCACAAGCCACCAGAAGCTCCACACGCATCAATACCATCAAAAGCTACTAAACTACTACCCCAAATCTCCTTAGCCCCAGAAACATCAGGACTAGGGAGCTTTGTTTCTTGAAGAAACAAAAGCACAGGTTTAAATTTAGAAACAATAAAAAGAACATCCCTCTTCCTAAACTGACTACCCAAGCCTCAAACATTCCAGGAAATAAAATTCATCACAGAAGAGGGGGGTAAGAGGAGGAACCTACCCGTCAGGACCAAAAGAAGAGTTCTCCTTTTTCATCAAAACCTTCGCTTGATCTTCGTCATTGGAGGAGCTAGACACAGTATCGACATTTACCACTGTGTCATCCCGAAAGATGATTGCTGCCAGTGGATCCTTTTAGATAACTTCCCTAGCTTGGAGTCTTGTTGATGATCGCGTATCACGAGCATAGCTGATCATCTTGTCATTCTGTTGATCATCTTGTCATTCTTCTTCTTGCCCTTATCAGTACCATTCACAGGCCTTTTGGATGCCGACTTCGGTGAACCTTCTCCTTTAGCACAGTTAGAGGCCCTAGCTCGGCGCCTCGCCGTAATCCCTTCCATCACTACAGCAAGCGGCAAGTCATCCATCCCCATATCTATCATCAATTTCTCCACCACTAACGAGTCGTCCGGAGCCTGCTTCTCCTCAGCCGAAGGCACAACATCCATTTTCCAGAAACATAGGGGCTCGACTTGTATCCCAAGAGGAACCACCTCCAAAGGTTCCACTTCCTCGAAACAGAGGTCACCATCGCAACCCCGCAGCATTCTCACATAACCAAGATTCATTGGTTTGGAAAGGTGAAGAAACCATCAAAGGTTCGACTTCAATAATCACGATATCCACGGGATCAATTAGTAAGGGATCAAAACGGACCAAGTTTTTTTCCCTCTACTTTTGCAACAACAATACGATTGAGCAACGAGTGCATCTTGGGTTTAAGGAGTAGACTAAGAACAAGTGCAACAGCTTTCAACTTCGCACCCCTGAGAATGATTCTTCGCTGCACAAGAAGACACACCAGACCAGCTAAGGTCGTAAGAGTAAGTAGTAGGTGGAATTTGAGCTCTGCCTCCTGCCAAAGATGCACTAAGGAAAACGATTTGACTGCCACAAAAGATTTGGGGTCTTGGGAAGGAGTACAATTCACGTTTAGGCACACAATGTCCTGAATCCTTCCCTCATCTATATCGGTACTATCTTCTACCGCCCTATTCACATCTTTGGATAACTTCCCAATACGGAAAGGTGATGCACCTGCCCGACTACCAAGGGGAAACGCTGATCCTTCATTAGCATTACCCTTTCCGGTAGTTGCCTCTCCATAAAATCCGTTGCCATTATCATAATCTTCTAAAATCAGATTAGGCTGCTTACAAAACTGTTCCGAGAAACCTTTCGTTGATTCCGAAAACCTCCCAATTTCAATCCAATGCTTCCCAAACTTTGGCTTTTCAAAAATTTGAAATTTGAAATTCCTTCCATTCCTATGATTTGGGCCTTTTCGTGATCGCACTCTCTGTTTAGGGTTACTGGAAATTGGCCCGTTTAATTTTTCCGACTGTTTATCTGGCTGATTTGAGAACCCAGACTCTCACCTCCATCCCGTTTTCCCTCCTCAATACCCACGGAAAACAAAGAGTTAGCATCGTCTGTAATGGATATTTCAAAAAAATCTTTGTTTAATACTGAGGAATATCCTACCCAATATCTGCATCTTCGCACTAATATCCATTTTAACACGAATGAAATGACACAAATGATTGAGAAAGGGATTCCAATCCAGATCCCTATAAATGCCAAAAGAACCCGCTATTTTTTTAATAATAGCTAGATTCCAAGCAGATGAAGGTAGACCCGACAATTTGATCCAAACCGACCTCTTCTCCCAAAATGAAGCATGATCCGAGGCCTTCCATAAATCCAATGATAGCAGACTGCCTCTGACTCTGCAAAACCGATTTGAAAGTGCTCTACTAATATCCTCCTTGGATCGAAGCTTGAAAACCACTTTGTTTGAGCCAATGATCTTGATATCTGGGCGATATGGCAGTTCCCACCCACGCTGGGCCCATTCATAAAGACCAATTAAATCTTAATGGGCGGGGAGAAGGAGCCAGTAACAAGTAGCTCCATTTTAATCTCAAGAGACTCCCATTCTGTATGACAAACAGAACTTACCTGAGGAGAGGTGAAAACAACTCCACCCTCTTCCACTGTTTTCTCTATCCTAATCTCCGTCAAAAAACCATCCTTCACCATCATCCTCTATACGGCTAATGTATCGTCATGGTTATGATTAGAAATATGTTTATATATGGGTGAGGCCTTATACAATCAAATTAAGGTGTACCTCAAAAAATCACTAAAAGATGTTGTTTTGATGCCTCACTTTGATCACCTCAACTTCAAGATATATATGAAGATGAGAAAACGTAGATTTCAAAATCTTAGAAATAGTGCTCCGTGTAATGTATTAGAAGATTGTCAATTTTTATGATTTTCAAGTGTTCATAGATGTGCTCGATCTTATACTATTTTTTAATTTTCAAAATTTATAATTAGAGATGAAAATATTTTCTTAGGCCATCACAAAGATTTCTTAATTAAAACAACATGTTTTGGCAGTGTGCCGTATTTTGATTCATTAGGGCCTTAGTTTTATGCAAACCACATCCTTATGATTAATACAATAAATTTTTTTTATAGAAGGTTGTAATCTTATTCCTTGAAATGAGGTTGCAATAATCTACGTTATCTATTTTATTTGGACGGTGTAAATTAGATACTATTTTAGAATATGTATTATGTATACATATTGTCTCGAAAGATGTGTCAAATCTACAACGTCCAAAAAAAATGTTTTCGTGAGACTGCTGTTGCACTTCATAAATGCATCATACACATTCAGACGGCCGGCCCAGTTTTCTTCTTGAAAATACTTGAAAGTATCAAACTGAGAATCATAAGAAAAAACAGATAAATACAAGAAACATTGAAAAATTTTACGTATAAGATGCAAAACAAACCTTGCTTACTACATTATTGGTCCACCCTCAAATCAATAGGGAAAATACTTGAACATCTAAGCTACGAAGCTTTGGATCCATATAGTGTGTAGAATATAAAAGTGTAACGTACCATATTCCTGTGAGCAATGTAGAGTACATATAACAGTAGCATATAGAAGAGATTGGTAAAAAAAAATCAGTAGCATATGGAAGAGCATAATTCCTAGAATCCCTATGAACTAATCTGAGAAAGCGAGAGACAACAGTAGCATATAGAAGAACATAGTTCCTAGAATTCCTATGAACTTTTGAGAGAGAGAGAGAGAGGGCTCGCAAAATTGCTTTATAAGAGAGACACTAGAGATAGCGGTGGCAATGGACCCGGACGCGACCTGGGTCTGGGTATGGATCCAAAAATTTAACCCAACGGGTTGAGTCTGGGTCCATGTGGACCCGACCCCAATAGTGTTATTATTTATTGGATAGTGATCTTACGCAACGATTGTATATTAATATGATGCAACAACTTTCAAAAACCATATTAGGGTGGTTTGTTTGATTCAAAATTTGAAATATACAATATTTTCATTCGAATGAACAATTCCAAAACAAGAAAAATTTGAAAACATAATCTAGAAAGTATCTTTTTAGCCCAATTAACATAGGCCATCCATTTTGGTGAGATACTTAGATCTAGGCCTTAGAAGTTTTTTTTTTTTCAATTTTTTTAAATGACGTTATTATCCTTAGATGAACAATGTTAAAAGAGAATAAAATGATTTTGAGTTTATAAAGGCTAAGATCTTGAAATTCACCAAATGAGTAGTCTAGATTCGTTGTTGGAGGGGGACTCATTTTGACAATATCTAGGATTCAAATTGATTTTTTTTTTTTTAGATCGATCATTGAGATGAAGAGAGTGTGTGCGTAAAATTTTAAGTCATACAAATACTGCAAATATAGTTGTTTTCTAAAAGTGTGGTTGCATCCTACTATGATACAACTGTTGCATGAAATCATTGCCTTTATTTTAAAATAGTATTTAAATGAATATAAATATATTTTATGTTATACTATTAAAATAATATAATTAGATATTTAACCTAATATTCAAATATATTAAAATATATATTTTTATTTTTAGGTTGGGTCCAATCGTGTTTGGATCTAATAAGTTTCTTTTAGGTCTTGGTCTTGGTTTGGATGGACCCGACCCAACGATAGGGTGGCCTAGCCCGGCCCTAAAAGCCTACAGTTTGGGCAAGAAAATGTGACCTAAAGATTGGGTCTACGCCAAGGCAAGAGAGGCAAGGCCAGGTTCGGCCCGGGCCCGGCCAGCCCTATTTTGTTCACCCGGCCTGGCCCGACCTAGATAGCCCTTGCCCAAACAGGGAAATAAGGCCTGTATGGGCCAAGCAAGGCCCGGCCCGCTCTCGAGAAAGGCTTGCCAGCATTGCTCTACAAACATTGCGTAACGGTGGTGCCCTAGAATATTCAAAACATAGCCCAACAATATGGTGAGAGACCAAGGGGGCGGGGATTGCTTGGTTGATGAACCCTAGAATATTCAACAACAAAATATATGCATAAACTCAAGACAAAGAAAGGTAAAATATATATACTAACTGGAATAAAGAAGAACCTCCATATCTTACGAGTATTTAATCTACGCCACAATCAATCCCTTCTCAGCACCTGTCAGGAAGGCAGGCATGGCTGCCTCTCCTCTCATTTCCTCTTCCCACTTTCTCTCTCTCTCCTCTAAACCCAACAAACCCACCCCTCTCCCTCTCCTCAATTTCTCTCACTACAAATCTCTTCGCCCTCCAAAACCCATTTCAGCCTCTCTCTCGGCAAGCTCCCCCACTACCTTCACCAATAATAACAGGTCTAAACTTCTTGAGCACTCTGGGCTTTGTGGGTTTGTATTAGACAGGTTGTTAAGTTTCTCTCTCAAGAATTTGCAGCCTGTTGTTGTCCAATGGGCCTCTCTCGCTCTAGCCTTGAGTGTGCTGGTTGGAAATGTAGACCCATCTGCTGCTTTCGTGGTGACACCTGCTCGCAAACTGCAGTCTGATGAGCTCGCCACTGTTCGCCTGTTCCAAGAGAACACCCCTTCAGTCGTTTATATTACCAATCTTGCTGTTCGGTAAGCGAATATCTCTCTCTTCATTTTCCTTACATTTTTTTAATTGCGATTTTTGTGGGTTGCAAGTGGGTGTTTCTTTTTTTCATGATATGAATGTGGTTTATTCCTTCTCTCTCTCACTTCATTGTTTAATTGTCTCACTTTCTAATTTGTATTAATTTTTCCCCTTTGAGGAACTGCACTGTTACTTTGCATCTTGGTGACCTGTTTTTTCTAAAGAATGTTGTATATCTGTCTCACTCTTACTCTCTCTCCATTTGTTATTTTTTATTTGTTTTTCCCGTTCATAATAGTTTTATTGATTGTGTTATGTAATTGATTTTCTTCCTTATTGACAAACTGGAGTTTTTTCATGGTTGTAGCTTGGTGAGGGAATATGGTATTTATTAGGTTTGTTGATTAAAGTAAATAAAGCACAAAAAATGATGGTTTTACCATGAACTTAGAGTAGAGGCACATAAAAAATCCAGTGTCTTTGAGACAATTGACAACCCCCATTGGAAATCTACAAGCACAAGAAATGATATGTAGGATACAATGAATTTTATTTCGACATCATTATAATCATGTTTAAAGGAAATTCAAACACAAAATTATAATTCCAATAAATTAAATGTAATGAGCCATATATACCAAAAACTCTTTATATTTTATGAAATGATATTTTTCATAATCTTAGCATATAATTTACATTTGTCACTATGATTTTTTTCACAAATGAGGAAGTATCCTGATTGAACCGTATTTCTTATGATTAAGACTTCAAGAATCACCCATAGAGATAGCACTATTATCCATCCTCCACTGGTCATAGGATTTAAAACATAGCTTATCAGTCCTCATTTCCAAATAAGTTAACTTTGCAATGATAGTTATGTAAGTTTCTTTAATCACCTTTGCTCGTGGTGTTGGCTTAATTACTAGCTTCCCCACATACAAAGCTGTCTCCTTTCTTCAGTTTCAACTTCTGCTTGTTCTCAAACTTATTATTCCCCATTTATTTTTTTAGGGAGAGTGACACTTAATTGACACAGTGATTGTATGATACAACCATATAAACTAGAAAGAACCAAAAGAGGGGGGATTCAGGCACTGGCTTGATTGGTTACAATGCTGACAGGTGCAACCAGTGATTTAAAAGTCGCCGACTTGGCATAGAATCGGCTGATTCGAACTGGGAATCGGACATCCTGTGTCGATTCCTTTGTAAAGTGGAGAATCGGCCGGTTCTAGAGCAAAACCGGCGATTCTATACATATAATCTCCCGATGACATCATGACTCGCCCGATTCGCCTGGTTTTGTGACATCAGAAATCGTACAAAAATTGGTAATTACGGTTAAACGCCACGTATCCCTCGTCACAAGTCTGACACTCCTCCTTGCGTTTCGCACACGAAAGGCGTTGATAGCAGAGTAGTATTTATTCTCGTCAGTTTTCTACTGTGGGTTCGATGTGGGATAATTGTGGTGAAAGGTAATAGCTGAAAAGGGGATATAATATAATCTTTAAGTCGGCCTACTAATATCAGAAATCAACTTGTAATGTGGTGGTTAGCATCCGCTTTTTCCTTTGGACGTCGCGGGATCAACTTTTGGGCAAGTTCCCACATCCTTCCCTCCTCACAAACAAATAAAAGTTTTTTTTTACAAAATAATTTATTTTTACAAAAAATAAAAGTTCTTTGTAAAAAAAAAAATATTTTTCTCATAAAAAAAAAAATATGGTTCTTATAAAAAAAGAAGAAGAAGAAGTGATACAACAAAATTTCTTTTTGTTGTAAAAAAAAAAATAGATGTATAAAAGTTTCTTGTAAAAAAAGATATAAGGTTCCTATTAAAAAAAAAAAAAAGAAAAAGAAAAAAAAAAAGAAAAAAAAAGAAAAAAAAAAGGTAATACAACAATATTTCTTTTTCTAGTCAAAAAATAAAAGTTTATTGTAAAAAAAATAAAATTTTCTTATCAAAAAAAAATAAAAAAGGTAATACAACAAGTATTTCTTGTAACAAAAAAAAGTTCTTGTTAAAAAAAAGGGTAATACGACCAGCATTTCTTGTAAATAAATAAATAAAATTATAAAAGGTTATCGTCAAAAGAAATAAAAGGTTTTTGTCAAAACAGGATCAAAGGTAATACATCAAGTATTTCTTGTCAAAAAAATAAAAGGTTGGATTTATTATTATTTGTATAATAAAATAATTATAAAATGTAAAACAACAATTTTAATTTCAGTATATAATGTTCTCCACCAATTCGAGATTTTGGTGGCTATTTTTCATCGATTTAAACCATTCTTTATTGTAGTCCATGTATGATTATATACTTCATCCATGATAATTCTATGATTTTTCTTTTGTGTGATGTAAATTTAATGGTTAAAATAAATTCATATAGGAAAAAACATCTCAATATTTACATATTGATGAAAAAATGAAAATTAATAATGTAGTACCCCGATTTCTTATTGGATTCCTAAAAAACAACATTTATAATAAATTTTAATAATTTTTTTAGATTTTTTTTAAAGCTTAATCCAACCGATTCGGTCGATTCCCGATCCGGATCACCGATTCACCGATTTGGATGGATTTTTGGGGTGCCCGATCTGGGGCACCGATCCGTTTTTTAAACCATTGGTTGCAACAGTATGTCCTAGGATTGAATCTCACCATTCATCCGCCCAAATTAGAAAGAACCAAAGGCCAAGAGAGATGTGAAGATGCCATCTCTGGAATGTACAAACAATAGGTGCCTCTAAACATTCCAATCCCGCCTTTTCTTTTGGCAAGAAAAGTATCTGTATTAAATGGGTACTTAAAAGTGATCATTATCATCATTAGAGCCTTATCTCAACTATTTGGGGTCGGCTATAATGTAGATTCAAGATTGATGGTAAGTTGCGGCAAAGTTTTACGCTGGCTGCCTACCTAACACAACTGTCTCCCTTGACTTGGGCTAGGGACCGGTAGGGGGACCAGCCAAGGCGGAGTTGGGTATATTCTACAGAATTGGACAAAGCCTTCGTAAAAAATGACATTGTGCAGTCTTGCAAAATGACTAAGCAGCCAGAGGGGAGCAAAAATTGCAAAATAGTTTCACACTTCAAGGTAATTGAGAACTAGAGTCATGTTGAGAGCCCCTGTTTAGCCAAGAGATCTGAAGTGCTATTATCCTCTTGCCAAGTATGATGAAAAGTGAAATTAAGTGACATGTTTATCAAATATGTCTCTTCAAAAGTCTGATCCAGCCTCCTTGGATGGGTAAAGACTCTATTGATGGATAGAGAATGCATTACATTAGATTTCGACTAAACATTCCACTCCTTTTGCTAAAGCATCCGCCTTCTCATCAGCATTTTGAGGGAGATGGCACAAAGGGACCTATTGTAACTTTATAACTTCCTCAACAATATCTCTACCTCTCTAGGGGGCGTCTACCTACTAATTGGGCTACTGGATTGCATTGAGGCAATCACCTTATGTAACTACGGGGATTCAAGGATGGTTTATAGCAATTCTTACTTTCTCATTAAAGGCTTTCTCTTCTCCATTGACTAATTAGGGATCTCCAAAGGGCCCGAGAAGAACATGAGTGCAATCTCTGAGGTATCTCTTACAATGCGCAAATTTCTGCCTGGCCTAAGGGACCCCTAAAAAACTGTTGACTGGTCAAATCCAGGACACCACATCTTCCATATAATCGAGCTAGCATAAGCAATCTGTGGCTAACTACACATGAGATCAAATCTATGTTCAAGAAAGGTTATCAGTTGGTTCAAATCTAGCTCGTGGCGGCTGAAAACCAAACAAAGCAGTCGAGCTAGACACCAAGGCAAAGCGCGGAGGAACGATATGCGGTAGTCTAGTATGTAAGTAAGAAATCAATCTTGCTCTGCCCACAAACAAGGGCCTTGCTTGGCAAAGAGTGGCGTTCAAGTGACAGAGCTAGTTGGCCGCCTAGAAAGGGACCTTCAGGGCAGGGATGTGTTCCCCTTTCCCTATTATGGGCACAAGAGGGACTTTTCCTCTAAAGCCTTCTTCCTCTCTCTGATCTCAAAACCAATTTTGTCCCCATCCTGGAAGCCGCAGCTGACCTGGCCTATCTTTCTGACTCGCTAGTGTGAACTGACTTGCCGAGAGTATGAAAAGGAGAATATTTCTCTGAACTACTGCAAGTGATGTTCTCTGTGCAGTGCCAACACCAAGAATTGTGTACTTCAGAAACCTTTGCTGTGGATATACGAGCCCGGACTGCAATCCACACTAACATATGATGTGTTAAAGCGAATGCAGGTCAGGCTTCATAGAAACATGGAGGGCCTGAATCTAACTTTATACATAACCAGGTGATTGATGTTTTCAACCAAGGGTACTGTATAATAGTCAGTTTTAAGAGTTAAATACTGATAGAGTGGAGAGACCAATAAAATATATTATGGCATTGGCCAATATATTGGATTGGAAATTGGGAGAACAAAACTGGTGTGATATTTTCTGTTTGTTGAACATTTTTAATAAAGGATTTTAGTGACTATGTTGCAAAATATTTACAAAGATAACTGATTTAACTGATCTATAATGGTTATAAAATTTGAAATCTGATGTATTGGTCTTTACACTGTTATGTACAACTGATGCATTTAAAAATATTTCGATGTTTCACTGTATCACCCTCTCTTGACCAAGTGCACATAAACAAACCTGGAGGCAAATATCTGACGTGATGACACTTTTTTGAACATTGAAATGATTCTGCCCTATAATTTCCTTGGAAGATAGACCCCGAGAATGATCAATCTGTGAGCACTTTCATTAATACTTCGTAGACTTCTTCTCCCCTCTAACTATTCGGTAGGCCATATCCTTCCAAATCCCACAAATAATTCCAAAGGAAATAAGTTTCCAAAGTCACCAATCTTGCATACCTCCCCAAGAACAAAATAGCCACCAATTCCAACATCATGAATTATTTGTTTGTTTATTTGCTCTTTGGGTGAGTTAGAAAATGACATTTTTAGTTGCTTTTCGCTCAAAATTTTCTTTGACAATTTCTGTGCTTTTTGTCCCTTTGTGATTTGTTTTGGCGTGGTTTTTAGCTGTTGGTATGTGCAATATGCAGGCAAGATGCATTCACTCTGGATGTATTGGAGGTTCCCCAAGGTTCTGGATCAGGGTTTGTGTGGGACAAGGATGGTCATATTGTCACAAATTATCATGTAATTCGAGGCGCTTCTGATCTGAGGTTTGAGCTGATTTACTATTTTTTTTGGATTTCTAATTCCACAGCATCTGCAGAAGAGCAGATAGGTTTATAATTTATGTATACTGTAAGACCATCTACCTCTGGTACAGAAATGTTACCATTGCTTGAAATCGGGTGGCTAGGGGTAAGTCACAAAGTTTGAGAGACTTTGAATATGGTCAATGGAACACCCCCAACCACTTGATTTCATATATGATGACTAAGGGTGGTTGTAACCTTCTTGTACTAACGATAAATGGTTTCGTTGTATTCTTCTTCCCAATTTATATAAATCATTTAACTTGATTAATCCTCAACTAAATTTTCTTTCTTATTAAGGATCTCAAAATGATAAAATTATTACTTGTGTGGGTTGTTTGGTTACTGAAAGTTTGATCAATAATCTATTGCCCTTAATTCTATTAGGTCTGCTTGGTTCATTGCGTTTCTGCTTGGTTTATTAGCTCAATAAGTTTATGGTATGAGACTTTCTCTATTTTGGGATCCAATATAAATCAATACCATGCTTTATTTCTGACTCCCATAAGAATCCTTTCCTGTCAATTTTCCTGACTATACCTAAGATTGCATTCATGTTTGTGTGCATGTAACTTCTTAGTTTTTGATAATGTGGGTTGATTTCCTTACTGAGACTTCATGGAACTACTTTGATATCTCTTCCTCACATTCCTCTGCCAGTCTCTCTTAACAGCTAAAATTATTCTGTGATACTCAGGTGACATCCACCTTCTGTTCCTACTGATGTATAGTTGGAGATTAACAATACCTTGTCGACCCAACTCCTATTAATCTTCTACCATCATACAACGGGGCCAGACGGTGCCTATAGCCTTCATGTGTCATATATCTTACATCCTTGGATTATGTTATACTTTCACATGGGATATTCTCCTAAAATATATATACAATAGGAAATAATCCGTTGATTTCTGGTCCCCTCTTAAACTTCTCCCCTCTATGTATGTGTTCTTATAACATAGAATTTTTTTTTTTTTTTGAGGGAAGTTAACTATTATAACATGGAAGTTTTTAAACTCATACTTTCCACTCGATCAATATATCAAGGGTCACTCTTGCTGATCAGAGCACATATGAGGCAAGAGTTGTGGGGTTTGATCAAGACAAAGATGTTGCTGTATTGCGAGTTGATGCCCCTAAGGATAAACTCAGACCAATACCTGTTGGTGTTTCTGCTGATTTACTTGTTGGTCAGAAAGTATATGCCATTGGGAATCCGGTGAGTTATCTCGACTTATTGATCTTAGGGCATGTCAAAAGGTGAACTAGTGTACTTCTGATTAGTTCTTTTAATCCCTAAATCTTTTATCAAATTAATATCCTTTCAGTAGCTATCTTTAGGTCTCTAATTTTTATATAGCTGGTTTGAGCTACTATTCAAACTTGCTTTTTATGTGCTGATTAGTTATCCAAAATAAGAAATTATTCATGATGATTGAATATTTGGAGTATTTGAAACAGACACACTGATGCTTTTTAAATGCATGTTCTTTCAGTTTGGCCTTGACCATACACTTACAACGGGAGTTATCAGGTGAGGCAAATTATCTCTGGCTGACATTCTCAAAAAAAATATTTAAAAAAAAGGAAAAAATCTATAGCTGACCAGAGTAATGTGTAGTTTTCTATTCAGAAATAGATACAGAGATCTTATTGTGGCAATTGTTTCTCATATCTACTACACAAGTGAGAGACCAGTTATTCTGTAGGAGTCCATTTTTATGCACACCACTTTTATTCCTCTCATAAGCAATGAATTTGAATGATCCTATCACGAAAGGATAGCATATGGCATTAATTAAGTGTAGAAAATTATGATACTTGAAATTCTTCCCCTTTTTATCGATATAGTTTGTATTGGATTAGTTGCTTGGACAGATATTGCTTGAAATTTTGGGGAAAGAAAGAACATGAAATGGACTATAGGAAAAATCCAGGAGAATCGTGGTCCCGGAAGACCAAGATTTGCAGCAGAAAGTTACGGAAGGATGATAGATCTCAATTGCTCATTGGAGTTATTTTATGCAATGCCATTTTTAATCTATACTTTCAAATAATTCTCTCTTTCCCCCCTTCAAAAAAAAAAAAACAGGAAAAAGACTTTAATCATTACTACAAATCTATGTTACATAGGCACGGACACACTTGTCTATTTATGACATAGATACGAGTGTCAGAAACGTGAATCCTAAAAAATAACTTCTAGACACAACACGTTCGTACACTCTACAAGCATTAAAATATATGCGTACATTCATATATACACATTAAAATCTATTTGTAGTTCACATATGCATTTATACATAGAATAATTCATGTCATACAACAATAGTAAAGATTCTAAAAATAAAAAAATAAAATTAATTGTCCAAAAAAGGTCACTTCGTGAATCTAAATTTTATTCATCAAAATTTCTTCTAGACCTCCAAGGTCGCAGCATAATAATATGGAAAAAAAAGTACAATAAAATTTAAATAATATCAAAATACTAGTACAAGCTCTCAAAGCTAGCAAAAGTCAATTGCTAGGGCAACAGAATGTACAATACAATTCACGCTATTAATGGCAAAAAAGATCAGGGAATAATAAATATTTTATATGACAAGCAACAAAAAGGGTTGAGAGAAAAGTTGAAGAAGAGAGATGAATATCCAGTGGTCCACAGCTTGGAGAAGGATAAAAATGTGGTCCACGGGATTTGGAAAGGGTGGTCTACGGCTTGGAGAGGAAGAAACCAATTGGGGAGGGAAAAACCCTAGAAAGTTTTATGGTAGTCAAAGTAAATCTGTATTTTTTACTTATAGTAACAATCATTTATGGAAACCCTAATTTGATAAATAAAAATGTTTTTATTGTTTATTCTAAACTACTTATTATATTCTAAAATAATTTATATTTTTAAAATAAAATATTTTTAAATGAAGAATGAAGTTTCAAAAAATTCTTAAATGGCGGTAGCATTGCTAAGCCCCATAGTGAGGTCTCTGACTCCATTCTCACCAAAGGGTAGGGCCCCAAATCCTCATTGACTTACCACGTTTTTTTGAGAATGGCTTCGGGCTTTGGCGGTAAGCATTGCTGAGCCCCATGGTGAGGTCTTTGACTCCATTCTCACCAAACGGTAGGGGCCCAATTCTCCACTGACTCGCCACTTTAATTACCCAAAAAAAAAAAAACATAACTTAAAAAATCAAATGTCTAAAAAAGAGACCCCTAAGTGGATACTTAATAGAGTATCGTATACGTGTCCAAGAGTGTCGACACGCGCATCCATGTCCAATAAGTGTGGACACATGATCAGATCCCCGGACACATGTGTCTATGTTTCATAGCTGCAAATTTTAATTTAGAATGGCGTGCTAAATATTACTTAGATAGCACGATCTGTTCTAGCTCGGGGTTACATAATTTTTCATAGAAATATTATGTCCTGTACAGTTGTTATTCCTATTCATTTGTCAATTTAGATAATAAAGGCCTTTTGTGATTTAAACTGATATGGTTGATACCAAATTACCAAAGCAATATTCTTGACACTAATTTCAGTCATATTGAGGTTTTTCTTCTTCTTGTTCCTTCCCAGTGGACTTCGAAGAGAAATAAGTTCAGCCGCAACAGGGCGTCCTATACAGGATGTTATACAGACTGATGCAGCAATCAACCCTGGGAATAGTGGGGGACCTCTCCTTGATAGCTCAGGAAGTTTGATTGGAATAAACACTGCTATATACTCACCTTCAGGAGCATCTTCTGGTGTTGGATTCTCTATTCCTGTTGATACAGTGCGTTTATTACTTTGAATCAATTGGCTAATCTACAGACACAGACACATGCATGAGTGCACTCATATAGGACGAAAAGTTGATGGTCCCAAGGGCTGATTCTGTAGTCATGGTCTCTCCCCCAAATCCACTCCTTTTGGTTGGGTGGGTGACCAACAAAGGATCCAAAGTCAGTCTCCTCCACTCTCCAAGATCCCTTTGCTCCAAAAAAAAAAAAAGATTCTAGGAATCCAATTCCTCCAAGATCAAATCTGAGCCATCCATTTGATAGATGTTGGATCTTGAGGCTTTCGAGCTTTCTGAAGCTCAAGGTCAAAATCAGTTGTAGGAAAGTTTTTTGGAGGCTATTGGATCCTTTTTGGGCCACTCACAGTATGAAAGTTGTGGATTTAGGGTAAGGATATTGCCATAACATTTTCCATTGGATTAATGGTGTAATTTTGAATATATATATATGTATAGCTTGGGTAAGCCCACTAGCTCATGGAATAGTATAAGCCCAATGGCCTAGATTGAATATGGATCAATGTAGTATTTGAATTTTAATTTATTTTCTACAAATCCAAATCACTTGAAATTTTAGGCGTGTATTATTCTCATCAAGCCACACCTAATAAAAATATAAAAAAAATAATTCACGAAAAACACATTGACCAAAATACCCCTGAAACTTTTCGAGGGTATTTTGGTAAAATTATTTAATGTAAAATAGTTTTTGATATTTTTCGAAGATTCACCTATTTTTGATGTACACATCCTCCAAATTTCAAGTGATTTGGATTTGTAGAAAAAAAATTAAAATTCAAATACTACCGGACATTCGTGATCGTCAGATTGGCCTAGATTCAATCTGGGCCATTGGGCTCATTTTTTCCTGTGAGTTAGTGGGCTTACCCTAGCATTATATATATATATATATATATATATATATATATATATATAAATATATATATATAG
Organism: Amborella trichopoda; assembly: GCF_054954075.1. Classification (NCBI taxonomy): domain Eukaryota; kingdom Viridiplantae; phylum Streptophyta; class Magnoliopsida; order Amborellales; family Amborellaceae; genus Amborella; species Amborella trichopoda. Next base: position 52,789,910 of record NC_142336.1, on the reverse strand, counting down.
GTGTGTGTGTGCACACGTGCATTCTTGTGTGTGTATGTTGAGGCTTTGTCTTTAGTCATCAGAATTGTTTTGTCTTTCAGGTAAGTGGCATTGTGGATCAATTGGTGAAGTTTGGTAAAGTTACCAGACCTATTCTAGGGATTAAATTTGCACCAGATCAGTCCGTTGAGCAATTGGGTGTTAGTGGGGTGCTCGTGTTAGATGCTCCTGCAAATGGACCAGCTGGCAAAGCAGTACGCATTGTAAATTGGAATAGGATTTAACTTGTTTTTTGGGATGATATGAACCTTATATTCATGAAGTCTATTGAATAATTTTACGATATTTTTCCCGTTAATATTGGAGATGCTTCCATTTGTTGTGGTTGGATTTTGCTTTCATCTCAACCACAAATATATATATCCTCTCTTGACGGGCAATGGAGAATTTCATTAAAGAGATGAGAAACTAAGGATGTCTTGAGTTTAAGTAGTGTCATATACTGGGATTGTTGGTCTTTTTCTTCTTTCCATATGTGTATGACTAGGATTTTCAAAAGGAAAATGTGTCTAAACTAATTACTTTGACCTATGATGTGCTGAAACTGTTGCTCTTTGCATTCTAGCAGGAAACAATTGTAATGTGCTGTAATGTTAAACAAAAAGGAAAAAAAGAAACATGGGTATGATGGTTTTACTTCTAGGTGTTATTAGAGGAAGAGTAGAGTTTATGATCCATAGGAAATGGTAGATGCAAGTGATTGCATCACGTATTGACTTTTACCAAATGACAAACTGTGCAAATATGTTGACTATGTCATATAGTATGTTTTATAGTTGCAACTAGCAAAGTACCGCTCCAAGTTTACATGTATATCCAACGATAGATGTTTATTTGTTTTCAGGGTTTACAATCAACAAAGCGAGATGCCTATGGCCGCCTTATTTTGGGTGATATTATAACATCTGTGAATGGGAAGAAAGTCACGAATGGTAGTGATCTATACAGAATCCTTGATCAATGTAAAGTGGGTGATCAGGTAAAACCATGATCTCAGGTTCTCTATCCTTAAACAACTCATTTGTGCTCTTTTTTCTTTTTTCTTCTTTGGGCCGATTGCAGTCAATAATGTCCAGTGAAATGCTGGAGGTTGATGGAGAGTGTGACCCATTAGAATTGGGTGACTCCAATGATAGACCCGACTCTATCTCTCTTTCACTGTCCAATTGTTTTTTTTAAGGAAACCTTCACTGTCCATCATTTCATTGGATGGTGATGATCCAATGGCCTACTGTTCCACTATCCATTTGAATTATAATACACGTTCCTTATCTTCTTTTATTGAATACCATATTTCAAAAATATTGTGCTACTTTTTTAGCTTAAGTTTGGTCTGGAGTCAGCTAAAATTCAGAGTATAGTGATAAAGAAGTTCGACGGAATTCTCCATATTAACAAACTGTGTGACCTGTTTCAAATTTGAAATTTCATTGTGAAGGTACAACTTGGTGCATATCTTGTAGATTCATTGTCTAGGACTCATTTAGACCTTTGGGAGTGTGAACCTTATCCGTGGCACGTTTTTTTGTTAGTTACTGATGGATCTTTTTTATTAGGTGACCTTTTTACTGAATTTTGCAGTGCAAAATTTATGGTTTTTGTAAAAAAATTGGAGAATAACTTATAAGAAATAATAAGAAATCGGGCTTGGGTCAAGACGGTAGAGGCTTGGTTTTCATAGCCCAAAACCTTGTAAAAAAAAAAAAACTTATTATGATCATGCTTTTTAAGTTCTGCTTGCAGCAATTGTGTCCATCCATGCCATTAGGCAATGAACTGGGGGAAGCATGCAAAATTTGAATGCGGTGCTGGCCATATACCCAAATGTGGATTGATAGAACCAGTTGTCCATCAATCCAAATGTTTATTTATTTATTTTTAGTTGTTTTGACTTGTTTAAAAAATTAGGTGACTGTGGAGGTTTTACGTGGGGATCATAAAGAAAAAGTTCCTGTTATCCTTGAACCGAAGCCTGATGAATCGTGAACCAGGTGATGGAGTGATACAAAGTAAATATGGTGTGCATTCTAGTGTATTTTATCAAGATGTGTATATCTATTGACGAAATTGTATATCTATCCATGAAAATATTTCTTTTCTTTTTATTTATCAATTATACTTTTCGGTGGTCTTCTTTGTACATAATATCTCATCCATTTGGACGCATAAATTTGGCCACCTCGATAAATTCAGTGCTCTGCGCTTATTTGTAAATGTTCTTATTCCTTTGAGAAAGTGAATTTTAATCAGAAATTCCAAGACAACATGCCTTCTTTCATGAAATCTTGGGGTGTTTCCTTCAGCATTTGGACCCTTCTTTAGCATCTAACAAAATACTGGAAGACCTTTTTTATGTTGAAAGTTTCTATTTCAATTTTGGAGAACTCCTGAACTAAGTACTGTATTTCGATAAAAATTATGGGCGAGCTTAAGAAAGTATGAGGTAAGTACTTAGCAGTGTTTTTAAAACCAGCGAGCAAGCTTCGGACCAGTGGGTGGGCGGTCCGGGTCTAATGCCTTGTCAAGTACAGAGAATTAGTACCCTACAAAGAGAGAGGATTCCACATGGAGGTGAACTCTAGGGGTAGGGGGGTGATAGGGGATGGAGGCCTTGAGATGGGAGGTCTTGTTTTCCAGAAAGTAGTTACGACTTTTGATCTTGCTGGAGGCCTGCTTTTGGGCGTAGACTTTCCTGTGGTAGGTTCTTTTTCTCCTCTGGCTAATGACACTTCTGGTTTGGGGGAGTGGGCCAAATGGGGATGGGGATTACCCTACGTCCCTGAAGTTAAGATTGTGGGGAGAATAGGGTAGTGTTTTTTCTTAGGGATAAGGAGGCTGCTAACGGGGCGCTTGTCAATCATTTTTGTCGAGTTAGAGGTAAACTCTTATCTTTGGATAGGTTGAAACCTTCTCATTCTTCTTTTCTGAGCAAGGAGAGCAAGTGGATCAGATTGTGGGGTGTCCCCTTGGATGCTTGGAATCTAGAGGTTATTCGCAATTTGTTGAGCATTTGTGGTGAGTTTTGTGATATTGATAAGGAATCCTTTCTTTAATGATTCAGACTTGAGATTTGTTAAGAGTTCGAATTTGGAAGCTGGTTGGGTCTAGTGTTCCGAAGTAAGCGAGATTGCAGGTGGGTCAAGAAAACTTTGCTATTCAAGTGTCCAGTGAGGAAGGGGAGAGGCTTGTACCATACTCCAGCCGGAGGTACGAAAGAGGAGGAGGAGTGGTCTATGGTATCTCATTCTTGGCCTAATCAGCGGTGGTGGTGGACAAAGGTTCGGGTCCGGTGGTGGCTACTCGGAAACAGTCTAGGGGATGTGGCAATCGGAGAAGGAATAGGCAGTTACGTCGTAACGGAAGCAAAGTTTTAAAATTCAAAAAGTGGGTTGTTATTGGGAGGTTTCCTACTTAGACGCAAGGATTTTCGGTGAATACTATGTTGAAAATCTCAAAAGATCTGGCTGTGGGCCCATCATCTTTCGGTACTCCTGACGGTGCACTTGCATGGCCTTATCCTCTTAATCGTAAGATCTCTGCTGTGGCGGCGGATCTGTGTCAGGTGTACCTTCCCTACCTTTGGTTGTGCGCGCAGCATTGGGAGTTGTGGAAGCCGCTCCACCTTTACCCCCCAAAGGAAAGATTTCCTACCCTGTCTAGGAAATCTCGTGCAGAGGACCCATTGTTGGATATTTCTAGGCCTTCCTTCTCTGATAAATCGGTATGGAACTCTATTATGATTCTCTGGTACCTACTTCTTGCTCTCTCCCGTCTTAGTTCTGCACCATCTCTGGTTCTTCAAGGTGTTCTATTATTGCACAGAGCGATGTATCCATTGCCGTACCGTAAAGCAGCAAGGAGGAGCATTTCTCAACAGAGACCATCCTTTGATCCCCTTAATGTTGATCCTCTCGCTATTGTGGCTCTGGATGAAGTAGAGTTAGACCCAATAGATGATGTTGATGAAGTGATACTGGAGGTTGGTGAAATAGAGGAACAGGTTATGGAGGAGTTTGAGGAGGATCCTGAGTTGATTGATGATGGTGATGCTGAAGAAGCTGTTGAAGATGAGCCCATACCGGATGATAGCTCGATGGACTTTGACCCTGCGATGGCATTCGTGGAGGTGGTTTCTTCACCATTACTCTCTGTGGTCCATCAGGACAGTGCTCCTGCAATGCTTTTTACCTCATTAGAAGTGACCCAAGATGCATCTGGAAGGCCTACTTCTGATGTTGAGGGTGCGAACTAGGATTCTGTAGAGGGTAATGTTGCTAACATGGCTGATGGCATGGGCATGGACTGTGATGTCCCAATCGGGGTTGTCTTTTTAGGAGATTATTGATCAGAAGAGGGAGGCTAAGAAAATGGTTTCGAAGGATCATAGCAAGCAGCCGGTCAAGTCTGATGATAAAACCCCAATTAAACCGGATGGTAAAGCATCCAAGGGGAATCTTAGCCCACTAGATCATTGCCTAGGCTTCTGGCTAGGGAATTATTCTTGGAGGTACAGCATCTGTAGCAGTGGCTATTCTTGAAGCTACTGTTGTGTAGGTGACCAGTGGATCTTCGTCAAGTTCACACTCTTCGTCTATGGATGAAGCACTAGAGGAAGCGATGGAGGAGACTATTCTACTTAAAGAGGTGTATTTTGGCACTCACTAGCAGGGATGGTCCAGGTTCTTTGTCTTACTTTTTAATGTCTATTATTTCATAGAATGTAAAGGGTTTGGGCGACCCCAAGCGAAAAAAGATGTCCTTTTTTTTGGTTGGCAAGTATAAGCCAACAATGCTTATTTTGCAGGAGACTAAACTTCCCAGACCTAGTATTTCTGGTGCTCGGGAAGTTTGGGACTTTGGTTCAATTGATTTTGTGGGGTTTGACTCTGCGGCGGCCTCGGGTGGCCTATGGATTTTGTGGGACTCAACAGTCTTGCAGTCTTTTGAGGTTGTGGTTAAGGATTTCTTTTTGGTGTTGGGCTTTTTGGGACCCTCTCCGGGTTTTCAATGGGGTTTAATGAATGTGTATGGGCCTCATCCTATTTCTCTTAAGGAAGGCTTTGTTAGTGACATGGATGCTGTTTTGTGTAACTTTAATTATCCTATTTTCCTAGGAGGGATTTCAATTTTATTCGCTGGCTAGATGAGGCGAGCTCAGGGGGACCAATTAAGTCGGCCATGAGACTTTTCAATAGGTTTATTGAGCCTCATGCTTTAATCGACCTTCCTATCTCAGGGGCTGTTTATACGTGGTCTAATGGGAGCATCTCTAATCTATTCATGTCAAAGTTAGATAGATTTCTTATTTCAGGGGACTGGTCTGATGCTTTTCCCCTCGCCTCTGTCAAAGCGTTACCTTGGCTGTCCTCAGATCTTACCTCCATTATGCTGAGTTTTAGAGCTGTTTCTTAGGGACCTAAGCTTTTTAGGTTTGAGATTGGTTGGTTACATGAAAAAGAAGTAACTGATATCATTAGAAATACATGGAAAAACACCATCTCAGTTGGGTCCCTTGATTTCCAATTACATAAAAAGCGCCTAAGTATAAAGCATAGGCTTATACAGTGGAAGACAGATAAGAGATATAGCATCAGAGGTAAGATGGAGGAGGTTAGTGCGGAAATCGAGTTGATTGATTCCAATATCCAAAATGAAGGTGATATAGCATCAGAGGTAAGATGGAGGAGGTTAGTGCGGAAATCGAGTTAATTGATTCCAATATCCAAAATGAAGGTGTGCTCTCAGAGCAAGTTGCTTTGCATAGACTTGATAAACTTAAAATACTACAGGATCTAAGAAGGGTGGAAGAAGTACATTGGAAGGAAAGATCGAGAAATAGATGGCTTAAATAAGGAGATCTTAATACTAAATTTTTCCACGCTATTGCAAGTGCTCGTAATAGGCAGAATGACTTATCAGGGATGTTAATTCCTAGTGTCGAGCCAGATGATAATAATGGAACGGTAAATTATGTTATTAGTCATTTCAAGAGAGCTTTAACGTCTGAGGTGAAATTCACACCTCGCTTAGGTCGTGTTCCATTCAAATCCTTGTCGGTGGAAGAAGCATCTCGATTGGAAGTTGGTGTTTCCATGGACATAGCTATGTTCTCTTTGCCAGGAGATAAGGCCCCTGGCCCTGATGGTTTTCCAGTTATTTTGTTCCATAAATTTTGGGGGTTGATTTCTATTGAGTTGTTGGAGATGGTAAGAGGATTCTTTAACATAAGTGAAATTTTTAAGGGGGTTAACGCTACTTTCATTGCGCTAATTCCTAAGAAATCGGTGATTGCTAGTTTGGGGGATATTAAACCTATTAGTCTTTTGACTAGTTTGTACAAGATAGTGGCTAAGATTCTTGCACAGAGATTAAAACTTGTCCTTTCTTTGGTTTTCTCTGGACCTCAATCAGCCTTCATCAAAGATCGGATTATCACAAATAGTGTATTGATTGCACATGAATGTGTTCATTCAAGGGTGTTAAGTGGTAATCCAGGCCTACGATAGAGTGGAGTGCCGGATCTTGAAGAATATGAGTTTTGGTGATAAGTGGAGAAGCTGGATATATGGGTGCTTATCTTCGGCTCATTCACAATCCTTTATAAAAGCAGTCTGTGTGGTTTCTTTAGTACCTCACCGGGATTGAGACAAGGTGATCCCCTATCACCATTTTTGTTTACTATTTATACTGAGGGAGTTTCTTCAGCCTTTTATTGAACAATGTGGATAAGTAGGGGGAACTTCTCGGGGTTCAAGGTCTCAGAAGAGGGACCGTGTATCTCGCATTTGCTGTATGTTGACGATACGTTGATCTTTTGTGAGGCTGCTACTAGTCAAGTTAATAATATAACAACTTTTTTGAAATGCTGTGAGGTGGCTTTAGGACTGAAATTGAACTTTGCTAAAACCTCTATGTTTGGAATTAACTGTGATGAATTGATGGTGGCTGATTTAGTAGAGGTAATGGGATGCAAAGTAGACCGTTTTCTCATGACTTATCTGGGATTGCCAATTTCGGATGGGAGGCTTCCTATTACTGTATGGGACAGTGATCCAATTTAAGCTAGATTTGTAGAAATACAAACATTTATCCTTGGAAGGATAACTTTGCTTAGATGTTGTTTGGCAAATTTACCTGTCTACCAAATGTTTATAATTCAGATTCCCTTTGCAGTGACTAAGAAAATTGAAAGTATGATGATAAAACTTTTTATGGGGATCAAGAGATACTTCTAGGAAGTTTTATCTTCTGAGATGGGATAAGGTTTGTACACCCAAAAATGAGGGATGAGGAAAATTAAGTGGGTTAAACAAGCCTTATTTTGCAAATGGTGGTGGTGCAATTTGGTTTTTAGAGAGCAGCAGTGGTATGCGTCCTTGTGGCTAAGTATGGATTCGATAGGTGTGATATTTGGCCCGATCCAAGGAGAGGGAATAGGAATAAGTCGTATTTGTGGAGAGCCATCACTGTGTAAGCCATTGATTAACCGTAATGTGCGCTGGATTCTTGGGAGTGGTAATTACATAGCTTTTTGGCAGCAAAAGTGGATAGGGAATGTTCCCTTAAAATCAGTTTTCCCTAGTATCTATGAAAGGATGGCTAACCCTTATGCCATGATAGCAGATATGTTTGAGTTGAGCGGTAGCCAGATTGTTTGGAACATTGAATTACCGTACAATAGGGTCTCAGATGATCTTTTTGCTCAGAACTTCTGAATCAAGTATATATCCCTCAAGCAATGGTTGAAGATGAGGTAGTTTGGGACATAGAGGTTGATGGCTTATTTACGGTTAAATCTATGTTATCGCCTTTTATTCCATGATCGGTGATGATGGTCCTTGCCTGTAGTTGCCAAGATTTGGAAGTGGCCGATCCCTCACAAAGTTCAAGCATTTGTCTGGCTTGCGGCACAAGACAAGATTTTATTGTGGATAATTTGATAAAGGGGGTGAACCTTTTGCTAAATATTTGTCTTATGTGCAAAAATGATTGTGAAACAAGGGCCCATATGTTTCTTCATTGTTCTTTTGTCACAAGAATATGGTCGTGGTTTTTCACAACGGTTGGGGTGGGAATGCTACTTCGTGGTCAAGTGGTTGGAATCATCTCCGACCTATCCGTATCTTTCTTGTCTTCATTAGGAAAGTCTATTTGGCAAATTGCTAGAGGCTCCATACTATGGGAGATATGGAAAGAAAGGAATAGGAAGACCTTTGAAGGGATAAGCATTTCTTTTGAGAGAATTATGGAGAGAATTTTGCATTCGGTTTGGTTGCGGCTATGGGTTACTAAAAGGGGGCAAGATTTAGATGAAGTGGATGTTTGGATAAATCTATCGAACCTGTTCTTGATGGGATAATACAGACCAAAGGGGATTTGGATCCCTCAGGGAACTCTCGATGGCAGCTCCTTGAGGAATCCAGGGTTCGCTGGATATGGTGGAGTTGTAAGAAATTGGGAGGCGAATGTAGTCTTCTCCTATGCAGGTCCCCTAGGTGAATGCACTGCCAATTCAGATGAATTTCATTCCCTCCTTCATGGTTTGAAGCTTTTTGTTGCCAAAAGTTTAGGCTCATGTTGTGTGATTGAAGGCAATTCTTTGAATGTAGTGCAAGGGAGAGCAGTAAAGCCCCGTGGGAGCTTAGAGCTTTGCTATTGGAGGTTATGGATCTGATTAGACCTCTATCTATCTCATTTGTGCATGTTTTTAGGGAGGCTAACGGATTGGCAGATTCTTTAGCTAAAAGGCATGCATATCTTATGCTGATGTAATTTCGTTTCATTAATCTTTGATAAAGTTAGAGAACATTTATACATAAAAAAAAAAGAATTAGTACCCTACAAGAAAAGAAACGACATAAGAGTTGCTCTCCTCTGTCTGTTTCTTAGGCATTCAAGATATCACACCTCCGTGTGTGACTCCATTCCGCAGGTGAAGTCATAAATTACTTTGTTCCCTAGGCAAATTGTTGAACCGTATATGCATTCATTTTTAAGTGACAAATTGATTCAATTTTAAGTGGCAAAGATCTGAATCAGTGTATTTATGAAAAATCTGACAATCATTCTTATAAAAAAATAAAAATAAAAAAAATCGAACTTTGACTAACCAAGGCTATTTCTTAGAAAGTAAAAATTCTTGAAAAAAGAGACAGGAATACAACATATAAGAATATATTTGATATATTTTTTTTATTCTGTTTTTTGAGAGAAATGTTTTGACTCCAACATGTGAGGCCTCAATAAGGTGATTGCAGGTGCCAGATCTAGCTATAGATAACCCGACTTGACTGAAAAAATTGTACGAAAACCAAAGTCCATTGGGACAGCCACCTAAACTTGAACCAACCGGAGCCCTAAAAGAGCCATACATCAAAAACCAGGCCACCCGACAGAGTCTAGAACAACCCCAAGCAACACCAAGGGCACAGAAAATCCGAAATAATCAGTCTGGATTCAAGAACTACCAGTTTAAGAACAACTACATGGCAAATTACGTCGACTGCATTGAGAACCTCACCAATACGAGTACCAACCGTGTTCCGGCAAGTGACAAATGCGGAAGACAATGGTGGCAACCCCGTTGACGCTTTTGACAGCAACAACTTCTGATCGACTTAGAATGCACAAAAATTTCCATCATTACCTGCGATGGTGTCAAGCTCTATGCTCTATGGACAATAACATCGCTTTTTGATTGGTCGAGTTAACCGTCAATCGTTTAAAATTGGAACATGGGAGCTGAACCTAATATCTTCGCCATCAGTAACTGCTGTTGTTAACGCTGTTAATGATTTCTGATTGGTCGAAATCACCACCCAAAACCAAGTTCTTAGGCCGACAGATGGCAACAAGATACAACCATCATTACTTTGGTGACGATGTCTAACTGCCTCAACTGCAATATTAAAGGCTTCATGTCTCTGATTTCATCACGAAGAAGCTCCTAGCCCTGCCAACGATGGTTTCGCTCGCATTATTTCTAACACACCACCGCCCAAAATCACATCGACTGTAAGATCAAGAGTAGTAAGATCAAGAGTAGTGTGTTACACAATCCATAATGATAACAGGACGACGAAGTTGGCAAATTTACAAATAGTGATTGCTATGAACGGCTCAGATTTAATCTCAAGTTTCAACATTGATTAAGGGAGACACCTGTCTATAAATAGGGGTCGAACGCACTCATTTTAAGGACCCCCGAATTTTGAAGAGTACAACCAAACTTCATGTAGACCAAATTCCGAATATTACGCCAAAACTCTGCTTGACCCAAACCCAACTATACTAGAAAATCGAAACCTAATCCCCAGACCCTAGAATTCTGGTCCAGTATAACCGAACCGGAATCCTCAAATCTCCTAAATTCACTAGCTTCAACTACCTACGTTTGCCTCACTCAGCAAGACCCCTGAAGGATCGGTAGAGTCACGCATTAATTGATCCTGAACCGGCGGCCTTAGTTATAGTCTCATTTTATTTCTTTTATTTCATTACTATTTTCGACTCTATTTCAAAAATCTCCCCCTTTTTTTTCGATCCCAAATTCCAAAATTCTACCTAGACTTTAAATTCAATCGTACCAGGAGCCGGCTCAGCCGACCATTGGAGTAAGAGAGGGTCTTCTTGCGTGATTCTCACCCGAACAGCAATTTGATGGGACCCATTTATCTACCTATCCCTTTGGACGAGTTTATGACCGATGGAGACCGCATATCCTCCGAAATACTCGAGTATAAACACAAGCGTACAAATTTAGTATAAACTTAATTTATTTTTTTTTATAGAAAAAACCTCCAAAGAAACTGCCAATCAATGTTTAATCTCAATTATATAAGATTTATGTTGTATCATAATTCAAGCCACGTGCACAGAGGCTAATGGTTATGGACTCATCTTCTTTGCAACTCCATTAAAGCTTGATTTATTAGCTTATAATAGGATTGCGATAAAACTAAAATGATTTGTTTTTTTCCATTATAAAGTGTCTTAGGAATTGAGAATTCATCTTTCACTATAGGATCTGTTATGAGTATCATATATGTCTCTCAAAAATGAGTAATTATTTTTAAGGTTTACAAATATATCCCCACCACAATTATAAGGAACGAGCCTAATTTATAGACAATAAATAGCACTTCAAATGTGTACTGTCGGCATAACAGTGAACTCGAGAATCACAACGTTTCACTTTTCGGCCATCGTCTCCGCTCGCAGAGGTCTCCTTTTAGCCTGCTTTCGAGTAAAGTCAAATTTAAATCATGATTTTTTATATAGTTGGAAGTAGTTTGGAAAATATTAGGACGTATGGCCTTACGGAGGGTACGGCCTTTTAATAAAATAGAATAGCAGACTATAATTCATGTAGACAACTTCAATTAATTAAAAAATATTATAATGATGATGATTTGCTTCTCTCTTAAAAAAAATACACGTTATTTGCTAATAGATTCTCGATCTGATTAGCTGAAAATAGAAGATAATGTTCTCTCTTAGTCCTTCATGCAGTTCGCCTGAAATTTTAGGGTTCTCATTTTTCACTAGAATTACTTTGATATTTTTTTAAAAAATGCGCCCCTGAACATCTTTTGTGTTTAGCGTTCCCTTTTGTAATACTGTGACCGTTCTCTCGATTTTAAACCCCACTCCCAGCCTTATCAAAAGATATTATACTCCTTCGAGAGTATACTATTCATTTACTCCCTCAAATAAAACCGCACCTAGGATTAATTTGAGGAACCCAAAGTTTGGGGATATAACATCTTCAAATCATACATTAATTTTTCTAATTGCGCTCTCTACATGCTTGAAAACAAATATTGTATCGAGATTGAATAGAGACCGTTCAATTTTTATAAAGTGAGATTTAAGTATTAAAAAACTCAAATTTTAAATTTTAACTTTTAAAAATAATTATTATGTAGTTCTCAGAATTTTAAATTCAAAAAAATTCTTCCAAATAGGCCTTTTTACCGAGGGAGTAAATTTATACAATACTAAGCCTAATACATTTGGTTTATCTCCCATCCGAATCTAATATTGTTATGGCGGACAAAGAAAGCAACGTAGGGTAAAAAGCAGGGGATGGGTATGGTAATAAAAAGATACAAAAAAAGTGTCCGTATACGGAAAAGCACTTTATAATATTATTGACATTATGTAAAATAAAATTTGGTGATATTTCGATAAAGTAATGAATCTATCTTTAGCCTGTGATTTTATTTTGGCAATTAAAACGCTTAACTCTTGTTATTGATGTGGGCATTGTAACTGACGCGGCCGTATTTGGGTCCAAGAAGCGGGGGCTTCCCGTCACCCCCATGCACCCCACAACCATTTTCGAACCTCTCTCTCTCTCTCTCTAAATTTCACAGTTTTTTAGAACTTCTCTCTCTAAAACCTGCTCATTTATTTCCGAGTAACTTTACCTCTCTTTACAAACGACACGCTGATTTAAAAACGTTCTTTTGAAACTTCTCTCTCTAAAGCTTGAACCCTCTTTCTCTGTTGGAGGTGAATGATTGTTGAGTCATTAAATTTGGGGTATTTTCTTGTGTGTTTTTTTAGGTAATTCAGTGGAGAAGCAATCCCTACCTGTTTTTTATTTTTTCGTTAACTATTTTTGAAGGCGTTAGTGAGGTGGTTTTATTAATGAAAATAAAAACCACGACCATGACCTCAGCCCTATTGCTTTCACTCTTTAACATTTTACCATACTTTAGAAAATATACAGCAGAGTACAGTGGGAAGAAAACATTGTACTCATTGCTAGGGAAATGGTATAGCACAACACGGTGTGTATTAATGTGTATTTTTAAGGTTCAGTAAATAAAGTATGGGTACAATAGGAGAACAAGCTCTTGTCATCTGCCATGCCTGCTCTAGTGTTGAAGCTATCATTCATGTGCACATGGGGTTAGCAATCGTACATCAAACAATTAAGGATACTATGGTTAAAATAGTCATACCAACTCAAAAAATAAATGAAGTTGCAATCGTACATCAAATAATTAAGAAAACTATAGTTAAAATAGACATATCAACTCAACAAATAAATAAAGTTAACATGTCTAACAAAAAAAAAATGATATGTCTAATATATATATATATATATATATATATATATATATATATATATATATATACCTCCTCAAGTGTTTTCTTACAAAAATTGATAAGTGAGGGCATTTTAGTATCAGAACAAACTTGAGTCACTATATTATTGCTTGTTCCAAGTTCTGAACATAATACATGTTCTTTTATTATATGATCTAGTTCAAGGTTTGGATATTAAAACAAGGGCGCATTTTTGGTAATTTAGCCACACTCGAGTTGTCTGAGCAAAAAACATGAAGACCCATGTAGGTTTTGAAAGAAAGACATATGTGATCTTTTATCGGAGAATAATATTTTTATTTATTTTTTTATGTCACCTTTTTTGTTTTGGTAAAAAATCACTTACAGGTGGTTTTATTGCAACAACATATATTTCAAAATAAAATTAACTTAGCAATAAAACCAAGATCTTAAGACTTGATGCCATTGAAATAACTATGCACTAAGCTTGGGAATAAAAAGTAAAATTACAAGAAATAAAAGGGCAAAGTGCCAGAGATTACCTTAACAGGGCTTATTACACCCCACACCGAGTCACCACCATCCGATGACGCGCGATCGACGATCTTGCTTCAATATCAAACTGGGAAAGCAAGTTTAGGCCAAGCCAGAACATGAACCCCTTTAATCACAAACTCAAACCCCTTTGATCACAATCTAGTTTGAGAGAGATGGATTCTCTTTTTGCTAATCCTAAAAACCCTTAGCCATAAATCTATAGTTGAGAGATGGAAGAGAGAAGAACCTCATAGCCTAATTCTTTAGCCCCTTTTCACAATGTAGGAGCGAGACATCAAACATGAGAGAGAGATAAAAAGATAAGGTGCAGTGATTTTAGGTAGAGACAATCCATTTTTTATAAGGTTGAACAAGATTATGGTTTCTTAGGGTTTTCTTTGGCTTGTCTCTTCTTGTGAGATTGAATATGGACCGTCGATCGAGGGTGAATTGTAGGGTGAGTGATTTGAGCCATCCATTTCATAAATGGACCATTAATATTATGGAAGATGCATGAACCCTTATCCCCATTCTTAAACCATTTTTCCATCAATAGAAAATAAGTTAATATAATTTTAATTAAATATCGTGTATTCCATAAAATTGCACATATTTTCCATAAAATATATCAAAGATATATCAAGTCAATACCTACTTCCATATTAAGTCAATATGGTCAATACATACTAAATCCATAATTTGACCATATGTTATAATTTAAAGTTTCCAAAACATAAGGTCACATGGACCACAAAACAAAACTTTCCATAAAATAGAAAGTAGTAAGAGGTGGGGCGTGCCACCCATGGGGGGCCTACATGTGCCCCCCATGATTAATTTTTTATGCATTTAAAATTAACAAAATAATTTCTAGTGAATATTAAAATATTGTAAAATCAATATATTTAATTTTATAAATTCAAAAATTATATATAAACTATCTAAATGTTCATAAAAATTCAAATAATAATTCTAAAATAATCATTATCATAAAAAAATACAATTAAATTAATTTGATGGGAAATGGATCTATATGATTTAGGAATTGAATCAACAATCATGAAGCACTCCACCTTCAACTGTGGACTACGAACCACACTTGCTTTATCAGACCGACCTAATGTTCCCATGACCCACAGTCCAGCAGAGGCTCATTAGTGGGTCACCAAAATCTGGCTGATGAGCCAAAGGGTCGCAAATCTTAGCCTGTGGATTACAGGTCCTCCCCTAGAGATGAGTCTAGGTCACCAAGACCTGATGCGACCACCGCTACATGGCGCATAAGGGGATCTCTCGCACATTCATACATTTCATCCTAAAATGTGGATTTTTAGCTTTTCCGAACAATCTATCGATATGCATGTCTTGTGATGTCACATGGATGGGGTTTTGACCCCTATCTCTGTAGGCCCCCATCACACACAAGGGTCCACAGTCTCTCAGCTCACTCATCCGGGCATATTCTCTGACCTCATCAAGGGCTAACCTATGAACCCTCATCGATTTGTTCTTCATGCCTAGGTAACATGGGTTTTTTCCAACTGACTGGCCTATATCATCAAGCACAGTCCGGTATCTGTAAACATCGTTTGTATGGTATGTTCTACGAGGGACCACACTCCCATTGAGTTCATGTTTATTAAATTATTGCATTTTACAAGCACTCATAAAGCCTTTAAGGGCCACATAAACCCAACAGGTTTAGCAATGGTTCGGGTAGCCCGGCCCGATAGCTCCAACCCTCTATTTATTTTTTCCCTTAGCCCAGCCCAGCCTTAACAAGGTTAGGGCCGGGCCTAGGTTGGCCTTGTGGGGATAAAGGTTAGGCTAGGGCCAGGCCTAAGCTGGCCCTGTGGGGATAAAGGCCGGGCTATGGCCAAGGCTGGCCCGACCCATTGCCACCATTATACCCATGCTTTTTTCAGGTTTCAAATTCCAAACAAGATTTTTTAATGAAAATCAGAACACAAAAAGGGCATTTTTGTTTCACTTGTTCAAGTTTCCACTTAATTACCTAAAAAAAAAAAAGCCTAGTTGGGATTTCATAGCAAAATAGATGAGGAGCCACGCAAGTCAAATGATCTTTGATTAATAACTACTTTATTAGAAAATTAATTTATCTAACCATCTGATCCATTTTTTGAAGTTGTTAAACAAATTTCTTGATATTTTGCAGACCAGCTTGTTTTGATTGAATGAATTAGCCACTGTAGTCCAAGATCGTTGATACCATCATATCATGAAAGCCAGGTCCATATTCACGTATATAACCGTATCACTTTCATGATAAATGTGGATACGTCTCAAGTGAAAGAAGGGACCCGATTTCTATGCTGGCAAGGCCGTATGTCTAGAAATACGGGCCTCTTAATAAATCTATTTTTTAGATGGATTTTAAGACTTAATTTTTAAAGACATGTAATCTTTAACATGGAGATCATAAATATGAAAAGATAAATAAATTTAAAAAACTCAAAATAATAATTATAGTGAGAAAACATAATAAATAAATTTTAAAAACTAAAAATAATAATTATACTGAGAAAACATTTGGACCGTTAGTTTCCATTGTTTTTAGATAGAACACCTACTTGCATCCATCTTTAAGTTATATATATATATATATATATATATATATATATATATATATATATATATATATAAGATCTTGTCAGCCCAAGGGCATACTGCTACAGTAAACGCCAACGACCCAAATTGAATGTAGGCTGATCTGACGATCCTGAATATCCGGTAGTGTTTGAATTTTAGTTTTTTTTTTTTACAAATCAGATTGATCTGAAATTTGGAACGTGTGTACATAAAAAATAGGTGAATCTTTGAAAAATATAAAAAACTATTTTACATTAAAAATTGACTAAAATACCCCTATAAAATTTCAGGGGTATTTTGATCAATTTTTATTTTACAGATTATTATTTTTATATTTTTATTAGGTACGCCTTGATGAGAAAATATACACCTAAAATTTCAAGTGATTTGGATTTATAAAAAATTAAAAATTAAAATTCAAACATAAGAAGATGTCGTGATCGTCAGATCGGCTCATATTCAATTTAGACCATTAGTGTTTATTGTAGTAGACGCACATAATCCATTTCCATATATATATATATATATATATATATATATATATATATATATATATATATATATATATAAAAGAAATGATCTTGTAAACCTTTCTACACCCATGTGTATAGGACTTCAAAATATCACCATTAAATTTGGCACAAATCTATATGAATATCGAAATGATCTTGTAAACCTTTCTACACCCATGTGTATAGGACTTCAAAAGATCACCATTAAATTTGACACAAATCTATACGAATATTAAGTCTCACACGCATTAATAACTTTTTTAAATATCTGTGTCAAATTTGATGATGATCTTTTTGTGATCCTACACATTAATGTGGAAAAGTCTGGTAAGATCATTATTTTATATATATATATATATATATATATATATATATATATATATTATTTTTAAAAATACAAATTGGGCAGCCCCCGTACCACTCTGAAACCAGTTAGGTCTCAACGGATTTCCATCTAGAAGGTCGTGCTGGATTTTAAACCGGCCAAATATTTAGGAAATGATAATCCACATGGTCAGTCTTGGTACCGTGAACCATATATCAGCCCATGTTTTTCGGTCTTGCACAAGTTTGTCCGTACTCCGAAAATAACAGCACGTTACAGCTTATTCAAATGACGACACCCTATTAACACGTGGTTTTGTAAAATATTCGTACGGGCGTTGGAGCTTTTCCGTAAGATAGCTCCAATTTCCTTATGTAAATTTTCAATAAAAGCTCCAATTTCCTTAAATCTAAAGTTGCAATGGATTTGACTGTAAATTAATGGGTTGACGTAAGTTTTTTTACGACTAATTAGGGGTGTAGTTTTCATAACGTTGCAACCTTAAATAATCTATTTAAGGCGCTCCTTTAAATTTTATCATAACATCTAATTTTGATATAAAATATTTTTGAGATTATCTCAAAATCTATTTTCAAATATAATATAAAAATTTTGAACTCCAAAAATGATTAAAATCAAGTAGATCTATAAAAATATGAAAATCTTGAAAATGGACGGTCTAGATAATGTGTTGTAAGATGCATCATTTTTGGGGCTCAAAATCCTTTTTTTCTTTTATAGTCATACCTCTTGATATCAAGATGATCAATTAGAAGGTATTTCAACATTAAAACAACCTTTACAGATGGATTTTGAGGTGCATCCGCAGTTCTACATTTTAAGGTTGCAACCTTATATAAACTTTTCCCTTATTTTAAATTCTATTTTCATATGTAATTATAAAATTTTAAACTCAAAAAATGGTTAAAATCAAGTAGATCTACAAGTACATGCAAAAATCTTGAAAATGGATGGTCTAGATAATGTGCTGCAAGATGCACTATTTCTAAGACTCAAAATATTCATATTCATGCATCATGATGTCGAGATGATTGATTAGAAGGTTTTTAACATTAAAAAAACTTTTTCCCATGATGTTTTGAGGTGCATATGTAATTCTACCTTTTAAGGTTGCGACCTTATATAACTTTTTCCTCAGTTAATTCCCTGGCTCAATTATGGCAACGGGGCTGGCCCCATAGAGGCCGGTGTGGGCTTTGGCCCAGGCCTAGTTAGGGCTAGGCCGGAGGAAAACAAATGAAGAAAAACAAAAGAAAAAAGAAAAAGATGGGCGAGGCCGAACCAAGCCAACACTAGCCCAAGCCTGGTCCTCGGGCCATAATTTTTTGTCAAAGCCCTACTTTTTTAGGGCTGACTAGGTTACCCAGCTCATTGCCAACCCCACACCACATAATATTCTCTCTCATTCAAACACCGTTTTCTATAAATCTCTCTCCACTCTGGTACTAAAGAGACAATAAGAATTTATTTTATTTTTTTGTTCACAGGAAAATTTTGAATTTCATATCCACAGAATGAGTTTAGAAGAGATGAGGATGTTGAGATGGATGAGTGGCAAAACAATAAGGAATAAAATTCGAAATAAATCTATTCGAGAAAATTTAAGTTTGGCACGAATAAGTGGTAAAATGAGAGAGAGTAGACTTAGGTGGGCTGACCATGTGTGGCGCAGACCAAGTACAACATCTGTTAGGTTGTGTGAGTTATTTCAAGTGGAGCGCTCACAAAGGGCAAGAGATAAACCCGAAAGGACATGGTTGGAAGTAGCCATAAAAGATATAATGACCATAAAACATATAAGGACTTATGACATCATTGAGAGTATGACCCTTAATAGAGTAAAATAGCAGACCAGAACTCATGTAGCTAACTCCAATTAATTGAAAAAAAACTATGATGATGATGAAATAAAAGTTTTGAATTTCAAAAAAAAAATCACAATCTCTTTGTTTTATTCAAATATGTCATAACAAATGGCTACAAGAGAGCATCCACATGAAAAACTAGAGCATTTTCCTCTAGAAAACAGTTATTGTTCAACAACTCTTACTCCAATATTAATTCAAATTAATACTGAGATTTCATTGTAAAACAATTAGAGTTCAATATTATGGCACTATTTCTCTCATGCACATATAGAATATGCTTAAACTTTTCATTTTGAGGTTGGTCCTACATTGAAGTGTTTACATTCCCAAAATCAAGTAAAGGATATTTTTAGAGAAATTTACATGGATATCCCTCAATATTTTTGTTATTTAAATTTTTTTAAAAACTTTCCATTTTACATCTATTTCTCATAATTTTTTAAATGATTAAATTGCCCATATAGAAGATGCTCCCGCGGGAGTATATAATTCTTGGACTTTAGAGGGTTTAACCGCGGTTAATCCCCTATTTATGGTTTAGCTTAGGTAAGCGAATATTCAATTAGACAGCTGGTGGGTAACAAAAACGATGCTTTCTCCCTTCTAAAAGGATTCAGCAACTCACTTTGCCATGGTTTTTACATGATAGGACCACTTAATTTTCCCAAATTTATTTTTCTTTTTTTTTCTTAATAGTATTGTTTTATAGTTAAGAAAAATGATCAAAACAACACAAGAGATGCATTATTTATCATTTTACTCAACTACTCTAATTCATGATAATTTGTCTTTTTAGGGGTATTTCTTAATAAATTATTAAATAATTCATATCTCATGAGTATTTTAAATTATTTTTAAAAAGAAATTTGTTTCATGCTGAACTACATTTCTACATGCAGTCCAGAGGTATAAGGCATCCATCTTAAGATGGATGCATAGGTGGTTCATCTAAAAACAATTGAAACTAACGGTCCAAATGTTTTCTAAATAGAATTATTATTTATAATTTTAAATTTTAAATTTTTTTTATATTCATGATCTCCATGCTAGGGATTACATGTACTTATATCAAGTCCAAAAATCCATCTCAAAAATAGATTTTTAATAGGTGCCTCATTTCTACATGAACTCATAGAAACCGGCTCCTTTTTAAAATCTCCAGTCCAATTTTTTTTTGTAAATGTATATATAGAATGATTATAAGATTTATATATATATATATATATATATATATATATATATGGAAAACGCTACGCAACGCCTATAGGGGAAAATGAACAATGATTTTGCTTACCCCCATCACCGTCCAAAGTTCATCACGCGGTTACGATTGTGCGATAGTATTTCATTTTTTATCTTTTTTATACAAATCGGAATAACCTGAAATTTGGAGCGTGTATTCATCAAAAATAGGGAAATCTTTGAAAACTATATATAAAAAATATTTTACATGAAATACACGCTCCAAATTTCTGGTCATTCTGATTTGTAGAAAAAAAATGAAAAATAAAATACTATAGGACAAATAGTGATAGCGCAATGAAGTTTGGATGGTAATGAGGGTAGGTTAAATTACTGTTCATTTTCACCTATAAGCATTGGGAAGAGTTTTCTATATATATATACAATACTTAAATATACCACGGTAAGGTTGGGAAGGGTCCAGGTGTTCCAGACCCTCTCTAACACACAGAAGTGTCCAGGTGTTCCAGACCCTCTCTAACACACAGAAGTGTCCAGGTGTTCCAGACCCTCTCTAACACACAGAAGTGTCCAGGCCTAACCTAGGCTAGGACCTAACCCAGGTTGGGTCCAAGTCAAGCAGACCCAGACCCAGACCCGACCCAGCATGTTGGGTAATAAACCCTGTCCTTCCCTAAAACATCTTTAAAAATGGCCTTCTGTTATACTTACATTGGAGATCTTTACAATGACCCAGATCGAAAATCGCCTGGTTTTAAAACATAGCTTCGTAGAGTACCTTAACGATAACTTATTTTCAGAATAGTACCTCATTTTCTCTCTGTTTTTCTTTTCTTTTCGAATTTAATTAGCTTTTAATGTATTATTTATTGGGAAAGTTTCTATAGAGCCGTGGCTCTAAATAATCAAATTTGAGCCTACCTCAAAAATTTCACTAGAAGAGGTTGTTTTGATGACTAAATATCTTCAAATTGATCATCTTGATATCAAGATGCATAGGCATGGGAAAAAAATAGATTTCAAGTTTTGAAAATAGGGAATTTTGTAATGTATTTTTTTATTGTCAATTTTTATAATTTTGAAGTTTTTATATATCTAACGATCTACACTATTTTGGAAGCTTTGAACTTTATAAATAAAGATGAAAATATATTTTAAGGCTATCACAAAGATTTTCCGTATTGAAACCACATTTCTCAACACTATTTGAAGGTAGGCTCTAGTTTGATGGTTTAGAGCCTGAGCTCTATACAAACCGCACCCTCATTTATTTTCAAGTTTTGAAAATAGGGAATTTTGTAATGCATTTTTTTATTGTCAATTTTTATAATTTTGAAGTTTTTATATATCTAACGATCTACACTATTTTTGAAGCTTTAAACTTTATAAATAAATATGAAAATATATTTTAAGGCTATCACAAAGATTTTCCGTATTGAAACCACATTTCTCAACACTATTTGAAGGTAGCCTCTAATTTGATGGTTTAGAGCCTGAGCTCTATACAAACTGCACCCTCATTTATTACATAAATTTTTTATTCAGATTGGTAAATATAAATTCAAGTTATTCAACATTTAAAACGTAAATACATAATATATATATATATATATATATATATATATATATATATACACACAAGCCATAAAGTTGTCAATAATCTATAATGTAAAATGAAAGTAAAATACTAAGAATCATTATCCATTTTAGTAATTATTCGCATATTCATCATCAATGTCATGCAAATTGCTCCTCATTTGCATTATTGATATTTTAGTGCTCTTTTTGAGTAAGCGCTCAATTTCAAATGAGATTGTATACAATGAGACCATTTACCTTTGATACAAGGAGGTTACAAATACTCACAACCATCCTATGTGAAATTTTATAGCTTGGATGTGCAACAAAGTTCTAGAAAATTTCTTTTGAAGTTTGAGTTTGGTCAATAGAATAAGGGTGCAGTTGGCATACAGATGCAACCGTAGCTGTAGAGGCAAGGTGCACCTTCAAATTTTATCATGGTATATAATTTTGATGTAAAATGTTCTTACAATTATCTCAAAATCTATTTTTATATCTAATTATAAAATTTTAAATTTAAAAAATAGTTAAAATCAAGCAGATCTATAAACATATGAAAACTTGAAAATGGACGGTGTAGATAATATGTTGTAAAATGCACTATTTTTGAGACTTAAATCTTTTTATTTTTCATGGTCATACATCTTGATGTCGAGATGATTAATCAAAAGGTTTTTCAACATCAAAACTACCTTTTTCGATGGATTTTTGAGGTGCATCCGTAGTTCTACATTATAAGATTGCATCCTTATACTTTTACAACTGAGGTTAGGGTCACAACTCGCCTGTGGGGTTTAGTCGGCTTAATGATGAGTTGGTGACATTGCTTGAGAGGGATGTGTCCTTAGAAAAATTAAAAGAAGCTGCGTTTGGCCTCCTGGGGGATAAGGCTCCAGGACCAGATGGTTTTTCTTTGTTATTTTTTCACAAAAATTTGGAATTTGATTTCCTTAGAACTGTTGGATATGATGCGTGCTTTTTTACAGAAGAGGGAACTTTCAAAGGGGTTAATTCTGCCCATATTGTGCTTATCCCTAAAAAATCGGTCATCGGGTGCTTGGGAGATTTGAGACCTATTAGCCTACTCTCGAGTCTTTACAAAATCATTGCTAAGGTTTTGGCTGAAAGACTCAAGACAGTCTTACCGGAGGTTATTATGGACCCCCAATCTGCTTTCATTAAGGATCGAATGATTACTAATAGTGTTTTGATTACTCAGGAATGTATTCATTCTAGATCTATTAGTGGTGGTGCTGGGGCTGTACTCAAACTGGATATGGAAAAAATGTATGATAGGGTGGAATGGAATATTCTTCTTGAAATTATGAAAAATATGGGATTTGGGGAGAAATGGAGAAGTTGGATGCTTGGTTGCCTACCCTCTGCACATTTTTCAATACTTTTCAAAGACAATCCTACTAGCTTTTTGGTGCTTCGCGAGGGCTTCGTCAAGGGGATCGATTATCTCATTTTCTATACACCATCTATGCTTGAATGTTTTAGTCGTCTTCTTTGCAATGTCGAAGCAAAAGGACATTTTAAAGGCTTTCAAATGCCAAACAATGGTCCTTGCATATCACATTTGTAGTATGTAGATGATACATTGTTATTTTGTGAGGCCAATTGTGACCAAGTGGAAAATATTGCAACTTTTTTGCAATGCTGTGAATTGGCTTTAGGTTTAAAAGTGAATTTTGAAAAAACTGTAGTAGTTGGTATTAACTGTGTCGATTCTTCAATTTGTGATATTGCAGGGGTTTTGGGATGTAAAGTGGATGTTTTCCCTATTTGGTTTTTAGGAATTCCATTCTCAGATGAACGTCTTCCTATGGTTGTCTAGGATAAAATCATTCAAAGAATTCAAGTCAAGTTGGACCATTGGAAGTTTAAATATTTGTCTTTGGGTGGGAGGATTACCTTGATCAAATAATGCTTATCTAATTTGCCAATCTACCAAATGTCGTTGCTCACGATTACCCCTCTAGTGGCAAACAAATCTAGACATTGATGCGCAACTTCTTATGGGGATCATTTGATAATTCCAAGAAATTCCACTTACTACAATGGGATAGGGTGTAGACCCCTCTGAGGGAAGGTGGACTGGGCTTAAGAAGGAATTTATTGGTTAACCAAGCATTGCTATGTAAATGGTGGTGGCGCAGTCTTAACTTCAAAGAGCAGCTATGGTATCAAGTCATCATTGCCAAGTATGGAGTATACAATTTTCATATGTGGGCTGGTTTAAGAAGTGGTACAAGGGGAGTGTCTAATTGTTGGAGATCTATTAATTCTTGTAAGAGTTTGATTCATAGGGATATTATATGGAATTTAGGAAGAGGGCAAAATATTTCATTTTGATATCATAAATGACTTTGTGATACCCCACTTAAGTATTTGTTTCCTTTGGTTTACCAGCGTATGGAAAATTTTGATGTTGTTGTATCTAACACCTTTATCTTAAGGGGAAATCAGGTTGATTGGAACATTGTTCTTCCCTATAATAGAATTTCAGAAGTGGGTTTTCAAGAATATGTTCAATTGCTTGCCCTCTTACAAGAAGTCTATATCCCGCAAATTGCTTTTGATGAGGTAATTTTGTAGCACGCTTCTGAAGGAATTTTTTCGATTAAATCTATGTATAATTTGCTTTTCATGACCGATGAAGATGGTCTATGCTAAAAATTGCATTAGTGTAGAAATTGTATGTACCACCTAAGGTCAAAGCTTTTGTATGGCTGGTCGTGCAAGATAAGGTGCTCATGATTGATAATCTCATCAAACGAGGTAAGATTTTGCCAAATATATGTTTGTTATACAAGAATAACATTGAAACAGGGACTCATTTGTTCTTGTATTATCCCTTTATCCTAGAAATTTGGCATTGGTTTTTTGTCCAATTGGGAAGTTCTATAATAATGCCTGCAGCTGTAAAAGGGATTATTTCAAATTTAACAGTTCAGTGGCTGCCACCAATTAGTGCGGTTTTATAGAAAATTTCGTGAGGCATTATTCTGTGGGAGGTTTGGAAGGAGAGAAATAGAGGGGTATTTGATGGGATCAGTTTGTCTGTGGGCTGTGTGTTGGATAAGATCTTACATTCCGTCTGGCTTTCTTGCTCTATTACAAAAGTAGGTAAAGATATTCTTGAGACGGATGCGAGAAGGAATTTTTCAAACATCTTTAAATTGAAACCTTTTACCTGCAGGCCTCAGGGGAGATGGACACCACCTTTGGTTGGGGTTTTCAAATTAAATTTTGATGGGAGTTCTTTAGGAAACTCTGGTCCTGCTGGATTTGGAGGTGTGGTGAGAGATTGGAATGGAGTAGTGATCTTTTCTTATGCTGGACCTTTGGGTGTTAAAACTGCTAATTGTGTGGAAACGATGACTCTTCTTCATGGGCTGAAATTATTCACTATTAGAAAATTTGGCACGCCTTGTATGGTGGAAGGTGATTATCTTAATATTATAAAGTGGTGTAAGTTGGAGCAAAAACCACCCTGGAAACTCCGGTCTCTTTTGTTGGAAATTTTGGACTTAATTAGACTTCTCGTTTGCTCCTTTGATCATGTCTATCATGAGGCCAATGGTTTGGCATATTCTCTTGCCAAAGGTGGAACCACTTTATCTGAGATTTTAGTCTCTGACTTTGTAATTTCTTTTAGTTCCTGATCAATAATGCTTTGACATTTTATCAAAAAAAAAAAAGGTTGCATTCTTATATAAACTTTTTCCATATAATAAATACAACCATCTAATTTCACATCCAATAGTCGAGATCAATTGTAACCACCTTCTACCAAAGATAAATGGTCTC
Source organism: Amborella trichopoda (assembly GCF_054954075.1). Taxonomy (NCBI): domain Eukaryota; kingdom Viridiplantae; phylum Streptophyta; class Magnoliopsida; order Amborellales; family Amborellaceae; genus Amborella; species Amborella trichopoda. Next base: position 52,764,318 of record NC_142336.1, on the reverse strand, counting down.
ATTGTATACTTTTCCATTTCAAATTGCTATTTAGATTGCTTATATCTTAATATTGAGAGAGTATTTTATCAAAATAATAACTTAAAAAATTTTAAATATGAGTGCCTATACTATGTTCCCATGGGAGCATACTATACACTTTTGCTCCGGTATGCACTTTCGCCCCCTTGGGTATAGACTAACTCGGGAGTATTCTTTTTATCTAATTTTGGGAACCATATAAAAAAAACAAGATCAATATAGACAAAATAAAAAGTTTGAAGTTTGAGCTTTCTAACCGTTAGATCTCATCCTTAAAAAAATTAGACAGCTTCTATTCAATCTTGCAAGCTCACAAAATGTATTTTAGATTATTATTATTATTATTTTTCCATTGAGTATAGAATGTAGGTTAAAGAAGATATATCCGCAAATTTTGGAGTCTCAAAATACTCCTAGATTAGGTTTTAGCTGAGGGAGTAAATGGACACTATGCTCCCTTAGGAGGATGAAATCTTTTGGCATAAAATATAACAACAAACTGAATCCTTCACGATTTTATGGAACTTGTTATCAGCATTAGAATTTCTAATGATACAGTAAAGATAAAATGAACTTATTGAAGTTAATTATCACTGTGGAAAATACCTCGGTATCTTGATGCTGTCTAGGGGGTACTTACTATCTTGACCTTTTTCTCTCTATTGGGTACCTACATGTAGAACTTTGTACCCTCTATTCTGACTTGACACGCCACTAGATAGGGCAAAAGCAGCGTTTTAAAAAACGCCGAGTCGAACCGGACTCGCCCGGTTCGACTCGGAAAAACGTGAAAAGGGACCGGATCGCCCAAAAAATCGGAAATCGTCCGGTTCTAGAGAGAACCGGACGATTCTGTACAGTGAATCGCCGATTCACTGTACGGAATCGGCGAGTCCGAACAATGAATCGGCGATTCGTACGGAATTTTTTTTTTTTTTTTTTTTTTTTTTTTTTTTTTGTAATCCATGATAGATTTTTTTTTAATACTTGATCGATTTTTTTGTAATCCATAACCGAATTATTTTTGTTTTTTTGTAATCCATGATCGAATTTTTTGGTTTTTTGTAACCCATAATAGAATTTTTTGTAATCCATGATCGAAATGTTTGTTTTCTTTTCTTGTAATCCATGATCGATTTTTTTGTTTTTTTTTTTTTTTTTGTAACCCATGATAGAATTTTTTGTAATCCATGATCAAATGTTTTGTAATACATGATCCAAATGTTTGTTTTTTTTTTGTAATCCATGATCGAAATGTTTGTTTTTTTTTTTGTAATCCATGATTGAATTTTTTGTTTTTTGCTTTTTTTGTAACCCATGATAGAGTTTTTTGTAATTCATGATTGAATTTTTTGTAATCCAAGATCGAACTATTTTTTTCTTTTTTTGTAATCCACGATTGAATTTTTTGTTTTTTTTTGTTTGTTTTTTTTGTTTGTTTTTTTTATTAATCCATGATCGAATTTTATGTAATCCATGATCAAATTTTATGTAATCCATGATCGAATTTTATGTAATCCATGATTGAATTTTTGAAAATTTGTGATTTTTTTTGTTTAATCCATGATCGAATTTTTTTTTGTAACCCATGATAGAATTTTTTGAAAATTTGTGATTTTTTTTTAATCCATGATCGATTTTTTTGAAAATTTGTTTTTTTTTTTTTTAATCCATATTATTCAAAGAGAAAACGAGAGAGATGATGATTCTGAGGCCACCCTATCCTAGCCATATTATTCACATATCGAGTCCCAACAGCAAAAGTGTAGGGATGAGCACGAAATACTGTAAATTAAATGCTGAATGGCGGTTCATGCAGGGAAAGAACATATCAATATTCGCATATTCATTCAAAAACATGAAAATTCTTAATGGAGTACCCTCATTTTTTATTGAATTCCTAAAAAACAATATTTATAATGAATTTTAATAATTTTTTCGAATTTTTTTTAAGCTCTATTCTGACCGATTCACCCGATTCCCGATCCGGATCGCCGATTCGCCGATCCGGATTGGTTTTTTGGAAACCCGATCCGGGTCACCGATCCGTTTTTTAAACCATTGGGCAAAAGCATTATATTGGACCACTCTAAAAGGGAACCTCTCTCTCTCTCTAGAGGGTGATAGGGCTGGCAATGTACCTCGCGGTTCGGCCACTCCTGATAGGCCCGGCCTTTAAGAAAGTAGGGCCTCGCCTATGAAATGAGGCCCAAGGGCTATTTCCCCTTTTTTTTTTTTCGTTTAAGGCTCGCGTGCCCTAACAGGGTAGGTAAGGGCTTAGGCTTGCCTCATGGGGATAGGGCCGGGCCAGGGCCAAGGCTGTTCCAGCCCATTGCTACCCTTAGAGAAAGAGGGTGCATATTAAGTAAAATTTTGTTTAAAACATGTTATTTTAGGAAAGGGTGCAGTTTGCATACGGATGCATCCATAGGTGTAGAGGTAAGGTGCAACTTCAAATTTTTTCATGGTATATAATTTTGATGTAGAATGTTTTTAGGATTATCTCAAAATCTATTTTTATATCTAATTATAAAATTTTAAATTTAAAAAATAGTTAAAATCAAGTAGATCTATAAACATATGAAAATCTTGAAAATAGATGGTGTAGATAATATGTTGTAAAATACACTGTTTTTGAGACTTGAAATATTTTTATTTTTCATAGTCATACATCTCGATGTCCTTTTTCGATGGATTTTTGAGGGGCATCTGTAGTTCTACATTATGAGGTAGCATTCTTATATAAACTTTTTCCTTTAGGAAAACCTCCAAAATTTTAAAGGACGAAGTTTATATAAGGCCCAGGTTTTATGAAAACAAAATAAACCCTCACGTCAAATCCTTATTAAGAAAGCACTTTCAGCAACAGAAATCTTCATGGTAGCTCTAAAATCGATTTCTAATACTAATAATGAAATTTGAAACTCAAAAACTAGTGATCTAGATACTTTGTTAATATACATTATTTTTAGAGCTTGAAATCTTTTTTTTTCACAAACATTATGTTCAAACCAAGATGATCGATGTAAAGATTATCTAATACTTGAATTGTAATTTTCGATGAGTTATGCTACCTTATCAAACCATTTTCCATTTTAAAAGGAAAAAGTTTATATAAGGTTGCAACTTTAAAATGTAGAAATACATATGCACCTCAAAAATCCGTCGAAAAAGATTGTTTTAATGTTAAGAAAACTCTAATGGATCATCTCGACATCGAGATGCATGAATATGAAAGAAAAAAAAGATTTTGAGTCCCAAAAATAATGCATTTTCCAATACATTATCTAGAACATCTATTTTCAAGGTTTTCATATGTTTATAAATCTGCTTAATTTTAGCCATTTTTTTAGTTTAAAATTTTATAATTAGATACGACAATAGATTTTGTGATAATTTTAAGAATTTTTTTCGCCAAAAATACACGTTATGATAAAATTTGGAGGTGTGCCTTAATTGGATTGTTTAAAGTTGCATCCTTATGGAAACCACACCCTTTTCAAAATAATAAGATTTTTTAAAATCCTTATAACAAGGCACAATAACAAGAAAGGTTTTTTCAGAAAATGGAATATTGACATATTTTATCATTTTATGAAGAAACTTGTAAAAACAAAACCCCAATTTGCCTTAAATTTGTACTTTTTTTTAATTGTATTCTTCTCTCTATTGACTAGTCCAAAGTAAAGCTTCAATTTGATCACCGATAAAAGTACTAGCTATTTCTAAAACGGTTGATCACCGATAAAAGTACTAGCTATTTCTAAAACGGGTAGGGGCCGGTATTCCCCACTGAAGTGCCAAAAAAACAAAACAAACAAAGTACTAGTATTGGATCAATAATTTATTACTTTTGCCTTAAAGTAATATTCATGTTCGTTTTATGTGAGAGTTAATATTTTTAACTGCTCTGCCAAACACACCCAACAAACTCAACTTTTTGAGTGAAATCCAATAATAATCACATTATTCACAACTACGGTTTTTTTTTTGTTACTTTCAAATTTTTTTTTAACCCATTTTGACAAAACCTATATGACACCTACTTTTTTACCCATTTTTACATAATTATGGAAAAAAATTATATAAGATGTTATATGCAGAAGTTTATTTTTACGCTGCAAAACCGTCTGATTGAACATCTCAACTTCGAGATGTATGGATATGTAAAGAAAAATAATTTCAAATCATAAAAATAATGCATCATGAGATACATTATGTGGACCGCCATTTTCAAGATTTTCAAGTATTCACATATAAGCTTGATCTATGTCACTGTTGGAGATCTAAAATTGTGGAATAGGGTCGAAAATGGATTTTGAAGCCATCAAAAGGATTTTTGACACCCAAAACCACATCTTTCGACACATTTTAAAGGTGTGTTTTACTTTGATTGTTTTAGATTGGTGCCTTAATACAAGCCGCATCCATTAGCAATATATTGAGTAAATTTTGAATATTCAAGGGGATTCATGGTGTTAATTAAGTTTTCAAATTTTGGGGTACTTAGGTAAATTCTTGAAGTTGGGAAATATCGATAAGAGTCGACAACGACGCAGCTTTATTGCCCCATCAAGGGCAAAATCAGGGCCATATAACGTACGATTGATCTGAACCGTTGGATTGTTTGCCAAGTTGACGAGACAGTAAAAAATGTACTTGGTTTAAATTCAACGACCACCAGTTAATGGTTTAATAGGCATTTCACACGTGAGTAACTCACGCTCTCTCTTTCTCTCTCTGTGTTTTTTCTTTATTTTCTGTTTTTTTGTGCAATTTACGTATATCATTTTCTTCCAAAGTGTGGCACTTATTGGGGCGAACCTAACTGAGCTTCAACTGCTGATCCGCACTTTGGAGCCCTGTGGCACTTGTGGTACTATGAAGACTTGTGCCAAATCGGTCAGGATTTTGGGAAAAACAAAAAGTAATGAAAAAAATAGCATAGGTGTAAAATGTAGATTTTTTACAACAAAAATGCGTATTTACAAAAAAATTCCCTTTTTTTCCTAAATATTAAAATTAAAAATTTCAGCATATCAGTCTTTGGTGCTTTTCCTTTAATTTAAGGGAAGGCTATATGTGAGACCCCAATCACATGTAAATTATATGTGACCCCAGATCTTAATCGTTGGACTTGAATCGATGGCTAGGAGTGCTCATGTCAGAATCTCAAGTCAAAATATTAATTAATTTTTTTTTACAAAATTTATTTGGCTAAAATTTGGGGCATCCCATCTTTTTAGTAAGGTGCACTTAGCAAAAAAAGTTTAAAAAAAAAAATTCTTGTAAAAATAAATTATCAAAATGTCTATAAAAGTTTTAAGGGTATTTAGTCATTTTTATTACACGGAAATATTTTTTATTATTTATATCATGTGCACCTCGTCGTATTGGACGCTTGCCCCAAATTTTGCTAGAAAATGATTTATAAAAATTCAAAGATAAAATAATCTATGCTGCCATTTGAAGATGCTCAAAAGCCTGACATTATCAAACATGTACTTCATATGTCGGCTGAGAAGGGGGTTTACACTGACTCCATACCTGGGTTTGGTGGTGTCCCATGGTTCACCAAATCACTAAACAGTTATCTTTTGGGTGGTCACAATTAATCCAATCGTGAAATTTTATGGTTATATTTATTTCATTGGTCATGCCCAAACTTCAAATTTTTTGTTTTTTTTGAAATTTATGACATACCCAAGCTATCAGATTTAACATCCGATGGATGTAAATAATTGTTATATCTTTTTATCAAATGTAAATGGTCTTAGATCTTAGTTAAAAAATATACTCATTTCATAATAAATTACTTTTGACAATAAAATGGGGGAAAATATATAAAAAAAAAAGTTTATATAAGGTTGCAACCTTGAAATGTAGAATTACATATGCACCTCCAAAATCCATCGGAAAATGTTGTTTTAATGTTGAAAACCCCTCTAATTGATCATCTCAACATTGAGATGTATGAATATAAATAATTTTTTTTTTAGTCCCATAAAGAGTACATCTTGCAACACATTATCTAGACCATCCATTATCAAGATTTTCGTATATTTGTAGATCTACTTGATTTTAACTATTCTAGAGATTATCTTTTTTTAATTAGATGTAAAAATAGATTTTGAGATAATCCTAAGATTTTTTTTACACCAAAATTATATGTCGTGATAAAGGTTGGAGGTGCGCCTTAAATGTATTGTTTAAAGTTGTAACTTTATAAAAACCACACCCAATATATAATGGGATTATTTTTTTACTTTTGATACAAGGTGGTCACAATTAATCTTGGTCATTGGATGTTAAATTGGGTGTCTACATTTATTTTATTGACCAAGATCAAAGTTTAAAAAAAAAAATTATCAAACTTTGTGGCACATCTAAACTACTATATTTCACATTGAAGGGTCGTAAGCACCGTGATTACTCTGCACTAAAAGTAAAGGGTAGCATTGTATGTAATAAAGGGGTTGAAACAGTTCATGTGTAATTTTCTCTTAATTTAAACGTGGTGAGATACTTCATCGCATGCTGCAAGCTACTTCTCTCTCTCTCATATATTGACATTTTCCATAAGTTTTTGTGAGGCTCTCTCTCTCTCTCTCTAGGCTTTCGTGATATATTTTGTCACTGGTATGGGAAAACACAGCGGCCACACCATGCTCTCTCTCTCTCACACACACACACACAAGGGGAATGGAGGGGGGAAAGTGTGAGAAAGGACAGTGAAGCGCAGAGGAAGATAAGCTGCTCATCCACTATGTCCACACATTCGGCAAATCCAGGTGGAGTCGCGTCGCTGAGAAAACAGGTAAACACGCACCTCAAATTTTTTAAAAAATAAGGGGCAATTCAATGTCATCAATACCAGACCACCTCAAATTTTTTTAAAAAATTCGATGTAGAGATTTAGTATCAACAAACTGCCCCATACTTGGGCTAGATTGATACATAGGGTGGTTCAATTTATGAGATAATGTACCACTCTAGATATCACAAAAATAAAAAAAAAATAGTTTGAACCAAGGCCAATGTAAAACTAAAAATATCCAAAAGTCGGACCTGTGTGTAAAAAAGAAAAAAAATATAGACCATTCAATAAATCGACATTGATTTTTAGGTCCTTAATAATTTTTCCAAATGTGCAAAAGTTTTGGAATTATAGCCATGGCATGCATATCACATGCGCACCTATACATTACACATGCAAAATAAGTTTGATAAGATTTGAATCCTGGATCTTTTTATATACTGAAATCAAAGAACCTGGACAAACTTCTTCCCAATGTAACTACGTTTGATAAGATTGGAATCCCAGATCTTTCTATGTACGGTAATCAAATAACAAAGGAAACAATATGTCGTACACGTTTGTCAGTGCTTCCAATCATATGTAACATGTGGAGACACCCATCGATCCTCATGGGATCGTTATAAATAAGCAGAAAACAATGGAATACATAAGTTCGACTATGTTTATTATTTGTTCACTTCCGACCAATGTTTTAAAAAACGTCGAGTCGAACCGGACTCGAAAATCGGGAAAAGTGGATCGTATCGGCCAAAAAATCGGAAATCGTCCGGTTCTAGAGAGAACCGGATGATTCTGCATAGTGACTCGCCAGTCATTGTGCGGAATCGGCGAGTCCGTGAAGAACACAGGTTGCACAGTGTTCTTCACGGGATTCTTTGAAATTTGTCATTTTTTGATCATTTTTTTTGTTTTTTTTGGCATGTGATCTAATTTGCAAGCTGTAAACAGCTTTATTCAGTTTTTTCAAGGATTAAATGGTTGAAAAATTTGGTGTTTTTGGGTCACGAAACTTGTTTTTTTAGGGTTTCTGCCTTTTCTGAAAGTTTCATGCCAAATAGGGCATGAATCTTTCAAAATTTGTAGGCATTTTGATCGTAAAGCTGTGAATCAAAACTTTTTGTTACTAATTTGTGATAATCGTTTAGAAAAACAGAGTTTTTTGGAGATTGAAGGCTTCGGTTCACAAAATCAGGTAAGAAGTTTGGGTTTTTTTTTTTTTTCCGCCATTTGATTTATTTCACGGCATATTTTGAACATAATGAGTTCAATAATTAGGGTTTTTAATCTTTATTGTGTCTAGTATGATTTAAAACTTTCAATTTTACGTAATCTGGTCAATTACAGCATGAAATTTGAGATGAACACTGAGATGTATGCGGAACCAAAATTCCGATGTTTTTTTTTTTTTTCCGCCTTTTGATTTTGTTTTCATGATATATTAGAAATAATGTGTTAAAAATTTAGGGTCTTGATTCCTTATATTGTTGTTTATCAGAAAATATACTCAATTGGATGTAATTTATTCACTTAGAGGTGGATTTTTGAGTTAAAATCGCTTATGTAAAATGGCTCCGTGAAGAACATAATTTTTTTTTTTTTTTTTTATTAATCCATGATCGAATGTTTTGTAATACTTGATCGATTTTTTTGTAATCCATGATCGAATTGTTTTTTTTTTTTGTTGTAATCCATGATCGAATTTTTTGTTCTTTTTTTTTTTTTGTAACTCATGATAGAATTTTTTGTAATCCATGATCGAATTTTTTGTAATCCATGATCGAAATGTTTGTTTTTTTTTCTTGTAATCCATGATTGAATTTTATTTTTTATTTTTTATTTTTGTAACCCATGATAGAATTTTTTGTAATCCATGATCGAATGTTTTGTAATCCATGAACGAAATGTTTGTTTTTTTTTTTGTAATCTGTGATTGAAATGTTTGTTTTTTTTTTTGTAATCCATGATCGAATTTTTTGTTTTTTGTTTTTTATGTAACCCATGATAGAGTTTTTTGTAATCCATGATTGAATTTTTTGTAATCCATGATCTAATTGTTTTTTTCTTTTTTTGTAATCCACGATCGAATTTTTTGTTTTTTTTGTTTTGTTTTTTTGTAATCCATGATCGATTTTTATGTAATCCATGATCGAATTTTTTGTAATCCATGATAGAATTTTCTGTAATCCATGATCGACTTTTTTGTAATCCATGATCGAAATGTTTGTTTTTTTTTCTTGTAATCCATGATTGAATTTTTTGTTTTTTTGTTTTTTTTTGTAACCCATGATTGAATTTTTTGTAATCCATGATCGAATTGTTTTTTTCTGTTCTTGTAATCCACGATCGAATTTTTTGTTTTTTTATGTTTTTTTTTTTTTTGTAATCCATGATCGAATTTTATGTAATCCATGATCGAATTTTATGTAATCCATGATCGAATTTTTTGAAAACTTGTGATTTTTTTTTTAATCCATGATCGAATTTTTTTTTTGTAATCCATGATCGAATTTTTTGAAAATTTCTGATTTTTTTTTTTTAATCCATGATAGAACTTTTTGAAAAATTTGTTACTTTTTTTTTTTAATCCATGATCGAATTTTTTTTTGTAATCCATGATCGAATTTTTTGAAAATTTGCTGTACTTTTTTTTTTATTTCTTTTTATTCATGATCGAATTTATTGAAAAATGATGATTTTCTGAAAAGATGTGAAAATCGTGATAAAGTTTTGATTATCATGATGTATTAAACACAATTTTTAATTTTTATTGTTTGAGTTTGCTGTAACTTTTTTTTTTTTTTTTTCCATGATCGAACTTTTTGAAAAATGATGATTTTCCGAAAAGATGTGAAAATCGTGACAAGGTTTTAATTATCATGAGGTATTAAACCATATTTTAAATTTTTATTGTTAAAGTTTTTGTTGAAAAAATTGTATGTTGATGGATTATTTATGCAAAAAAATGCATGTTATTATATTTTTAATGTAAAATTGTATTTTTTTTATCTGTTGTTCATGGATTTTTTAGTTGGAATGACTGATGTTAGCTGGCTCTTTGAAGAATTGTTTTTATTATTAATTTTTTAATGCAAAAAATGTATGTTCTTGATAATTGAGTTGTAGCCATGTTTGGAGCTTGCATTTTGTATTATATTATTCTGAATGTTTGTAATTGATATGTACGAAAATATTATTGTCAAAAAAGGTATTTTGCACCAATGGCACCAGCGTGACCAAAAAGAACAACAACGTCGTCTATCATTTTAGTTTTAGGTCGTATGTTACTAATTTTATGCTTTATTGTAGGCCATGTATGTTGATATACTTATTCCATGATAATTCTATGTTTATCCTTTTGTGTGATGTAAATTAAATGCTGAATGGCGGTTCATGCAGGGAAAGAACATATCAATATTCGCATATTCATTCAAAAACATGAAAATTCTTAATGGAGTACCCTCATTTCTTATTGAATTCCTAAAAAACAATATTTATAATGAATTTTAATAATTTTTTAGGATTTTTTTGAAGCTTTATTCTGACCGATTCACCCGATTCCCGATCTGGATCACTGATTCGCCGATCCGGATCTGTTTTTTGGGAGCCCGATCCGGGTCACCGATCCGTTTTTTAAACCATTGCTTCCAACATATTATCTTTATTGTATGACTGTATATTTTCAATATATATATGAAAAGTATAGAACGAGACCATTTACCTTTTATACAAGGGTGCAGTCGGCATACAGATGCATTTGTAGCTGTAGAAGTAAGGTGCACCTTCAAATTTTATCATGGTATATAATTTTGATGTAAAATGTTTTTAAGATTATCTCAAAATCTATTTTTAAATCTAATTATAAAATTTAAAAAATAATTAGAATTAAGTAGATCTATAAACATATAAAAATCTTGCAAATGGACGGTGTAGATAATATATTGTAAAATGCACTATTTCTGAGACTTAAAATCTTTTTATTTTTCATGGTAATACATATCGATGTCGAGATAATCAATCAAAGGGTTTTTCAACATTAAAACTACCTTTTTCGATGGATTTTTTAGGTGCATCCGTAGTTCTACATTATAAGGTTGCATCCGTATATAAATTTTTTCCTTTATACAAAGTGGTCACAATAATCTTGACCATTGGATGTAAAGTTGGGTGGTTGCAACTATTCCATTGACCAAGCTCAAATTTCAAAAGAAATTTTCTCAAACTTTGTGACTCATTCAAACTATCAAATTTCACATCAAATTGTTGTAAGGAATTGTGATCACCTTGTATAAAAGGTAAATGGTCTCATTGTATACAATTATATATATATATATATATATATATATATATATATATATATATATATATATATATATATATATATATATATATACCGTTTCTATAGAGCCTAGGCTTTAAACAATCAAATTAGAGCCTACCTTCAAATAGTGTCGAGAAATGTGGTTAAAATATTGGAAATCTTTGTAATAGCCTTCAGATATATTTTTATATTTATTTATAAAGTTTAGAGCTTCAAAAATAGTATAGATTAACTAATTTATGAAAACTTGAAATTCTTGAAAATTGACAGTCCAAAAACGTGTTACAAAATATACTATTTTCATAACTTAAAATCTATTTTTTTCTCATGTCCATGCATATTGATGTCAAGATAATCCAATTGAAGATATTTGAGCATAAAAACAACCTCTTTTAGTGAAATTTTTTAGATAACCTAAAATTTGATTGTTTAGAGCCTATCCTTTATATAAACTTTTCCCTATGAGTAATGATCCTATGAGACCCTCCCACGCCCATGTGTGTAGGATCCCAAAGGATCACCATTAAATTTGACACATATCTCTAGAAAATTCAAGTCTTACACCTATGTGATAAATTTTTTAAAGATTTGTGCCAAATTTAATGGTAATCATTTGGGGTCCTACACACATAGGTGTGGAAGGGTCTCTTAGGATCATTATGATATATATATACACGGAAAAGTCTTTCCAATGCCTATAGGCGAAAAATGAATAGTGATTTTGCCTACCCTCATCACTGTCCAAATTTCATCGCACGGTCACGATTGTTGGGCAGTATTTTATTTGTCATTTTTTTTTCTACATATCAGAATGACCAAAAATTTGGAGGGTATGTACATATTACTGAGGCGCATCTAATAAAAACTATAAAAAACATTATCCATGAAAAATAAATTGATCAAAATACCCCTAAAATTTTTTTGGGGTATTTTTGTCAATTGTTTTCATGTAAAATATTTTTTTTATAATTTTAAAAGATTTCCCTATTTTTGATGAATACTTGTTCCAAATTTCAAGTCATTTTGATTCTAAAAAAAAAAAATGAAAAATGAAACACTACCAAACAATCGTGACCGCACGATGAACTTTGAACATTGATGGGGATAGACGAAATCACTTTTCATTCTCGCCTATAGGCGTTGCGCAGTGTTTATATATATATATATATATATATATATATATATATATATATATATATATAGTCACTGTTGTACGCCTATACGCGAATGACCTAAATTGACTGTGGCCGATCATGCAAGACGAATATCCAATAGTGTTTGAATTTAAATTTTTTTTCGACAAATCAAAATCACTTGAAATTTTAAGCGTGTATTTTTCTCATCAAGGTACACTTAATAAACATATAAAAAAAATAATTTGTAAATATAAAATTGACCAAAATACCACCAAAACTTTTCGGGGGTATTTTGATCAATTTATTTCATGTAAAATGTTTTTTGATATTTTTCGTAGATTCTCCTATTTTTGCATAATATACGCCTAAAATTTCAAGTGATTTGGATTTGTTGAAAAAAAATTAAAATTCAAATATTATCGGACAGCTGTGATCGTTAGATCCCAGAATCAAATCTAGGCCGTGAGCGTTTACTGTTGCAGAACACACCTGGGCTCACAGGATCTTCTCTCATATATATATATATATATATATATATATATATATATATATATAAGGAAAAGATGAGATTAGCCCACTAGCTCATATAAATATATGGGCCCAATGGCTCAGATTGAATCTGGGCCGATCTAACGATCACGAATGTCCGGTAGTGTTTGAATTTAATATTTTTCTATAAATTCAAATCACTTAAAATTTTAAGTGTGTGTTCTTCTCATCAAGGTGCACTTAATAAAAATATATAAAAAAATTATTTATTAAAAAATATGACCAAAATACGTTCCAAAAATTTTTAGGGGTATTTTAGTCAATTTATTTCATGTAAAATATTTTTTTGATATTTTTTGAATATTCATCTATTTTTGATAAACACATATCTAAAATTTCAAGTGATTTGAATTTGTAAAAAAAAAACTAAAATTCAAATACTATTGGATATTCGTGATCGTCGGATAGACCCAAATTTAATCTAGAACGTTGGACTCATATAAGCCAGTGAGCTAATCTCATCTTTCTCATTCATATATATATATATATATATATATATATATATATATATATATATATATATATATATATCGACACAATTTCAAACTTTACCATAGTTTTCTTTGTATGCCCGTATTGTCTGCGTCCATGTGAAGGTGTGACCGCATCTTTAATTGGAACTTCTTTCCTTTTCTTTTTTAAACCAATATCTTTGAGAGGAACTTTGTGCGCATATACTTGCTTGCATACATATATATATGCATAAATTATGCATGTATGTATATTAATGTGAATAATGATATACACAATCAACATCATCATAGCTTTATAAGAATTTTTTGGGGTTGACTACATAAATCATATCCCTTCACTTGCTCTATTATCTTGAGTCAAACCATAAGTCAACATATTGTTTCTCACTACTTCCACCCCTATCCCTTAAGTCTTTTCCTTGTCTTTTTGAAACCTTTTACCTCGATCAAATCACCCATCCTAGTTAGGTGTTTTACAAGAATGAAATGCCATAGGGGTGGCAATGGACTCGACTAGACCTGAGCCCTATAGGTATACCCGACTTCAGGTTCGGGTATGGGTTCAAATTTTGGACCCGAATACTATTCGGGTCTGGATCCAGGCTGGAGCCATCCAGGTATGGGTCCAAATTTAAAAATAATATTTAACGCATAATATTTGACTAATATTTATTTTAGTTACAATGTTTAAATAATGCATGTATATTTTTAACATATTTGCATAACATATTTAAATACCAAACTTGTGAAATTCATAATACAGTGTTTTTTTTACGTTTTAACAAACATGGAGAAAAAAAAGTTTTGCAAAAGTTTTTCCTACAAAGTGTTTATATATGGAAATATTTTTACTTGGGAAATATTTATGCGCCAACCAAACACGCCCTTAAAGTTTTATTGCACATCCCAAATTGTTATATTTCCAATCTAATGGCAAGGCGAGATTGCAATTTTGTTGTACCAATAGTAAATAGTCAATATACTATCAGTTAATTTAAACCACTAAACTGATGATGTTTAGACGTATTTCGACCATTTCCAATCATACAAATTCTAAAAGAAAACTAATATTTCAATGGTGATTGTGTATTTTGCTATCGTAGATGGTCTCTAATCGCAGGAAGAGTTCCAGGAAGAACGGGTAATAAAGTGAAAAATTATTGGAACACTCACTTGAGCAAGAAGATGGAGAAGAATGGTTTGCCATGCAAACACAAAAAGAAATCAACTGAGAAACCTCCAAGCAATTTTGCCAGTAAAGTATCTGAAAAAGATGTTTCTTCCTCCGGTCATCGCGATGAAGTAAACAATCGTTACAAATGTAGCAGAGAACATCAGAGGAGGCTTCTTTTCATTGAAGAAGTAGAAAATGGTAACCGAGTGGCTACCAAGGAGGACGGGGCAATGGGCACGGTTGTAGCAAAGGAAGCTAGTGTTGAGCAGTTAAGCCATGGTGGTGGTGGTGGTGGAGACCAGAGGGTTGAAGCACCATTTGAAGGGAAAGAAAACACAGAGGTTTCCATTCATGAGCATTCTTCAGTAGAAAACATGCACAATTTGATGGATGAAAGCATCAATGGGGAAGGTCCATGCTGGTTTCCTAGTGAGATTACAAATCTTAGAAGCCCAAGTTTAGATGATTGTATAAATGGTTACACATGGATGAACCCTAATGATTTGTGCTGATGTATGGTATTGGTTGTTGAGCCACCACTGCCCCTCATAGACTTCATTATAGTTATGTTTTTAAATTTTGGAAAGGGCTTAGTTTACTAGATTTATGGGAAATAAGATTACCGGTATGTTTGACAAAGCAGGGTTTTCATATTTGGATTTTCTATTTTTTATGTTTTTTCATGTGCACGATTGATTGTCTACCTGTAATTCAAAATGTTCGAAGATTTGACTGTTTACCTGTAATTCAAAATGTTCGTAGAACAGAAATCTTAAACTTTTTGACTGACAAAATCGAAGGTGAAGGCGATAGGATATGGGGATATCATCAAGGAGGCTGCCAATCAAGTGCTAAAATGAACTCATGCCCACCTAATTATTCACGCGCGCCTTTTATTCTTGAAATTAAAAGATGAACTCAAAAAATTATAATAATAAATTTATAATTCGAATTTTGAATGACGCATAAAATAAGGCAACGTTTTGCCTCTAGGGGGAGGTTTTATCTATTTAGAAGTAAATATTTTTGGTACGTGAGGTTAAGAAAGAGAAAATAGGGATGCATGTTTTGCCTCTAGGGGGAGGCTTTATCTATTTAGAAGTAAATATTTTTGATACGTGAGGTTAAGAAAGAGAAAATAGGGATGCAAGAAAATTTATGCAAGGTTAAGAGAGAGAATATAGGGAGGAGAGATAAAATAGGAAAATCTATACATAGATGTGTTTTTAGTTATTGTTTATTTAAAGGGATATCTCTTTTCATTGTAAATCAGTGAATGAGTTCAATAAAATTTGGTTTCGTGAAGAGATTAATTTTTAATGGATTTCCTTTCCGATTCTGAGAAAGGGTATATTCTCTCAACTTTTTTTTTTTTTCTATTGTTATCATTCTCGTGTTATTTTATCCCTGTATCGAGTATGAATTCATCAATTTCACCGAATTTTTGGATCATTACAAACAAGGAGCTGCGTATGTGAATCCTAGAGCTTTATATGAAGCTCAAAGGAGAATATATGTTGATAATGGTGGAAGCTATCCAAATCCTAAAATATTCCTAAAGTCTAGAGAGAGAAAGAAGTGTTTTCGTTCTACATGCCAGAGAAAGAAGCTGAGTCCTAGACTTCTAGAGAAAGAGAGAGAAAGGGTTCCTAAAGCCTAGAGAAAGAAAGCAGAGGGAGAACGCTGTAAGGAGATTTAAAGCCATTCAAGTTTTGAGTAGTTTTTTTAATGGTAGATTTTTTGGCTCATAGGCCATTGCTCTAAATTAGTTTGTCTTCTATGACTCATCAGAAGCGGAGCCATATTGCTCTAAATTAGTTTGTCTTCTATGACTCATGAGAAGCGGAGCCATGGCCCTAGAGAGAGAGAGAGAGAGAGAGGTTGGGACTCCATTGAGACTGAGACGGAGGGAGCTCATATGCCTCTGCCATGGCCCTAGATAGAGATAGGGTCTCCATTGAGAGAGGCGGAGAAATTGAATCCCGTAAAATTCAACCCAACGTTGAATCATTGAAGATTGAGATATTTGATAGTTATTTGATTATTGAAAGATATAACTTGACCGTATCAAATGGTACATACAAACTCATATAATTAAAATTATGATAGATTCTATATTACTCTAAAATATTAAAATATTAGGGTGCTATCAAAGTTTGAAGTTTGGAATTTTTGGATTTTCATCTCGGTAGATTGAGTAAAGAAAGCTAATTTTGGGCCATTATACTTTCATGCAATTTACACCTTTTGGTAAACCATATTAGCCACCTAAACATGGACTGTACCATCTCCATTATTTATGAAAATTTACATTTTACCCCCAAATTGTAAGCTGCTTTTCAAAAAGGGACTCTGCACCATGAACTTGAAATAGAAAAGGATATGTTATTTGACCTTGAAATAGAAGATCCCATTTGTTAGGCGTTTACATTTTAGCTTTCATTTCATAAACTTACCTCCCCACATAATTGTTCAAAAGTTATCAAACTACCCTTTTTAGGGTTGGGAATCTGAATAATGAGGGCATTTTCATAATTTGTTCCTTAAGAAAAATAAAAATAAAAAAACCATGGGTTTGGGAACAGTGAACTACAAAATGATGAAAATAACCCTAGTCCATAATAATTGTGAATAACTAAGGCTATTTTGGTCATTTGGCAGCTCATTTTCCCAATCCTATATAGGTAGAGTTATTTTTATAATTTAGCTTGAGCCACTTAAGTGAACCAAAATACTAAAATAATCATATGTTGTTGACCTTAACCCAGTGAACTTTCAAAAATAAAAAAAATTTAATGATGTACCTCTATGAAATGGAACTTGAAAAGTGGCACTATAAGATCTTTTGAGATTATTAATGATTTTATTACAGCTCCTTAATGATATTTTTGCATCTAAATTTGATGAGTAATCATATGTTTAATTGCTAAAAGAAGAATGGGTTCATTCGATTCGGTGGAGTAGGCCATTATTGAAGAGAATATGGTGTTGGAAGGTCCCTTTTGAAATTCAAATTTTTTTATGGATTTTGTTTCAAGGAAAAGGGGTAGGATTATTACGAATGTTTGCATTTTTTGAAAGATGATCAGAATGGAGATCATCTTTTGCTTTATTGTCCGTACTCTTCTCACTTATGAGTTTTTCAAAAAATTGGACATGTGATGGTGGTGCCGAGTAGTCATAAGAATATTTTGGGTACAATGGAGTTGGATTCTTTACCAATGGTGGGCAAGATGATTTGGTAGATGGTAAGAGTTGTTGTTCTTTGGGAGATCTGGATGGAGCGCAATAGGAGGATATTTGTTAACTAAGCTCTGGACGCGGAATTGGTTAAAAGAAAGATTATGCATTCAGTTTGGAGTTGGTTCTTCGTGACAAAGGAAGTGGCCAAAGCGGATGTTGAGATTAATTTGCATAATTTGATGCTTCAAAAAGTAATGAAAGTAAGACTAAAAGGTATGTGGAGCTTATCTATGCTAGGGAGTATCAAACTTAACTTTGATGGAGAGGTGATCTTTTTGTTTTGCCTAGCCCTTGTGGGGAGGTAACTGCTAATGAAGCGGAATTGGCCATGTTAAAGTGTGGAGTTCAGATTGTGAGTCAAAAGAATATCATAATGCCATGTATTGTTGAAGGGGATTCTCTGAATGTGATAAATTTGTACAATAAGATATCCAAGTCACCATGGAGCTTTAGGAAATGGCTAAATATTATGAATATGTGTGAGGGTCTCCAAATCTCATTTCAGCATGTGTATAGGGAGGCTAATGATATTACCGATAGATTGGCAAGACATGGAGTGTCTATACATAAATTATTTCAGATGTTTTCCCTTTTGGATTGGCTGTAACCTTTTGACTGATTAATAAAGATTTAGTTATATTGTCAAAAAAAAAAAAAAAAACAAGTTCGTTCAAGTTCAAATAATCATATGGTCACGGTCAAAGCCCTAATGCATAATTTGGAACAATAGGGTGGAGAAAAATAGCACGCATCTTTAATAGTTTTTTATCCTTTTCTTGAAAAATTTATGTACGGACCCTAATTGATTTGGTGAAACTATATATTGGTGAATATATTTTTATGTGTAAATTTTACATATGTGGTCCAACATTTCCATAGTTTTCCATTTCAGTTTTTCCTCCACTTCGACATTACAAACAACAAACTGTTTTTTGTTCTTTTTGCTCTTTTTGCATTTTTGTGCTGTCTGATGCCCCAACAAGACTGGTCTAAGTTCCATATTTTATTTTTGTATGAGGTAGTCCAATGTTCTAGACAATGAACTGCTCCATGTATAATATTGTTTTATGAACTATACTGATCCGATATCGTCAACATTGGATTGCATTTAAATTAAAAAATAAAATAAAATTGGGCCCAACAACAAATTCTAAATTCTAAGTAGGATGGCATATGATGTTAGGAACATGGAACTACCCCATAAAAAAGTACATGATGAAATTTAAAGCTGTCCAATGCTTCCCAAGATAGGACGACCCCATTCTAGGTCATTGGACTGTCTTATGATTCACCAAAATAAATAAATGGACTCAGGGACAAAACTGAAATAGAGAAAAACCACAAGTATCGAAGACTTAAGTGTAAAATTAAGAAAGACTAACTAAAATGTGATTCAAGTAATTTAATTCGGTCTGTACTCTCTCTCTCTCTTTCTCTTTCTCTCTCCATTTGGCCCTGCATAAACATGGTCGTAGATTAGTGGATCAGTTGCTTCTAAATCAATGTTATCATGATTGGATTGGCCATCAAATTAGTGTGGGGTTTCATTCAATAAAAATTGGTCTAACTATTAGTCGAATCAGTTGGATCATATTTTAAAAAATAAAAAAATAAAAAAAATCAATATATTAGTTTGAAATTGTAAATGAATGAAAACATTTGCCTAACTTAATTTACTTCGACAAACCAATTAAAACCCACTTGTTGGACCCGCCAAAACCAATCAAATATGGGTTGTATCTCATTTTTATAAAAATCATTTTTACCCTTGGACTGAAGTAGTCACGACATCGATCAAGTGATCCTACAGGCCGGACCCCATTTCCTAGCCTATGCCTCCCATATATAACCACCATCCACGCTTTGTAGATGGCATCCTTTCATTCTGAAAACTTTTGATTCCCCTCCATTAAAATCATGAGTTTATAAGATTTCTTTTGTGCCTCCAAAATTGCAAAAGCACTCATGACAATTCCATTACTCAACTCTAAAGTTTGTTTGCCCTCTCTATGTCTTTCTCTATCCCTCTTTGAATAAGGCCTA
Organism: Amborella trichopoda; assembly: GCF_054954075.1. NCBI lineage: Eukaryota > Viridiplantae > Streptophyta > Magnoliopsida > Amborellales > Amborellaceae > Amborella > Amborella trichopoda. Next base: position 52,744,541 of record NC_142336.1, on the reverse strand, counting down.
GACATGTGTAACAAGCAACAATGAACTCTGCAATTTTAGAAATTGGTTGCAATACACCCATTAATTTGCCTTCTCTCCATGTACTTACTTACCAAAACAATGAACATGATAACTTTTCTTTGGAAAAAAAATAAATGAAGAAGCTTAGCTCTTGTCCAAGGGACCCGTGTTTGCCCCCCATTCAAGGAAGGGGACATAATGCTTAAGGCTAGACTTTGGTGAAAATTAAAGCCCCTTTTGGAGGTCCCAGTAGCCATATCCAAGTTTTATTCTAATTTTCTTTTATGGGCTATTATGAAAATAAAGCGTTCTTCAATGGTCAAAATCAAGTGGAACAGTTTTGTGAAAGTGATAAAAATTGTTTCTCTTTTTCTTTCTTTTTTTCTTTTTTTTTTTTTTTGAAGAAAGTTCCATAATCTTATTTATATATGAAAATAATACAACAGAATTAAGAAATAAAAACATCAGAAGCCACCCAATCAGCAAGAGAAGAACCCTGTTTTGCAAGGGAATTCGCCAAGCCATTGGCCTCCCGTAAGATATGAACGAAGGAAAGAGATAAAGACCGAGAGATGTCGATGATTTCCAACAAGAAAGATCTCAGCTCCCACGGGACTTTCTTTTCCTTATTGCACCAATTGATGGCATTCAAAGAATCCCCTTCAACAATACAACTCATCTCAATATTCTTATCCCTAAAAAGTCTAAGCCCTTGAATAGGTGCATAAAATTCTATAAAATTCGTTGTCGTCACCCCCAAATGACCTGCATAAGTAAGCAATACCCTGCCAATCCCTTACAACACCTCCATAACCCGCATTACTTGGGTTTCCAAGAGAGCTACCATCAAAGTTCAATTTAAAATCCCCCCTTGTTATCTACCAATTGCTCTATTCCTTCGGCCTCCTACATAGAAAAGAGTAGACAAGTTGAACTTCACATTAACCTCTACAATATCTTTCCCCACCTTATGAATCGATAGGTTCATCCAAATAGAATGGAGGATCATCTCCAACCCTCTTTCCCATGGCAATGATGTCCCCTTAAGGACTCTCTATTTCTTTCTTTTCAAATTTCCCAAAGAATCACGCCTCGTGCAATTTGCCAAATAATCACACCCGTTTGAGGCAAAGAAGGAACAGAAAGAGTATGCAAGACTCCAAAAACATCCACAGGTAAGACCAATGGGACGCGTAATTGTCTAAAAAACCAACACTAAATTTTGTGGGTAAAAGGACATTGAAGAAAGAGATAGGAACCTGTTTCCCCATTGCACTTACAAAGAAAGACCTTGCCTCTTTTGATAAGATTGTCGGTAGTAAGAACCTTATATTGCAATACCAACCAAAGAAAGGTCTGCACCTTGAGAGGAACCGGTCACTTCCAAATACTTGCTAATTCCAGCTTAGATCATCGTCATCTATCATGAAAAATGAGATCGTACATTAACCTTATCGAAAATTGACCATCTTTCAAATACTCGCTAATTCTAGCTTTTAATTTTTCCTTGTCCATAAGTTGAAATGGGGCCTATTAGAGGTGTTTTTTTAATAGATGTTCAAAACCTTAAGTTACATGATGAATAGTAGCATGTCAAGCTAGCACCCCACTCATACAAGCATAAAAATAAGGACTATAAATAGGAGTTTATTACTACATATAAAAATAGGAACATCAAGGACCCAAATGTACCATGCTACATGTATAGAAGTCTCTTTCATAATGGCAATATGAGGCCCCATTTGGACATGTTGGTAACAATATTTGGGTCATGTCTTTGCTTGCATTTTTGAATAATCGAGAAAAAAAGGTACTTGTTAAGCAAAATTGGTTTCTTTCTCTTGTAGCTGTTTGGGAAACTGCACCATTGCTAGTGTTTTGCCAATAAGGAAGCATCAAAAGAAGAAAAGAAAACCAATATCGATTTATTGGACGGTGATAGAGGGAAAGTTGTGCAGTAGAGTTAATTGATGAATTTTGTGATTGTAGTTTGGTATGGGTCTTATGAATCTGCAACTCAGGGACTTAGGATTTGTATTTTGATTTAGCTGTATTTTGGGAGTATACACACCAGGACCCGTTTACACGTCAGATTTACCAAGACATGGGCGCTTAACACTTTGAAGAAAGCGAGCTCCTCTCATGCTTTTAGATCTCCTATTTATGGTCTCAATATTTTAAAAATTTATATCCTCCACGATCTATAGTCAACCACGGTGAGACCTCAATCAACGAACAATTTCCTCCATCACCATCCAACCCATGAATGAATTTCGTGACGGCCCGTATAATATGATCCATGTAATCATGATGTACTAATCCATTGATGTGATGGAGTAGGTCCCCAAAGCATTCAATTCATGAGACGCACTTTCCTCATCACTACCAAACCTATTTGATTGCGCGATGATAATCCACATGATCATGTTGTTGGATCATGTTACGTTTCCCCATAAAGGAAAGTGGGAGAAATTTTCAACAGGGATGCCCAGGGTTTTAAAACACACAATTGGGATTTGAATCTTTCCCCGTTGGGATTAAGATTTGCAATTCTGATCTACATTTCCCAAATTCAGGGTGATTCAAAAGCATTCGTCGAGTTGTATCTTAACTATTTGGGGTTGGATTGAATTTGGGTTTAAAAACCTTTTTGACATATTGGCAGTCCCAAACACGAAAGAAAAAAGTGGGGAGTTGTGTTAGATTGGCATTTAATAATTTTTTTTTATCACATCCTTATTGTTATTCGAAATAATTATTTTCAAAAAAAAATTGAATAAGTGAAAAAAGGATTTAAACTGTTTTTTCTTATTAAAAGAACTACAAGAATCCCATAAAAGTCACTCATTTTCATTTTGTTTCTAGTTATTTAAATTAGATTACGAGAAAATATCGCATGAACCCACAATTTCCAAAATTATTTTGTAGTAGCACTGATCCAACTTGCTTTTTTAAAGCAGCATTAGATTTCCCGTAAAATTATCAGTGTACACCCTCGTCCCCTCTGTCTCCAAAGAGGTAACGCTTAAAAGAAAAAAGTTGACAGTGGCTAACACGAAATAAGTTTGTAAACTAAGGGGTCAGTACGATATTTTTCCTTTGTTCAATCTACTAACCAGACTGTAAATGATTTGAAACTCATACGTGAAGCTATTTTTTTTATGGATCTAAGGTCAATTTTTTAAGAGAGCCAATTTTTTAGCCCTCGATTTCTATCAAAAGGGGCTTGACCTAAAAATAAGTATAAAAATCTTGTAGAAGGCTCAAAGACAGATTCAGGGACAAATTTCACACAAAATGGATGTGAAATGAGGAATAACAAAGTATGGGAGATTTTCGAAACAAAGTTAAAAATATGAGATGATTTACCTTTTATATAAGGTGGTCACACTAATCTTGACTAATGGATGTAAAATTGGGTGGCTGCAATTTTTTTTGCATTGACCGAACTCAAAGTTCAAAAAAAATATTCTTGAATTTTGTGATGGTTGTAAAGATTTGTGACCACCATGTATAAAAGATAAATAGTCTCATTGTATATCATCTCTAAAATTATTGCCAACAAATAATAACATAAAATAAACAGTCCAAATACATACAAATTTTTTATAGTAAAATGATGAAAATACTTTACATTACTATCGAAAGAGAAATCTCTAACAACATGAAAACTCAAACCAGGGACTTCTTTTATAAGCCCGAGCAACTTTTCAAAGGACCCCCAACTTTGTGGCAATCGATTTCGATCACAAGGGTTTAAATAAAAAAACAGTTATAGACATCTTATACAAACCTTCAAAGAGAATATTTTATCACTAATTTCACACAAAATGTAGGGTTTTTGGGAGTCCCTAGCTTGGAGAACCGAGAATCCTAAATACTGGGATCTCACTCAAGATCGTATACATAATTGACTAAATGTGGAGTAGATAAATGCAATTATAAATCAAGTGCGAGAAATAAAGCACACCACAACAATACACGATTTACGTGGTTCATCCCGTAAGGCTATATCTACAGCCTCAACAACTAGAAATCCACTATCACAATGAAAATTACAGTTCTGGGTTACAAGGGATAATAATACATATCTCTAAATATCGGTAAAAGATCATCACAGATCTCTCAATCTCAACCCGCTCTCCAGATCGAGCCATACCGTTCTTTCCCACCACAATACCATACCACTACCGAAAAGATAACCTCGAGAGCAACCGATCTCTAAAAGTGAAATTTAACCAACTCAAAACTCATGAGAATACCGCCTCTCTCTCGAAAGCCATGTCTCTCTCTTAGAGACTCATCTCTATATTGGATATCCATTCCCATAACCCCCAAATGGATGACTCTCAAAAGATGAGTATTATGTCATTATTCATTCCGTTCTAAAGATATCATTTTTTTGCATATCAAGAAAGCCAATTTTTTATTTTCCATAATAAACTCAACACATAATGAGTCAAAACGAGTGAAGAAAATTCGAGTAAACATAGAGGTATTCAATTAGGGTCCAAAAACTGAAATAGAAAATCAGATCCGGGCTTCACTTGATTTGAATCACCGAGGTGGAGTCGCAATTCATTGCAGTGGAAATTGGGACGGTCCCCTGCCGGTTTCAAATCGGATAAGACATCATGTTAAATCGTGATAAAATACAATGCCCAAATTGGGATATGAAATTAGGCCCATAAAATATTATATTCCTTCCAAATTCTCACATTTGTAAGCACGCTGTGGGGATACTTCTCTCCACAAATGAAATGGTTCCTAGCACCCAAACACCCTTCTCTCTCATTCATTCTCTCTCTCCTTCTCCACAAATGCCTCACCCTCCCCCAACTCCACCAACTCCATGCTTACACCATTTCTTCCGGCCTTGCAAACGATCCATTCGTCGCCGGAAACCTCATCGAATCATTTTTGAGGCAAGAATCCGGCAACCTTTCCACCGCCCATGTCATCTTCTCTCTATCCCCAATTCAAACCACATTCATGTATAATATTTTAATCAAGGCCTATGCTTCCATGAATTTGCCTCTTGCTATAATGTTATATACCCAAATGACAAAAAGTGGTGTTTTTGCTAATAATTACACTTTTCCTCCGCTGATTAAAGCTTGCACTCAATGGCAAGCTGTTGTATCGGGAGAAACCATCCATTGTCAGATATTGAGGCTCGGTCTGCAAAATGATCCATTTGTTCATTCTGCTATTTTGAACTTTTATGGGATCTGTAAGGGCATGCATTTTGCTGTTGGGTTATTTGCCGAAGTTTCAAAGCCAACTATAGTTTCATGGACCTCAATTGTGAATGGTCATGCAAAATCAAGGGATTATGCAGCGGCAAGAGAAGTGTTTGACAAAATGCCTGAAAGAAACTTGGTTTCTTGGAATGCTATGATATCAGGATATGTGCATAATGGCCAATTCCAAGAGGCTTTGGGCCTATTTAATGAGATGCAATTATCTATGATAAAACCCAATGGTGCAATTCTAGTTAGTGTATTAGTTGCAGTGGCCGAACTAGGGGCCCTACATCAAGGAAGGTGGGTGCATGATTACATAGAGAGAAATGGTTTGAGCTATACTGCAAATCTAAGTACCAGTTTGGTTCATATGTACGCGAAATGTGGGGATATAGAAACATCATCCCGAGTCTTCAATATGTTCTCTAATAAGTCCCTAGACCTGTTTAATGCAATGATCAATGGATTTGCCCTACATGGACTAGGAAAAGAGGCCCTAGATCTATTTGCCAAGATGTTGGCTCATGACAAGCTGCGGCCTGATGATATTGCATTTTTAGGTGTATTAAGTGCATGTGCTCGTTCAGGATTGGTTAGAGAAGGCCTAGATTGCTTTGAATCAATGGCTAGATTGCATGGTGTGGAACCTAAAATGGAGCATTATGGCTGTATAGTGGACCTCTTAGGGAGGGCCGGCCATCTAAATGAAGCGCTACTGCTAATAGAGAACATGCCTTTAGAGCCTGATTCTAGAGTTTGGGGACCCTTTTTAGGTGCTTGTAGGATACATGGTGCCGTGCAATTAGGCGAGACCATTGGAAATTTGTTGATAGAATTGGAGCCAAGTAGACCAGAGAGATATGTGACTCTGTCGAATATTTATGCTAAAGGTGGTAGGTGGAGAGAGGCTGAGAGAGTTAGGGGGGTGATGAAGAACAGAGGTGTGAAGGTTGAACCTGGGTGTAGCTCGATTGAGGTTGATGGGGTTGTGCATGAGTTTCTTGTTGGGGATGAGGTGAACACTAATAAAGCAAGGGAGGTCTACTTGGTGTTGGATGTGATAGCAAAGCATATGAGAGAGGGAATAGGATGCATTACTAATGCAATGCCTGTGTTGCTTGGTGGGTTTGAGGAGGGTTAGGTTTTTATGTTGGCAGATTGAGAAGCTCTGAATAATTGGGGGAAAAACTATTGGGGTGTCATTTTCTGATACTTATAAAATGCTTTTCATGACTTTTACTCATGAATTTTAACTAAATAAGTTTTACAATTACATTTACCTCTTAATGCTTAATGTTTTGTTTGCCTGTAAAATTGCCAATTATTTCTCGATGAGTTGTGAATCTGCTGGCTTGGGACCAATGGCAGTGCAAGAGATTGAGCATATCACAAGTGAATTAAAAGGAGCTGTGACTGACGAAGAAAATGGAAATGATTAAAATAACAACAATGATGATTGTTATTTTGAAAAAACAAAAAAATCCTTATCTAGCATAAATAAAACAGTGTATATCTGAAATACTTCCAACATCATTCTCCATGTTTCCATTAAGTATTATCTTTCCATTACTATCCCTTTTACCATTTTTTTCAAATTCTTCTTTGCTATATTTCCCCCTTTTTCTCAATAGATGCCAATGTTCTCTATATAACAGTCTTTACAATGATGAAACAGAAAGAGACCAAGTTCATTCCGTTACGACTGTTTTTGAAGCTTGTTCTTCACTTGAAGCATGTCTTACTTTCTTTCTCAGCTTCCTTATTCTCTCTCAACCAAATTCGTTACTCTCTACTCACATTCTACATTCACCATTGCATGTTACTAAAGCACATGTATGTTGTAAAATGACTGTTCTTCCCTCACGAGAGTATGCGATCGCTAACACTAACTGTTCTTAGGTGTGTAAGCAGGTTGAGCCTAGGCAGACCCAGGTCCTGCCCCTTGATACTAAGGTCTGGCCCGAGCCTGTAAAACTAATGACCTTTAATATCCGGACAGATGGGCCCTATGAAAGCTCCAGCAGGGCCCGGCCCAGCCCATTTGCAACCTTGGCTGTATGGGGATACAAATTTTTCCTTACTTGAAGGAAACGCTAATTAAGGACCACTTTGTGTATGTTTCCACATTTTGCAATCAGGATCAGCCAGGTGGTTGTGGGAAAAGGCCAAAAAGGACCACAAAATAAAGTACGAATAAAATAAAAAGGCCTATCTATATGATCCATGCACCATGGACCATAGAAGCATATTTCTCCTCCAGAATCCAAGGCATCGAAGCAGTAGCATCCATGGCCTGGTGAGACGTCTTTATCCATAGAGATCATGGTATCTATAGAAGAACACAAGACAAATCCTATTGCCAAAGATAATGTGCTCCAACACTGGAGCATATGTCAATTTACTCCCTGGGATGAACCCCTATGTAGGTTTGTTTTCAGGACCACAAATTTCGGGATGTCACCTCCTCAAAAAAAAACACAAAATGGAAAAAGAGACCATTTAATTTTGGATGGTTAGGTCAAAGTTTTCAGAAATAAAAACATCTTTTTCTTTCTTTGAAAGTTCTCACTTGGTGATTCTAAAATAAATAGTTAGATTTTAGATCAAGAAAATCCTCTTAAGCAGATCATTTACATGAGGGAGTATGTGTACAGTGTGCTCTTGCAGCAGTATGCTATTTGTGCTCACTCTTCTTAGTAATTCTATTGGAAAGATGCTTTTGAAGTTCATACTAAAATTCAACCTAATTTTTGGTGTGTCAAAAGGAGTAAGGGCTAATTCTTGATACAGAACTAATAAGAAAATTCCAATTTTAATCAAATTTCGTGTTTGGAGAAATTCAATACAACTTCTTAACCATGAAATCAAAAGCCATGTGTGATGGCTATTTTCTATGGAACATGTGTTGGAATGGTAATGCAATTTTTTTGTTTTGTGGGGTATTTTTATAATACACATTTAATAGAAAAAATGTCTTTTATAAAGGCCCATAAAATCTATTTGTAGAGAGAAAACATAAGACAAAGTATAGAGAAGTTTGGGGGAGAGAATCGGGATTTTTGCACAAACCCGAACACCATTGTGGCCTCGCATGGGGCTGATTTTTTATTGGCATTTCTTCACGGTGACTATATTGGTCAACGTTAATAAAGAGATGAGTCGATTAATGGTGGTATTATTATAGGAAATACCCATTTAGGCTTTTTTTACTATTGTATAAGGTAATCTTTACAAAACTTCAAATTTGTAAATTTCGTTTTTTGATAGTAAATACATTATTGCTCATTGCTTGCGGATGTAGCCCGTTTTGGGTGAACCACATAAATTTGTGTGTGCTTTCTACTTTTACTTGTATTGTAATTTGGCAATTTCCCATTTAACTTATTTTTTCTTGTTTTTATGTTTTTTCCAAATATATTGCACATATTATTGTCTTTTGGTATTTTGTTTGGGTGATGGATTTCATTGTTGTTTGATGCTCACCGTATCAAGTAGAGATTTAGGTTATCCTGGATTGCTCCAATTTTAATATCGACCGCATTCCATGATCCATGGTCGATATCCGAAATTCCAATCCACAAAATCCAATGACCCCATCCATGAATGTCATCCATAGAAAGGCATGTTAAAATGAACGTGACCCTGACTTTCAATCAAATCCATTTCAACCATCATCATGCCATGTGCCGTGGCCAACGGCCATATGATGGACTGATATCAATCCATGCAACATGGACCTCAAACTCTTGGAAGAACCTTATCTGGGTCATGGATTGATACAAACATGGGCACTCACTCAAAGAGTTTTCTTTCTAGCCTTAGCTATGCAATCTTGTTGGGATAAAAAGGGAAAAGCCATAATTATTTTACCTTTCACTTTCATTATCCTATCCCATACCATGAAAACCCCCAAACGCGTTTGATTCATTGCACAATGTCGACCACTTCAGTGCATGGGTGGTGCCTCAATTCTATCCCCAAAAAAGCATTTAAGAACTCTGACCTCACATCACTGAGACCACATAGCTCTATAGTCATTTGCAGAGCTCCACCCTCACCTGTTTCGCCTCCTCGCCTCATAAGAAGCAGACCGGTATTCGCCGCCCCCTCTCCCCTCCTAACACCACCATCTGTGAGTTTCTCTGTCTCTCTCTCACACACACACAAACCTTGGTTGGAGGGAGTTGCCACATGGTCTCTCTCTTTGGTGAAAATTGGAGGAAGTTGTTTCTCTCTCTCGCTCTCTCAGTTTGGTTGGAACTTGAAGGGAGTTGCTATGTGGTTAAACAATGCAAAACAATGTGTTTTATGATGCTAAATGCATTTCTTCATGCATGTGCATGCAAATTGACCCTCATCCTTTCCATATACATTTTATTTATTCGTCTATTTTCTTGAATTCTAGGGGATATTACTAAACTCTCCCCAAATAGAATGCCCTCCCTTTAAAAGGTTTCTCACATCCATTACTCTGATGCTTCTCTTTTCATTGACCCAGTGGACTTTACATATAAATTTATAACCACAATATCCTAATTAAAAGAAAATAAAATGTCAAAAGAAGTTCCTCTCTCTCTCTCCAATCCGTTTCTACGAATCTTCCATCTCCCCCCACAAGATCATATTTTTATTATCCCTGTCCCATCTTTTAGTTGAAGCCATTTCAGAAGCAACAACCCAACTCTTATTTATTGGATTTCCTTCAAATTTAGTGAGTCATTGTTCTATTCAAATGCAAAGAAAGCCCACTTTTTGTGTATGGTATTCTCTGCAAGATCATTGGGTTTCTCTTTTGATCTCACCTCTAAGAAACTTATCTTTTTTGTTATGATTTTCCCTGCAAATTTAGCAGGAAGTTGGCAACACCATGGGACCTTGTCTTTCTTCCACCAAGGTTAGTGGCTCTTCAAGCAACAACAACAACAGAGAAAGCAAGCATAATAATCAAAATCAACAACAAAATCAACAAACCCCACATCAAAATCAAAACCATCAACACCAGTCACAACCAAAGGACAAAGGACCTCCCAAGAGGGCATAAGAGAGATACTTTTTGGCATTCTATTTTTATTTAGTAAGGGTATTTAAGTTATAAATTTTGCTGTAAAGTACCCTAGGGTCAATCTGAAGGAAAACATATTTAGGCCTTCCATATTGTTTGATGCATTATCTTCCACTGTGCTGAAAATTAGTTTTCATGAGCATTTCTATTTTTTCCACTATCTTTATTAAATTCCCTCCCTTTGCTTTCTTATATCAAACTTTTTTATAAAATTGATTTTAATCATGCATTTTTTTCTTTTTTAAGCCATCTCTTCTTTTGTTTATTGTTGGCTATGTTGCTCACACTTATACAAACATTGTGTATATGTACTACGTTTCTCAAAACACATGCACACGAGATACTACATAGCACTTAGTACTCGGTCTTGTGAACGGTGCATAGTGCACAGCACAAATCACTCAATGTGCACTGTTCATATACAAAGTGTTGGGCACATGTTGGGCGTTTACGTATGGAAATCAGGAAAATAATCCAAAGTGAATGTGAAGTATGTTAGCAAATTTTCCTTTTAAAGATAATTATTTTTCTCTTTCCTTCTCTTCTTTTTTAAAGTCGTTATTTGTTCGTTTCTTTTAACCGTTCATTAGAATACGGTCAAGGCCATCCAAGACAAATAAGTTAATTGATGAGACCATTTATTTTTTTGTTTTGGATTCTACATTCAATAGAAGGAAAGGCCCGATAGCATTTTGTTATCATATAACTATCTTTTTTAATTTTCTTATCAGCTTTCCATATGAAATGGCTTAGCAAATAGATCTAGGCAAGCTTTCTATGCTTCACTTACTGCATAAAACTTAAATTACTTTCCTATCCAACCTTCCATTCCGAATGGAGGGCTGAGATGGCCCTAGTCACAATGTTATGTCTTTAAACTATTTTATTTTAAATTGTTTCTCTACAAATTATTTTGATACCAAATTCTGGACGTCCACTCATCTCTTAAAGTCTCATCTTTAAAAAATATAAAAAATATATTCTCAATAAAAAATGACCAAAATACCCCTAAAAGTTCAAGGGGTATTTTGATCATTATATTATATAAAAAAAAATTTAATATTTGTTTTAGGTACGCCTCATTGAGATGATGGCACATACCAAATTTCATATTGTTATAATTTTTTGAAAAAAAACTAAAAATAAAATATTTTGCGGCATCGAATCTAGACAAACAGTCAGTGACTCACTTGATCTAAATTGGACAGCTAGATGAGAAAAAAACATATATCGTCTATGCAGTAGAAGAAGAATAGAAACCTCTCCCAATAGGTATATCCAATGTTTTAAAATATTCAATTTGATTTTGGATTGCCCGCTCATCTTGATCAGTGTTCTTAATCTACTGAATTGCCAAAAAATCAACTAAAAAACAAAATCGAGGGAATTAAGGGCTCATGATCCGAATCATCTCCCCCATCAATCTGATCCAAGTCCACGATACCTAATCCGAATCGCCCATTTCATACATCCAAACGAGGGGTGTCATGATGGGGTGACCACGTTTCAACTTTTTGCTTCCACTTTTCAGGGATCTTTCGGCACTAACCAATAGCCACTTTCATGCCTTTACGAACATTATTTCTACTTGCTTCCTTTATTTTTCAATTTCAATAAGAGGGTGGTGACCCAAAAGAGTTTATTCCGTGGTAAACTTAAAATCATATTTTTATATTTGTTATAGTGGCATTGTTATAAGAGTTTGTATATTATGCCCACCTTATGCTATATAAGGCCCACCCTCTAAATTTTCAAAAACAGCACAGATCGAGCAGATATATGAATGCTTGAAAATCTTGAAAATAGAAAGTCCAGATAATTGTTACAAGATATATTATTTTTACATTTTGAAATTCTTTATTTATTTTTATATCTAATTTAGACAATCAATTAGAATATTTATAAATGTTTTCAATCACATATGCTACCATGCCAACCTCTCCTTTTGTAAATTTTGCCTGGAAGGTCCCTTATCTTCTCTGTCTTTCCTCTTTTAGGGAAGGTTAGATGGAAGGTTAGTGAAGGTTAGATGGAAGGCTAGTTGGAGTTTGATCCTTGGAGTTTGGTGTTTGTCCCTTGGTCCACTTTGGAGGCACTTTTAAGGGTTAAATTCCTCCATGCCTATTGTAATTGGGATAAAATCCAAGGGCTACGCGAGTCTTAACAAAAATTTTAAAAGGAAAATTGTTGTATGAGTCCGAGAATGTATTCCTACATTTGTGTTCCCCGACACATAAAACATCCATCTTAAAGATTAACACAAATAGGTGGTCCGTCCAAAAAGAGTTAAAAATGATGGTCTAATTGTTTTCTTCATAAAATTATCCTTCTTAGTTTTGAATTTTATTTATTTATTTACATATTCATCATCTCCATGTCATAGATTATATCCTTAAAAATTAGGTCCAAAATCCATCTCAAAATGGATTTTTAAGAGAGGACTCATTTCTATATACGAGTCCTAAGTATCATAGAAACCGTGTTCCATTTTTAAGCAACATTTCAACATGTAAGTTAAAAAAAAAAAAAACATTTCGACATGATCATATTCCCTTTTCAAAGTAATCCTCAATTTTTCTGATGATTTTATTTCGATATCTCAAGAAACTTTTGGAAAATAAAGGAATGTATACTACGAGACCATTTACTTTTATTACAAGGAAGTCATCAGTAACCATAACCATCTTATTTCAAATTGGATAGCTTGGATATGTTATGAAATTCAAGAAATTTTTCTTTGAATTTTGAACCTAGTCAATGACAGTCACCACTACCTGATTTGAAATCCGACGGGCAAACATGATCGTGACTTCTTTATATCAAAAGTAAATAATCTCTTTGTATATTTTTCCAAATTTTAAACATCTATTTGTTTGTGGAATCTAGTTGCTAGGACAAGGCTTTCCAGCAGATAGATGCACCTTTTTTCCTCTATATTTTTGTCTCAATGATTTCTTTTATATTTTCCAAAGTAAACTTCACCACCACTTGATTTGAAATCAAGCACGTGAATGTAACCACCTTGCATTAAAATAAAGGATCTCTTTGTTTACAATGCCTTTTCATTTTCTTTGACCATGGGATTCAATAATCAGAAACAATCCATTATTTCTATTTTAAACTAATTTTTCTCCCAATTTTCTTAATTTTAACTATTTTCCTAGTTTTGATTTTAGATTATTAGTAAACTCATTTCGTAAGAGGTGACGACACGGCATGACTGATCCGTGGTATGACACGTGTCGAAATAAAATGTGCCCATCCCTCCTTACTTTTGAAAGCCTTTCGGAAACAGGAAAGCCGTTCGAAATTTTAGTAATAAACTAGTTTTATTAATTGAAAAAGGATTATCATACTGCCCCCAATTATATAAAATAATGGATATTATCACGCCACTTATACACATATATTGCAAAAAGACCAATAATTAAGAGCATGTTTGGTAGGTATGAAAATATTTTTGTAAAAATATTTTTATATGAAAGAACTCCCTTATGTAATTAATGGAAGAGCTTTTCTTCCACATCAATGGTTATAAATTTGCCTTGAATTGGTATAAAAAAAAGAAAATATTTCTATACCTCTCATTTTTAAGTTTTATATCTCAATAGACTTAAGGTTTTAAAACATATATTAAGTAATAAAAATTCTAAGTTTTATATCTTTTAACCTTTTAAGCTAACTTTATCGCTTTTAAACTTATTTTTTTGCCCCTAACAAATATAAGAAAAACATATCTTTTTCTAAACATCATTATTTGTCACTCTTCACGTGATTTCCCCTAAATTTTTCTCTCTACTTATTTTTCAAGTCTCTCTCCCCCCGATATCTCTCACTATCTTTTTCCCCCATTAGAGAGACAAATAGGGTAAATGTTAGAAAGAGAAATTTTGGGAGAATATATCATCTAAAGAGATGAAGGGTTTAGAATGAGTAAGTTTTTTTTATATTTATTAGGGTTAAAAAATTAGTTAAAAATAAGTAAAGTTGGTCAAGAGGTTAAGTGATATATTTTAAATCTTTCGATCTATTGAAATATGAAAACAAAAAATAAAAAGTAAAAAAATATTTCTCCATGAAAAAAATTACCGCATCTAATCATATAAGCAAGTCCTTTCATGTAAAAATATATACAAATTATTTTTATACGTATCAAATATGTCCTAAAAGAGGACCCAACTACGACGCTGACAACAACCAAGCCAGCCTTGGCCCTAACCTGGCCTTTCTTCCATAGGGCCGGCCCAGCTCAGGCCAAAAGCAAAATTAAGCAAAAACAAAAGAGAAATGAAAAGAGAAAGGAGGGTTGAGTTTTGCATTGCCCTAGCCCAGCCCTACGGTCATGGCCTAGACCTAATTTTTTAAGATGCGGGCCCATTGTCGGCTTTACCCAATAGGGACTATTCCGAAATTTACAAAATTCTAGGAATAGACAAAGGAAATTTACAAAATTCTACGTATAGACAGTTTTTATAGGAGAACGAAGAGTTCAGTTGGCAATGGACTGTGCCCGCGCCCCATCACCCTCTATGACCTATGTGGGGCCGACGGCCCAAGCCCGATTCAACCTGGCCCTAACAGACTCAAAGGAAAAAAAAAAAGGAAACAGTTTAGGGCCAGGTCAGCTCTCGAACCTGAAGTGGTTTGGTCGATGGCCCAGTCCTTGAGCCACATTTGTGGCCGAGGCCTTGGGTTTTCAGAGCAGACCAAGTCACCCGTCCCCATTTTTTCCTGATCACCCAAGGAGTTAAAAAAGGCCCAAGTATCGACCTCACCAGTTGACTGGCTGGAAAACCGTGGTTAGGTTCAGTAACCATAGTTAGGCAGCTCAAGTTGTTTCAATTTATTATTTATTTATATATAGGAGGAGAAATTAGGGGCGTGGTAGTCAGATGCTTTTCAGAAGGTGCAGCTAAGAGAGTCACACAAATTCAGAGGAGAAAAAGCTCTCTAAAGATCTCTCTCTTTAATCGAATAGTACAGATATATAATCTCTCTCTAAAGTTTTCAGTAAGTTATCTATACCACTTTCTGTCCTCTGCTACTCTCTGATTATCAGAATATGGAGCCAAATGTCCTCTACTCTCTGGGTCAATTTCTTCTATGAATTTTTATATGTTTCCGTGTGAATGGAGAATCTCTTATTTGCCTTAGTTTTCTATAAAACTGTAAATGAATTGAATTGTATTTGTGGGTTTTTTTCCTTTGGGGGATTTGATCAGTTGGATTTTAGTTTCTTGTCTTCTACAATTGGTCGGTTTTCACATTCAATGAAATAAGATGGATTTTATAGTCGAATTTCGATTTTATGGAAGTTATCATGGCTTTGTATGTATGGAATTTTCAGGAAAATGGAATATTGGGGTGGCTTTTGTTCGAAATTTTGAATATTGGATGGTTATTTACTTGATATGTGAAGAGTTCTTCTGGGAAATTACATTTGGTTGTTTGGATGTCAAACATTTGTGATAAATTTATTGAATTTTTTTTGTCATATTTTTCCTGTTTCCTAAAATGAAGAGAAAATGTATAATTTTATGCTTTCTTGTGAATAATTCTCCAGTATTCAAGGATCTGTGCATTCTTTCCTCATTTTAAATCACCATTTCCTCAGTGTACTGTAAATTTACATTTCATCACAGTCTGAGTCTAATCACTCTGAAAGAGCCTCTTTGATTTGAAATCTAGAGAAAACATACTATTAAAATCTGTTTAATGTTTATTAAACAGTTCATCTCATATCTATTTAGCAATTATCATCTAATTTTCACCATTATATCCTTTTGTATCTTTAGCTCCATTCATCCGAGAGAAAAAGGTAAAAGATCAGAATTTTAATCCGTAGTCTTGTCAATAAATTGTCCTTTAATTCAGTCATATTTTCAAATTTGCTTTATCCAAAGAATATTCCAATAATTCAGCATATGCAAAGTGCCTTTATTTTGAAGAAAAATCAGTGAATTTGAATATACACTGAATCTACTTTGCTCTTGCTCTTTCAAAGATTTTTTTTTTTTTTTTTTACACTAGTCCAAAATAGAAACAAAAAAAAAAAAAAACCATTTTTCGGTTAAAACAATTGCACTGATAAATTTTTTGGGTACTATTTTTGGTATTATTGAAATTGAAGACTGCAGAAATGGGGAAAGATTCTTATGAGGAGGTCATCGCTGGCTTGCAAAAGCTGCTCAGGTAAACAAGCAATTTTTTTTGCTCTATTTTGCTTTCATTATGAATAGAAAATTGTGTATATAAATCCTCATAGTACCCCTGTTTCTTTCATGGAATATCCAAAATACCCCTTCCTTTTGGATGCCGACCTGCTTCCCCATTTTCGTATCCGAATCCATTTGCTTCCCGTTTTGCTTTTTGCATAACAAGAAACATGGGTAGTTTGGTTATTTGTGGAATAGATTAAGGGTTTCTGTTATTTTCGTCATTTTACCTTTTTTTCCTAATTAAGGCACTATGCGTGCATGGTATGGCCTGAGCTATCGCTTTTAATTTCCATTGCATGCGTTTCTTCCTAAAATAAGAGCGAATTCCTAAAATAACAGTTGGATTCGAATTTGGGACGGTGTGCCCCTAAACATTTTGCAACAAATTTGGTATCTATTCTCTAAATAGAGTTATAATAATCAAATCGGTGACCAACTAGTGAGGAGTCTTTTTTTTAATTAAAATTAGTCTGGTTGTCGGTCAAACTAATTGGACTTGATTTTCAAAAATAAAAAATAATAATATTTAAAATTACAAAATGTATTACGAAATCCGTCTAAAGTTTTTAACTGATCTTATCAGTCAAAATCGACCGATCCTACTGGACAGAACAGGTTAAACAATACTTTCGATCAATATTTACCAAAATCCAATTATTCTTTTGACTCGACTAGCCAAAGCGCCGGTTGTCGTTTGATTAGTCTAACTTGGGCAGTGCGGGTCTTGATAACTATGCTATAAAGTACCCTCAATCCAAACTTGTATAATTTTTTCATCATCTCTGCTTATGAATTTTCACTAAATGAGATTTACTATGGCCATTACTTTAATGCTGAAGCTCAATGTTTTAGATTTTTTTAATGTTTAATGCTTAATGTTTCAATTATCCATAAAATTGTTGATTATTTCTTGATGTGCAGCGAATCTGCTAGCTTGAAACCAGAGGCAGTGCAAAAGATAGAGCAGATAACAAGTGAATTGAAAGGAGCCGTGGCTGAGGCAGTATCTCCTACCGTGGAGAAGATCAAGACCGGGTTCGAGACCTTTAAGAAAAACATTTACGAGTTAAGATCCTTCTTATTTCACTATGTTCTTTTTATTTGGATAGAACAGGCAAATACCTTGAAAAACTGTTCAAGATCAACAAACCGATTCTTCAGTATGTGAATCGGTCCAAAAAAAAAGTACAAAACAACTTAAAAAATAAATGAGTGACAACCCTAATAGGACCTGACAAAGAACTGGACCAGTTTCCAATTTCTTGTAGGAGCTGGCTAGCCGGGACCAATGCCCGGCCCGGAATGGTCCCTCCCGGTCCCCAGATGGCCTCTAAATTATGCTTTGTGTGGGAGCCACTTAGCCCACTACCTTTAAACTTGGGCACATAAGATCATTGTTGTGAACCCAATGGAGGCACATGTATTGTGGGCCCAACAAGTGAGATGGGCCTAACAACCGCATACCCATCTTCCATATTTAAAATTATTTAATTAAATCTCATTTTGCATTTTCGGAAAATCGTAGGAAGAAGCCCGAGGTGTTTGGGGAGCTGGCTGAGGGGCAGAGCCCGAAGGTACGGAATCTTCTTCCCCAATGATAAACTATGGTTATTATTATATAATATATTTATCTTCTATTTACGAATCCATTATAATAAGCTCATTGGGGCAAATAACTTTCCATATTATTATTTTAGTTTAGTTTTGATCAATCAAGAATTCTTTGTTTGTCGCCTCTTACAAAGTCCTCTTCCTTTTGCCTTTTTAACGCGTGGTCTTGTCATTCACATTTGACTGTCCACATTCAAAGTACCCCTCCCGAATAACTTTCCTCCTCCTTTCCTTTTTTCTTTTTTTCCTTTTTATTTTTATTTTTATTTTTTTTTAGTAGTGGGTTAGCACTTTTTGAAATAATTAATAGTTTGTGAAAGGAGTTAGCATTAATAAGAATGGAAATCGAGACGTCTCGATAGCTGAATCTTGTGCTCTTTACTTAAACCCAATTCTTTTTATTTTGCCTAGTATTATTTCATTTTATATGCTCTTTACGTTATGGTAAGATGAGTTTTATTCAAAAAAATTTGAATGGTAAATGAAAGGAAAGCTTAGAAAGGGTGGAAATTATCTAAATGCGATTAAAATTATTCAAAATTAGTGATAGTCCCCTTGAAAAATGATCAAGTGAACGAATGCTTCATCTCATGAACAATTTCTTGCTATCATAGATCATTTGGGTATAAATGGTACATGGCATCTTGAACGTCCATATCTAAAACGAATGAACAATTGTCCATACATTGGTTTTGGCAATGGAAGTTGATGCCTGCACTATGCTGCCCAATGCTTGTAAACAAGGCTGACATCAGACTCAGCAGCGTCTCGAGTCTGAGTGTAAATTTGGTCAAGTCTGTCAGAAACTCGGCCAAGTCTAGAAAAGTGATCATGCAAAAAATATAGGTATCATCGGGTTTGGCGGGTTTTTGCTCTAACTCTGCAAGGTGATGAGTCTGAGTAACTTGGGCGAGTCTGATGATACTAGGCTCACCTTTATGAGTATCTGGTTCTTAGATTTTCCAAAAAAGTCAAATGTTATAGTATCCAGGATCATAGCACTTATTAAATAGTCTTCCATGCTAATGTTAATATTGTATTCAATTATTTATTTAACTGTTCATTGATTTCTACTTACTCTCTATTATTTTGACTATGATCCGTAGTTTATGGTGTTCGCATGCTCCGATTCTCGTGTGTGCCCATCTCACATCCTAGGGTTTCAACCTGGGGAGGCTTTCATGGTGAGAAACATCGCTAACATGGTTCCCCCATATGACCAGGTATTCTATAGTCTCACTCCATTATTTTTTAAGTTAAGAATTTTAATTTCTTTTTCGCATTGAATTTATATAAATTGTTTGGCCTATGGATTGTAGGTCAAATACGCAGGAATGGGTGCAGCAATTGAATATGCAGTCTTGCATCTAAAGGTAAACTAGTGATATGCGCGTGGGTTGCACTTGAAATTAATTATTAATTATAAAAATAAATTTTTATTTTGAAATAATGTTTTAAAAGGACTTTTGATTATAGAAAGAAAGAGAGCTTTTAATATATTCGTCTTCACATAATTATCGGGAGAGAAGATAGACCTGCTTTGCTGGTTTTAGATAAAAATAATTGAGAAACAATACAGTGAACACAAAATAAATGAATTTTTTTCTCTTATTCTAATTTAATGCATTTTGGCTCAAAAACTTCCTTACTATGTTTTCTTTGTTTTTAATTATATTATTCACAATATTAGTTTTACTTAGATTAATATATTATTTATTTATAAGATTGTATTATTTTGACAAATTAACAAAAACTAAATATGCAAAAAAGTAAAACAATAAAGCAATTATCTTTTTCTTTATTTCATTTAGCAATATAAATTTTAGTATATTATTAACTTATATTAGCTCTATATCTCTCCATCCTACATGCATGAAAATACACATATGTAACTCTTTTTGTTGTGCGATGACACCTCATCTTCTCTCTCTCCCAATTAAAGCAAATTTAATTTACTCATTTTTTCTTCTCTAAAAAAATAGTGTATATTGTTGTAACACATTATATAGACTCTCCATTTTGCACTAAAAATAAGTGTATGCAAGATTTACATCATATTTTGAACTTCAAATTTCATAGTGGGTATTAAATATTGATTTTAAAGCCATCATAAAGATTCTTTATGCCTAACGTGCTAGCGGGACCATGATTCGAGGTATAAAGATTCTTTATGCCTAACGTGCTAGCGGGACCATGATTCGAGGTGGGGCTTTACTTTGTTTTCATTAAGCCTAAGCCTCGTAGAAACTGCATATCCGCCAAAATGCTTTATTGTGAGGGGTATGTTATTGTGAAGGGTAAAGGCCATCGACTATGGGAGGACGACAAAACTGTCCTTGCAAAAACAAAACAAAACACAATGGGCCGTTCCAAACCAACTAAATTGACAGACACTGAAGGGTTCCTTGGCAACCGCGGTATTTGTGGTTATAAATCGGATAGGGTTGGTGTCTCTTTCCGGCGTATTTATAGGGAGGCAAATAACTTAGGGGATGCTTTGGCTAAAAAAGAGCATCTTTAGATTCTTTGGTGGTATCAGATAACTTTTTTGTTATGATTTTGTACTTTCTGCATTTTAACAATAAAATTTTGAATCGTCAAAAAAAAAGAAAGGGGATATTCGTAACAAAATTAACAGGCAAAGAGATAGAGATATGCATTAAATGTCAACACCTTGGCAGTTTACCCCAATTAAGTAAGAGATTTCACGGTCATTGTGGAGGGAAAAGTATCATTTTTTTTTCCATGCCTTTAGGGAAGATGTTTGGCAAGGCACGGTGCTTTGAGTAATAGTTTTAAAGGTATAGAGAGAGAGAGAGAGAGAGAGAGAGAGGAATCATCATTGCAAAGTGAAAGTAGCGTTGTAAAAAGTTACGGCATTAAGAAGGAAACTTTGGAGTTAAAGGAGAAGATGTTTTTCCTTTTTATGTGTCATACTTTTAGAGCGAGGACATGTATATGTGTTTGTTAAATGTTTGGGCAGGTGGAAAACATTATCGTTGTTGGGCACAGCCGTTGTGGAGGAATTAAGGGGCTCATGTCCCTCAACGACGATGGCTCCACCACCACGTAAGCAAATCCCTCTCCCCCTTTTGTGGTTTTTTGGGTAAATGATGATTTGTACTCTACACTTGGATTTTCATTCTTAACATCATCGCATTTACATGCACATAATTGTTTTTGTACCTCGAAATCATTACTTTAGCCTCTCCTTTATGAGAACCCTATCAATTCTCTCTCTCCATTAACGCTCGTCAACTCTCTTTCATGAAATTTTGCTATACTCTCTCGCTCATGATAACCTATATCAACTCTCTTTCTCTCTCTCTCTCTCTCATGATAACCTAAATCAACTCTCCCTCTCCATACAACATTGCTAAACTTTCTCTCTCCATAAAACATTGTTATTCTCTCTTTAATGGGAACCCAACTCCATTCTCTCTCCTCTCTCTATACTGTTCATCTATCTCCATACAACACTGCTATACTCTCCCATGACAGCCAAAGTCTCTCTCTCCTCTAATTTGGATGTGTTTGAGGCGATGCAGGGACTTCATAGAGGATTGGGTAAAGATATGTCTTCCAGCTAAGAACAAGGTCAGATCTCAATACGGCAGTCTCCCAGCGGCCGAGCAATGTTCCAAGTGTGAAGTGGTAAGCTTCCCCTAATCATACAAAATGCTCTGTTTACAAGCAAAAATTCTCGATCAATTCACTTTTTTTTTTTTTTTTTTAAATTGCCTCTTGTTCGACTTCAATTTTGATTTATTTTTTTTTTTAGTTTTTATGTTAGTACAACGCTCGAGCTTTAAGGTACTGCCCTACTAACTAAAAACAAAAATAAAAAAAAATCAAAATTCGGGTTGTGACCGAAAGGTAATTTTGAAAAAGAAAAATAGGTTGACGGACATTCTTTGTAATTTCAAAATAACATTTCATATTTTACCTAAAATTTTAAGATGTGTATGTAAATCATTCAGAAAAATAAATTATGGACATCATTTCAAAATTAAGAAAAAAGGAAAATTATAGACATAATTTCGTAATTAATTTTGTCTTAGTTAATGGGTTCCTTAATGTTTAATTTAGTTTGTTAATAATGTTTTAGGAAGCGGTGAACGTTTCACTTGGGAACCTGATCACTTACCCATTCGTTAGAGAAGGGGTGGCCAATGGAACACTTGCCCTTTATGGGGGTTACTACAATTTTGTGGACGGCTCTTTCCAGACATGGGGAGTTAATTACGGTTTTACCCCCATCAACAAAATATGAGACTGCTCTTCTAATTATAATAGGCCCCCCCCCAATAAATGTAGAGAAGTCCCTTTCTCCATCTTTTTCATGACATTATGTTGTCTCCCTCTAATAATATATGTAATATCCCTCTAATTCTATAAATGTCAATGAGCACTCTTTTTTTTTCCCTTTAATAATATATTAAATGTCAAATGTGTTGATATACTCTCTCTTTATATGCACTAGATATTTTGTTTTTTGGATAATTCATTAGGATTTAAGTTTTTGAAGATGTCAATGAGGTGGTGTCATTACCCGATATCAACTAGAGATGAGAGTAACAAAGGGCATTTATAGGGAAAGGGACTGGGTCGTGGTAGTAGCTTCATCACGATGTGGTTTTTATTTCAACTAACACTATCCCTCTGGCACATTAAAGAAATTAAATTCTAAATTATTTGACATTTCAACTAACACTACCCCACTAATATCTTCAAGAAACTAAATTCCAAACTATTTGAAAAATCGGGTAAGGCCTGTGTTCTCCACTGAATTACCTTAAAAAAAGAAAAACAAAGGGCATTCCTAAGCACGGTTGTTTGCAAGAAAATACATAAACTAGGTCAAAAATAGGCATGAAGCAAAGTTAACAAAGTAGTGAATGAGGGCTTTCACACGTAGGAAATTTCTTAAGAACAACGCTCTGTGCCTAATTTTCATAGGCACACCTACTCAAAACGAATGTTCTTTTAATGTGTTGCAATATGCACCTTGGATACAGTAAAAATAAGCGATTGGAGGATTTTTCAATATTCAAAAAATATTTTTTATGGATTTTTTTTGTGTGCCTCATTTCTACATTATAAGGGTGGCACCTTATATAATTTTATTTATTTATTTGTTTCTTTATTTTTATGGAACAACAATTATTAGATTGATTGATCGATTGAGGAGCAATTAGAAAAACAATTAGATCTTGCGTGTTTTCCCTAAAAGCACATGTTTTTCCATTAATTGAGGACTCAAAACCCCTGCTAAACACCTATAAATCCATTTCTTTTCCTGGAAATTGGATGGGGGAGCTCATAAAATGGAACAAATCTGATGGATCTAGTAATTGAAATGAGCAATCCAGATAAGATGCTAAAATAGTAGTTACAGCCATGCACTTTTTCGGGCTTTAAATCCTATATTTTCAAGATCTTGATCTTTGAGAACAAAAATATTTATCCATAGTATTGGGTCCCAATCATGCTTTGTGATGATTCTTAAGGCCTAGGGGGTCGGTTTCACACGGTTTGGGTGCAGCCAGGACCGTGCCAAATATTTTTCAGAAGTAAAAAATACTCCTATGCAAATGGTTATATACATTTGGGAGTGGTTTGCATCAGGTTGCAACATTAAACAATAAAAGTAAGGTGCACCTGCAAACTTGGTCATGACATGCAATTTTGTTGTTGAAAATTCTTAAGATAGTGCAAGAATCTATTTTTTATCTTTAATTGTAAAAATTTAATCTCCAAAAAAATGGTTTAAATCAAGTATATAAATAAATACATGAAAATTTTGAAAATAAGCTGTCCAAATAATATGTTATAAGGCGTACTATTTTTAGGACTTGACATTTCTTATTTATTTCTTTATATATATCGATATTGAAAAGATCAATTAGATGTTTTCGTAACATCAATTTAACCTTGTTTTGAAGGATTTTAGTGGTGCTATAAATATTTTCCTATCTGTTGCAATGACTCTAACGACAATTACACGGATGCTTCATTGGGGTATGTTTGGACGACAGTTAATTTTATCTAGAATATAGACCCTTCTAAAAGTTTGTTAGTTGTTATTTTGATACTATGAATAATATTATCTTATATTATATATAATATTGTTTACTTATTTAATTTCTTTACGTTTTTCATCTACTTTTAGCTATATTTTTCCGAAAACATGTGATTTTCAACGAACTACTGTGATAAGTAAATATGGCTTTTTAAAAATACAAAACTGCCCATAGATTTGTTTCGAATAATTTTATTATGAACATTGATAAACAACAAATAATTAATCTCAAAATTAATTTTATTAAGAAAGTAAATTATCACATCCAAGCAAGCCCTTACATTGTAAATTTACCTCTCTTTCATTCTCCTTCACACTCTGTTTCACATGCATGCAATATCTTCTATTACTTGTTAAAAGCTTCATAAACCAAATCGAAATGCATAATATACCACATATCAAACTACCCCCAAATGCTTGATCTGAACTGTTTCCCAAATGCTTGATGTGAACTGTTGGGTTTATGTGGCCTTTAACGGCGTTAAGAGAGATTGTATAAACATTTAAATAAATGAATAATAAACTCGGAGGGAGTGTAGTCCCCTTGTGGACTATACTAGGCAAATGCATTTTGTTGATACTCATACTATGGTTGACGTGTTTAGCCAGCTGAGTTGGAAAACCTAAGGTACTTGGGCATAGAAATCAAACAGAAGAGGGTTTAGTGTGTTTGCCCTTGATGATGTCGGAATATACCTGGATGAGAACCGATGGACTGTGTAACCCTTATGTGTGATGAATGGTTTGTAGAGGCAGAACTAAAACATCACCGTTGTATCATCACATGGCATGTACATAGATAGCCGTACTGAGATAGTAATCCACCATTGAGGGTAAAGCATGTATATGTGCTAGAGATTACCCCTATGCACCATAGAGTCATTGTTGCATCATGGTCTGGCAGATCATAGTTTATCTTTAGGAGAGAACCTGAAATCCACAGACTGGTATTACGTCTCCTAGCCCATTGATTGACGTTGGCAGTCCAATCACGAGCCCCTTAAATAGACTGTCGGTCATAAAAATTGTTGGGTTAGTTTGAGAAAGCTAGTGGGGATCGTGGTCCATAGTTAAAGGTGGAGTGCTTCTATGCGTTAATTAAATCCTAAACCTATTGGGATCAAATTCCCATCAAAATTAAATTAATTTAATTAATTGTATGTTATTTGACTTTAAAATATTTATTTGAATTTTTATGAATCTTCTGATAAAATATATTTTATTGCTTCTAAAAATTTGATTGGAGACACATTTAAATCACATGAAACAATTGGGCGGGCCCATGAGTGGCCACCAAAGGGTGGCAACCCCCACCCATAGGGGATTGCCTTTTCTTGCTAAATATTATGAGAGGCATATCATGTTAGTTGGCTTTTTTTTTGTGAAGATAAGCTTACTTGCAATAAATAAATGAAATATGTGGTTTTAGAAAATCTTAAAACTCAAAATAAGGAATGAATATTTACTATTAGATAAAGTAAATAAATATTTTCATTATTTAACTTATTGATGGGAATAGGTTTGGGAATGTGAGGACAAGGTTCTAGCACCTTATTTAGCATCTTGATGGTGGATCTAGAGAATTGATAACTCACATCTCTTACCTGACCAGTCTCTTTAGATTGACGGTCAAAATTTACTCTTATGATTTTATGGCAAACCCTAATGCATGAAAAATATATAAAAATGATCATTATCGTCCCTTGTCTCTATACCTCTTACTTGCTTTCTCTTCTCTCTCTAAAATAGAATCTCTCTCTAGCCTCTTTAAGGGGCACTCCCCACATGTTGGATTTGGTGCTATCCAAAATCACCCACATAAGGAAATCTCATATTTTGTGGGATTGATTGAGATATTTCCATATTTTGTGGAATTGAGATATTCCCATAATTTGTGGGATTGATATTGATATTGATATTGGTAAGGTTTCTAAAAGAAATAGAAATCCAATAAGATTCGGACTCTTTAATGGATATATATGTTGGTATTTTGAGATATATATTATATTAATAGGAAGTTTCTTATTTTGTATGAATTCTTAATTATATATATAGAATGAAAGTGCAGGGAATTTGTGTGCCTATTTGGGTCACCATATGGGAATGGTGGTTCCTCTAGAGAGAGAGGAAGGTAGAGGTAGAGCCTCTTGTGCATAAGATGTGATTTCCTCATAAAAAAGAGAGCTTCCTTTGGACAGAAACATTGTGATGGTGTTTCTTTTGGACTCTCGAAGATTGAGAGGCTTGTTTCTTGTAGAAAAGCGGTTCCCATTGAGATTTTGGGTGGTTCTCCTCTTAGTTAGAGAAAAAATCAGTTTCTCGTTGCTCTCGCATCTCTATCTAGTGTTGTCGATATTGCTAAAAGTAAGGAGAATGAATGGAGAGTTGTTTAAAAGGGTTTGCTCGACTTGGGGTTTTTGGTCGAGGTTTGCTCCAAAATCTTTGATGTAACTTTTATTGGAATAGTGGATTTCTGTTTGCCGTACCCGTGGATGTAGCCTTTTTGGGTGAGCCACGTAAATCTTTATATTCTTGTTATATGTATTACGTGATTTATTTCTCATATTTTATTTACCAATTATTAACCCATCGGGTATATTGCTTCCGCTCGCACAAGTGGTATAAGAGCATACACCACATAGGTTACCCTCTCTCTCTAAAAAACCTAAGGGGCCACGCCTCACCTTAGCCTATCTCACACATATAAACTATCCTAAATGGAGCACGCCCAAGCTAGGTTAGGTTAAATTTGAATTTCTCTCATGGGTTCTAAATCAAGTTAGGCTTTGGTTATGTGATTTTGTGGGCAACAAAAGGATCATTCCTAGTTAATAGTTGGATCATCCATAGCTAATAGTTTTCTCCCTTCTCTTTTGATTTCTATCTCTCATAAGGATCGAGCCAAGGGGCTTGAATTAGGCCTTGGTATTGAGGCTTTAGGTGGGTCGTTCTAAATCGAGATCCATGTGCATTGATTGAGTTTGTCAAAAGAATGAGAAATCAAAAGACCGATCAAAGGTCCCGAGCACTATTGGAAGGAGGAGATTCGGCGTGAGGTATATACTAAGCCCGATTGAGAAAATCTCCGGTACCCTTTTTTGTTTCTTTTATATTTATTTATTGTGTCTTTTATTCGCAAGCATAGGTTGTGTCTTTTCTTTGTTATTGAAAAAAAGGTTTTGAATGGCTTCAAGTTCTTGAGATCCTATTATTTTTTTTATTTTTTTTTGAAGTTATTATATTATCAAAAGACTACTTGCAAGTGCATGAAAAATCTATAAAAATGATCATTCTCGTCCCTTGTCTCTACACCTTTTACTTACTCTCTCTTCTGTTTCTAAAATAGAATATATCTCTCTCTCTAGCCTCTCTAAGGGGCAGTCCCAACATAGGTTACTCTCTCTCTCTCTCCAAGAAACCTAAAGGGCTACGCTCCACCTTAGCTTACGTCTTTCTCTCACACACAAACTATCTTAAGGAGGGCTCGCCCAAGCTAGGCTAGGTTAAGCTTGAATCTCTCTCATGGGTTCTAAATCAAGTTAGGTTTTAGTTATGTGATTTTGTGAGCAGCAAAAGGATCATCCCTAGCTAGTAGTATTCTCTCCCATTTCTTGATTTCTATCTCTCATAAAGATCAAGCCAAAGGGCTTGAATTAGGCCTAAGCATTGAGGCTTTAAGTGGGTGGTTCTAGATTGAGATCCATATGCATTGATTGGGTTTTGCCTTAAAAATGAGAAATCTGAAAGAAAGAACTATGTGATCATTTACCAATGAATACATTTTTTTTTTTTTTTTTTCTTCACCCCTTTTTTTTGGCAAAAAATCAATTACATGTGGTCTTTATTATAATAAGATAAATTTCAAAATAAAATCAACATAACAATAAAACTAATATCTTAACAACTTGATGTCATTGAAACAATTATGCACTATGCTTGAGAATAAAAGATAAGATTGCAAGCCGGAGATTACTTCAATCGAGCTTATTACACTCCACACCGAGTCACCACCATTCGATGGCGTGGGATCAACGGTCTAGCTTCAATCTCGAACCGAGAAAACAAATTTTAGCTAAGCCACACCAATAGAACGTGAACCCCTTTGATCACAAACTCAAACCCTAGGTGAATTCTCTTAACAACCTAGTTTGAGAGAGATGGATTCTCTTTTTGCTAAACCCTAAAACTCTTAGCCATAAATCCATATTTGAGAGATAGGAGAGAATAACTCTATAACCTAAACCCTTAGGTTGTTTCACAATGTGGGAGATAGAGATCGAACATGAGAGAGATAAACTTTCTTAAAAGAAAGATAAAAAGATAAGGAGTAGAAATTTTTTTTTGGGTAGAGACAATCCCTTTTTAATAGGCTTTGAATAAGATTAGGGTTTCTTATGGTTTTCTTTAGATTGCCTCTTCTTGTGAGATTGAACATAGACCGTTGATTAAGGATGACTTGTGGGGTAAGAGATATGAGCCATCCATTTCATAAATGGGTCATCAACATCAGGGAAGGTGCATGAACCATTATCCCCTTTTCTTAAACCATTTTATCATCAATAAAAATTAAATAAATTAAATCTAATCAAAATATTGTGCATACCATAAAATAGTACAAGTTTATTCAATCTTTCCACAAAATCTTTCAAAGATATATCAAGTCAATATTTAGTCAATATCTTCCAATCATATGACTACATGCCATATCACAAAAAAATAGGAAAGATAATACGGGTGGGGCGTGCCACCCAAGAGAGGCACTCATGGGCCCCACCTTCTAAAAATATGGCGGGCCCATATGCACAATGAGCCCCTATGATATTTTTATATATTTAAAATTAATAAAAGGATTTTAGAATATTATTTGAATATTTAAACAATTGTAAAATCAATATCTTTAATTTTATAAATCCAAAAATTATAAATAAAATATCCAGGGGTTCATAAAAATTCAAATAATAATATTAAAATAATTTTCATCATAAAACAAACACAATTAAATTAATTTGATAGGAAAATGATCCATATGGTTTAAGAATCAACAATCATGAGGCACTCCACCTTCAACTGTGGACTACAGACCACACTTGCTTTATCAAACCGACCTAGTGTTTCCTATAACCCACAGTCCAAGCAGTGGCTCATTAACGAGTCACCAAAGTCTGGTAGATGAGCCAAGGGATCACAATCCCAATCTGTGGATTTCAGGTCCTACCCTAAAGATAAGTTAATGTCACCTAGACCTGATGCGACCGTAGCTTCCATGGTGCAAAAAGGTATCTCTCGCACATGCATACGCTTCACCCTAAAAGGTGGATTTCTGGCTTTCTCGAACGATCTAACGATATGCATGCCGTGTGATGGAACATGAATGAGGTTTTAGCCCCTGTCTCTGTAGGCCACCATCACATACATGGGTCACACAGTCCATCGGCTCACTCATCCGGGCATATTCTCCGACATCATCAAGGGCTAACCCATTATAACCCTTCTCGGTTTGTTCTTTATGCCCAGGTAACATGGGTTTTTTTCTAACCGACTGGCCTAGATCGTCTAGCACAGTCCGGTATCTGCAAACATCGTTTGCTTAGTATGGTCTACGAGGGACCACACTCTCATTGAATTCATGTTCCACTATATCATTTCATTTTACAAGCACTCATAAGGCCTTTAAATGTCACATAAATCCAACAAAATCAAAAGACCGATCAAAGATCTCAAGCACCATTGGAAGGATGAGATTCAGTATGGGGTATACTAAGCTTGGCTGAAATAATTTCTAGCACCTCTTTTGTCTCTTTTATATTTATTTATTGTGTCTTTCATTCTCAAACATAGATTGTATCTTTTCTTTGTTATTGAAAAAAAAGTTTTGAATGGCTTCAAGTTCTTGAGATTCTATTATATTTTTTTCTTTTATTTTATTTAAAGTTATTATATTGTAAAAAGGACTATTGTTAAGTTATCTAGGCCGTGAAGAAAACAAAAATAATTGAAAAAAAAAATTATTATATACTTTGACTAGATCACACGAGTTCTTCTTTCGCTCTATGTTTCACATACATGCAACATATTCTATTAATTGTTAAAGAACTTCATTAACCAAATCAAAATGCATAGTACACCACATATCAAACTACCCCCGAATGCTTGATGTGAACCACCCTCATTTTGTCCCTTCTGCAAAAGTTCAAGATAAAAAGAAAGAAGACAAGAAAATGTCACACTCGAGGCAAGCATATTCAGCATCATGTCGTAGGGCCATAACCCCCTCCATTTATGCCGTGTCTTTCATTTGTTTCTAGGTTATGTGCACTACAATACAAGGGCAGGTCCTCCAATTAGTGGGGTAGGACCTACCATTCCATTTTGGTTGTGTATTTTATGTGATGTCTATTCAACAAGCACAAAGGGAAAGCTTCATATGTGACCCACTTATAAATTTTATGTAGTGCAAATGGACGGCTGGGATTTTTCGTGTCAACATTTCACGCTAAATATTGTTTGATTTTAATTTTTTTACAAAATATTATTAAGTGAAATTTGGGGTCTCCCATCTTCTTATTGGGGGCAAAACTTAGCAAAAAAAATTAAAAAAAAATATTTCTCATGAAAATAAATGAAAAAAATTCTCCCAAAATAATAGGGGTATTCTGGTAATTTTTATCATATAAAAAATTTATTATTTTTATCACGTGCGCCTCTTTAAGGCCAAATTTTGAGGTAAAATGATTTATAGAATAAAATATTAAAAATAAAATATTATGAGACATGTAATTAAGATTTAACGTTCAAAAGTGACATGGTGACTCACGCCATCCGAGCTATCTCCTCAAGGTGGGCGGGTCACGTGTAAAGCTTTTTCGGAAAAAAAAACGCTCAAAGCAAATGTGCACACTTGGTGACTCTTTCCATTTGTATTTACTAGTAATATGCACATGCATTTTCACATGTATTAAATTTAATTACTAAAATAAATTTTCAATTTTAAATTGGCACAGATGTGATTATAGAGAGAGTTGTAAAAAGAGATGAAGTAAAGGGTGAGACAGTCAAGTTATCTATTAAAGTTGAAAATTCAATACATATTAAAAAAAAGTAGGTTTCAATTCATTTAGGTATTGATATTTTCATTTACAAAATTCATTTAGGTATTAATATTCTCATTTACAAAATTCATTTAGATATTAATATTCTCATTTATAAAATTATCATTGTTGTATAATGATAGTGTTAAATATATTTATTATCAGAAGATTATTATTTTCTTAAAAGTACATAATACTTATATGATTTATATATCAAAAAAATAAATTGTTGCAATTAAACAATGAGTATCACATAAAAAATGAAAATTCGATTAATGCAAAGATGAAGATATAACATTCACTCATCTTCAAGAAAATTTACAACTAATATATTTTATTTGGATGTATTCTATCATCTATGTGAGCAACTCGCATAACTTCCTTGCACATATAGGAGTACAACCGGTTATTAAAGTAAAAAATTATATTAATATTTACATACACCTAAGATCCACATAAACAATTAAAATTATTTAGTTTTTACATTAAACACTCCGCACACTTCTAAGCAAAAAGTAATGCCGAACAACTTTAATATCCAATGAGCCACCAAATAAAGACTCGTCTAGGTTGTCTCTCAAAGTAGCAAATGCTCCTATATACATCTTGTGTAACTGGGCTTCATCTATAGGTTCCTAGAAAAGAAAAACCCAAAAAAAAAAAAAAAATGGAAATCCAAATAATATACAATATCAAATGGAAATCAACATACATATGTAGAGGAAAAAATAAAAATTATATCAATTTTTACATGCACCTAAGATCCATACAAACAATTAAAATTATTTAGTTTTTACATTAAACACTACACACACTTCTAAGCAAAAAGTAATGTCGAACAACTCTAATATCCAATGAGCAACCAACTGAAGACTGGTCTAGGTTATCTTTCAAAGTAGTCAACGCTGCTATATACATCTTTCTTGCTTCTTCCATGGCGTATAACTGGGCTTCATCTATGGGTTCTTAGAAAAAAAAAACAGAAATCTAAACAATATACAATATCAAAATAAAATGGAAATCAACATACCTATGTAGAGGAAAAAACATAATTGCCTTGTAGAGAATTAGCTAGCCACATATGTCGTGTATGAAGCACATGTGAGAGAGAAAAAGAGGGAGAGATGAGTGCAATATCAATGGGGAGAGAGAGACAATTGTGGCATGCATGAGAGAGGGAGAGAAGAGAGAGCGAGAGTTATGGCGTGCATGTGAAGAGAAAGAGAGAGTGATATGGGTAGGAGAATTGTGAGACAAAGAAAGAAAAAGTAAGAAGGAGAAGAAACATGGGAAAGAGATATGTGGGACAAGAAGAGAAATATGGGAGAGATAACTATGGGAAGAGAAGAGAGAGTTATGAATTTACTTAAATTGGGGAAGAGAGAAGATCAGGAGAAACATGGGAGAGAGGAAAAAGATGAAAGCTTCCTCATAAGTTTAGGTGTGACAAGCTTTTGGGTTGGGGCGTGAGGGTTATAGTTTTTTAAGTGAGATATAATAGGACAAGTTGTTCCTAAAGAGAGCTTTAGGAAGGGAGAGATTAAGAGAGAGATTTTTAAGAAGGAGAGATGAATAAGATAGAAGAAAAATTATCTCTTTCCCATGTTTCTTCTCCTTCTTACTAAAAATTATATTAAAAAGGGTGCGGTATAGAGAGACATCATATTAAAAAGGGTGCGGTATAGAGAGACATCATATTAAAAAGGGTGAGGTTTGTATAGAGCCTAGGCTCTAAACGATCAAATTAGAGCCAACCTTCAAATAGTGTCGAGAAATGCAGTTTCAATACTGGAAATCTTTGTGATAGTCTTAAAATATATTTTCATATTTATTTATAATGTTTAAAGCTTCAAAAATAGTGTAGATCGACATATTTATAAAAACTTGATAATCTTGAAAATTGACGGTCCAAAAATACGGTACAAAATATACTATTTCCCAAACTTGAAATCCATTTTTTCTCATATCCATGCATCTTGATGTCGAGGTGATCAATTTGAGGATATTTGAGCATCAAAACAACATCTTCTAGTGAAAGTTTTGAGGTAGGCTCAAATTTGATCGATAAGAGCCTCGGCTCTATATAAACTTTTCCCTATTAAAAAAGAGTTACATAAAAACTAAAGAAAGAGTTACTTATATTTATGTCTTTTTATACATGTAGGAGGAAGAGAGTTGCATAAAAACATTACAATAAAAAAAGAGTTACACATATTCGTGTTGGGAAAGCTTTCTATATTCCCCTTACAACATAGAAGTTCTATCATCCCCCTACCATCCAGCCGTCCATTTTTTATCAAGAGAGCCACTCACCTTTTGATCTTAGATCCGACGTTTCAAAGTATTTTATTTTTAGTTTTTTTAATACAAATTTCTGAATATGAAATTTGGTACGTGCCATCTTCTCATTGGGGCGCACCTATAAAAAAATATTAACAATAATTTTTCGATAAAAAATAATGACCAAAATACCCCTTAAAACTTTTAGGGGTATTTTGGTCATTTTATTTTATTGAAATTTTTTTTTTTTTGTTAATACGAGTTTAATAAAGTAATGGATGTCCAAAATTTGATGTCAAAATAGTTTATAGAAATAAATTAAAAATAAAATAGTGTAGAGACGTGACATTGTGATTGGGACAATCTTAGCCCTCTATTAAAAAATGGACGGTTGGATAAAGGGGACAACTTCTATATTGTAGAGGGAACATACAAAGCTTTTCCATTTGTGTTTACATTAAAAAAGAATTACCTATATTTATGGGTTTTTATGCATGTAGGAGGAAAAGAGAGTAAATATGGGAGGGAGATGGGGAAAATAGTAAACTAAAATAATTTAAAAGAGAAAGGAGAGAGAGATTAATATGGGGGAGTAGAGAAGAAAGAGAAACGTGGGGGCTTAGAGTTTTTAGGAAATAGAGAGAGAAGATGGGTGATTAAAGGAAGGGAAAGAATGAAATTAGATAGAAGTGGGGAAGAGAGAGTTATTAATATCATGGGACATATGGCGAAAGAATAAGCGGGGTAGTCCTCACGCTTAATAAATAAAATAAAGAAAAAGTTTATATAAGGATGCAACCTTATAATGTAGAACTACGGATACACCTAAAAAATCCATCGGAAAAGGTAGTTTTAATGTTGAAAAACCCTTTGATTGATCATCTCGACATTGAGATGTATGACCATGAAAAATAAAAAGATTTTAAGTCCCAGAAATAGATCATTTTACAACATATTATCTACGCCGTCCATTGTCAATATTTACGTATGTTTATAGATCTACTTGATTTTAACCATTTTTTAAATTTAAAATTTTAAAATTAGATATAGAAATAGTTTTTGAGAGAATCCTAAGAAAATTTACATCAAAATTGTATACCATGATAAAATTTGAAGGTGCATCTTTCCTCTACAGCTACGGATGCATCTGTATGCTAACTGCACCCATAAAATAATAGATAGATAGATAGATATACTAGAAAGGCTATGAAGGAAGAATTAATAGGAGCATGGGATTTGAGTTTTTTTTATTGATTATTTATTTTTTATATTTTTGTGCGATCACTTTGTAAAAAAAGTAGTAAGTTTAGAATTCTTAGACCATACCCCTTCAAGTTTTATTCTCAATCACTATTCAATAAATCTCTCTCTATCTGACTGCCATATTATGTATTTCAAGAATGGAGGACACTATTTCCTAAAATTTCGAAAATATTATTTTTAATTCATATTATTTATTTTCTAGGAAAGGATAGTAGTGTTTTGTAATAGTTAAAGTTTTCTTATATGTAGTGGTTATAAATAGTAAATTTCTTCAGTTGAAAATCTAATTGTTTTATCATGGCCCCAAAAAGTTAGATAAAAATTAACAATAAAAATTATAAAAAACAAGTAGGACTTCACCAAATGTCTTTCTCAAAATGTCAAGTCTCTTATTTCAATTTGGCATGAATTGTTTTTAAATTTATAAAAATTTGAACTTGAAAATTTCATAGATTAGATGCTTTAAGCATGAAAGCTTTTCAAAATGTCTTAAGAAACCAACCTTTTTACCATGGAATAGACTTGTTGTAAATGAGCTTAAAAGATTAAACATTGTAATTAAAGTATGAGAAATTAGTGTGAATTTTGTAAATTTGAGCTTCTTGTGCCGTTATGCACTTTCTATAACTAGGGGGAAAATGTAGGGCTGTGAAGTTTGAAATATCTTCAAAACGCTTTTTTCTTCAAAATACCTTGATACCTATCTCAAAAGAATAAGGAAGAATGGCAACAAATATGGAAATAAATTGAACAGGAGAAATAAAATTAAATATAAAACTAAATAACTATAAAATAAAAAAGGGTGTGGTACCTTAAAAATTAAAAGCACGCCTCCAGATTGTGTCAAAAGGTGTAGTTTTGGGGGCGGCAGAAACCCTTGTAATGGCCTGAAACTTTGTTTTTGCCCCAAATCACAAATTTGGAAGATCCAAAAATGGATGAATTAGATCTATAAAGACTTGAAAAAATGAATGGTCCAGATAATGCGTTATAAAATGTACTATTTTTAAGACTTGAAATCAAAACTTATTTCATATTCATACAACCTGAGGTTGATGATCAATTGGAGAATTTTGTAGCATCAAAACACTCTTTTTTGATAGGTTTTTTAGGTGTATCTTATTTCTATATTATAAGGTTAACACCTTATATAATTTCTGTCAATTGGAAAATGATTCAAAAATATAGGAAAATTAAATCTTAGCTTAAAAGGTAAATAACAAACAAAAATTTTATGCTGCTTTCATTAAAATTGAGTTGTTCAAAAAAAAAAATTCCTTCTTTCCTATTAGTATTTTTCAATCACTAGATTATTGCTAAGGGAGAAGAAGTGTTATGAATTTTGAACTCCCTCCATAAATTCTTATTCCCTCCCATTTTCCTTAATTACTCACTACATAAAACAAAGGAGTTCCTACCAAAATAGAACTTACATAGTTGCATTCAAGCTAATGTTGCCTATTGGAGTTGCAGAGTTCCCATCGAAACAAGCAGATATTAATCTCGAGAAGCGTAGGTATTTTAAAAGGGAAAGGTTTCTATGCTTCCCCTACAACATAGAAGTTTTATCCTCCCTCTACCATCCAGCTGTCCAATTTTGATCAAGGGAGTCACTCACCGTTTGATCTTAGGTCCACCGTTTCAAAGTATTTTATTTTTAGTTTTTTTTATACAAATTGTATGAATATGAAAGTTGGTGCATGTCATCTTCTCATTGGGATGCACCTATAAAAAAAATTAAAAATACTTTTTCGATAAAATATAATGACCAAAATAGCTTTGAAACTTTCAAGGATATTTTTGGTCATTTTATTTTATTGAAAATATTTTTTTTTATACTTTTTGCTCATGCGAGTTTAATAGAGGAATGGACGTCTAAAAATTGATGTCAAAATAGTTTATAGACAAATATGAAAAATAAAATAGTGTAGAGACGTGACATTGTGATTGGGGCAATCTTAGTCCTCCATTCAGAATAGATAGTTGGATAAAGGGGAAGATGGAACTTCTATGTTGTAGGGGAAGCGTAGAAAGCTTGCCCATTTCAAAAATAGAAATAGTCACAATACACTAAAATAAATCAAATAGGGCAAGTTAAATAACAATTACATAAAATTTTAAATAGATACAAAAGGACCATTAGACATAACAATTTCAATTTTCAAATAAAATGAATGGAAATTTTATTTTTATAACTTGATAATAAAATAACATGAGTGTATTTAAATTACCATGGGCATAAATATTAAATAACAAAATTTTCTGATTGTTTTCACTTAAATTCACTACTCGAAAGAAGGAACTAGGACTGGCAAATGTGATAGCAGGTATCAACATGGTGCGAAAGGATGATTTGTTTGTTCATACCCAATCTTTTTGAATATAATGATTGTAAGCCAGCCCTCATACCAATATATCATGATTATATAAAGTTAATAAAAAATAAAGGAAGATGTACTTCTCAAAGCCAAATATTGGATATGGAATTGGGAAACTTAATAGATTTATAAGTTGCCTAAATAGAGAGCACTAGGAAGCAAGTGTTGAAATATCTTGAAGGGATTATTAATTTTATATGTACTAGTTGAAAGGACACGTGTGATCTAGCTGGAGTATATGATAGTTTTGTTTTTTGTTCAATTCTTTTCTTTTTCTTCACAATTTAAATCACTCACAAGAAATCCTTTTACAATATACTAACTTCAAATAAAAAAAATTAAAATAATACAATAGGATCTCAAGAACTTGAAGCCATTCAAGTCATACTTTCATCAACAAAAGAAAAGGCACAACTTGTATTTGGAATAAAATATATAATAAATAAATAAATAAGAAATAAAAAAAGAGTGTCGTAGATTACTTCAACCGAGCTTCTTACACCCTATACCGAGTCATTATCTTCCGATGGCGTGGGATTTAATGGTCAACCTTCAATCTCAACCGGGAAAACAAGTTAGGACAAGCCACACCAATGGAGAACTCCTTTGAGCATAAACTCAAACCCTAAGTGAATTCACTTAGCAACCTAATTTGATAAAGATGGATTTTCTTTTTGCTACACCCTAAAATCCTTAATCATAAATTCATAGTTGAGAGATGGGAGAGAGAAGAGCTCTATAGCTTAAACCCTTAGCCCATTTTCACGATATGGGAGAGAAAGATCTAAGAGGTGGTAAGAGCCCATTTTCACGATATGGGAGAGAAAGATTTAAGAGGTGGAAAGAGTGGGCTGTACCCCTTTAGGCCTTCTGGAGAGAGAGAGAGAGAGAGAGAGAGAGAGAGAGAGAGAGAGAGAGAGAGAGAGAGAGAGAGAGAGAGAGAGAGAGATTTCCAATATGAGCGAGAGACTTTCTAGAGTTGGGCATGCCCCTAGATGGAAAGAGAGATAGAGGTATAAAGTTTTTGCTGTAGAGAATTATGGGCAAGGGGTCATCCTTTTATAGTGCAAAAATATGATTTAGAGTTTGTTTAAAATTTCTATAGCTTGCCTCTTCTTGTGGATTGAATATGAATCATTGATCATTGGTGACTTGTGGGGTGAGAGATTTGAGCTCTTCATTCCATAGATGAGATATCAATATGCTATAGAAGGTGCTAGAACATATATCCCCCTCTTTCTTTTGACCATTATCCCATCAATATAAATCAAATAAAATAACACTAATCACAATGTTATGCTTTATCCAAAAAAATGCACAAACCTTATCATGTTTTCTAAAAGATTCATTCAAATCTTTCTCAATATAAATTACCTTTCCAAATCTCATAATAACTTGGCCTCCAAACCAAAGTTATTACTCTTAGCAACTCCAACACTTAAAAGTGGAGCGTGCCACCCAAAAGATGGTTACATGAGCCC
The DNA here is from genome assembly GCF_054954075.1 of Amborella trichopoda. NCBI lineage: Eukaryota > Viridiplantae > Streptophyta > Magnoliopsida > Amborellales > Amborellaceae > Amborella > Amborella trichopoda. The sequence continues at coordinate 52,705,832 of NC_142336.1, read as the reverse complement.
CACCAATTTAGGGCATGGCTAGCCCATGTGCACAATGGGCCTCTAATGCTTTTTAAATATTTTTTAAAAATTAATAAAATATTTTAGAATTAATTTGAATATTTAAAATAATAATAAAATTAATATATTTGTTTTTATAAATCTAAATTTTATAAATAAAATATCCAGCGATCTAAAAAATTCAAATAATAATTCTAAAATCATATTATCATAAAATAAACACAATTAGATTCATTAGATGTGATAAGGATCCATGTGGTCTAGGAATACACATTTGGGGCACTTCACCTTCAACCGTGGTCTACGATCTATATTTGTTTTATCAACCGACTTAGTGTTTCTCATGACCCACAGTCCATGCAGGGGCTCATTAGTAGGATACCACAGCTACACCAATGAGCCAAAATGTCGTAATCCCAATTTTGTGGATTTCAAGTTTTCCCCTAGAGACGTGCTAACACCTAAACATGATACGACCATATCTCCTATGATGCATAGGGGTATCTCTCGCATATGCATAAGCTTCACCCTAAAAGTTGGTTCGTTTTTTCGAAACGACTATCGTTATGCATGTTGTGTGATGGTCTATGGATGAGGCTTTGGCACCCGTATCTGAAGGCCACCATCACACAGTCTCTCGGCTCATTCATCCAGGCATACTCTGACCTCATCAAGGGATGACCTATTAGAATCCTTGTTGGATAGTTTTCTATGCTTAGATAACATATGTTTTTCCCAACCAGACTGGCCGAGCACGTCAAAGCATGGTCTAGTATCAACAAACATCGTTTGCTTAGTATGGTCCACAAGGGATCACACTTCCACTGAGTTCATGTTCCACTATATCATTTCATTTTATAAGCACTCATAAGACCTTTAATGACCGCACTCACCCAACACTAGTTATCTAGAATTATGGAAGGGTACACTGATGCGAGTTGGAGTATAAAACTCCAACATTCACTATTTACATCCGAATAAGTTTTCACCTTATGATGTGAGTAGCATCATGGGGTCAAAAAACAAACCTGTATATGAGGAGCTTGAAATTACGCTCTTAATAATATCTATAACTTGTTTTGGTTGGGGTACCCTTGATGGATTCACTTATGTAAGTATGGAAGTGAGGCCACTTCTTATAAGATGGGACTCATCCCTAGAGCACATATGAAATTGAGATAAAACTCAAAGCTCATTATGAGATGGCGAAAAAAAGATAACTAAGATTTATGTTATTTATGTGTTGTGTGACTGGTCTTTTGGATGAAGTCCCTAGTTCATTATACGCTTTCATTGAACTTGACGTACTTTATAGTAAACATGCATTAAGTGAAGGCTCTAGTTGAAAGATATCTTTAATTTATGTGAATAGCCTATGGTTAGCATATGGTTCCCCAATGTTTTCATAATAAGTTGAAATAAGTAAAGGAAATGGCCTATTTTTTATTTGGAAAAATGCTAGGTGCTATTTCAAAATAACATGCCTTTTGAATCTTAATATTTTGGTAAATGTATTTTTGTCTTATTTGTAGAGAGAAAATAATGACTTTTTTATATTGAAAAAAATCATAGAAAAATATATGACAATTATCGGTTAGAAAATTAAAAAGGAAGTTTACGTTCTAGGCTTCAGTGGCACTGCATTGGATAAGCCAAAAAACAAGATATCAAAACTCAGCTCTCCCTTCTAAATTATCTACTTGAAGCTCAATAAATCCTAGTTCTAATTGAAATAAGAGTGCAAATTAAAAGAAATTTTGTAATAATATTTTTGTTCTTGATAAAATGAATAATTTCATAAGTACTCTAACGAGTTTTGTAAAGAGCTCCTAAAATCCTAAAAATATAAAATAATATAGAGTTCTTTAAAAACTAAAAAACAACCTAAAGATAAACCTTAAAATTAAAATGAAAATAAAGTAATGCATCATTTGAAATTAAAAAATAAATAAAAAATAAATAAAAATTTCTGCAGTAGTTTCTTGTCTCTCACTGAAGAATGGATAAAAAAACGTTATGTTTAAATGTAATAATACCATCTTCCATGTGTCATGAGAATCAAAGAGAGAGAAAGCTTATACGAAGCACAAATAGCATGTGACGCCCATGCGCACATGCATTTGTGAAGGCCCTAGGGCGCTTAAATCAAACCACACTTTCTGCGCATAAAATGCCCCTAGCTCGTGCAACTGTGTGAGTCAAGCTCATAGCTCGTTATCATTTACATGAAGGCCAGTCCCATCAATCATTGTGGAAATATATGTGCTATCAATGATGCAATGGGTGCTCCAATGGGAGTGAACAAGAATTGTTTGGCAGCACAGATAAGTATACACATTGTTGTTCTCACTGATAAAAGAAGCTAGTAAGCATGAATGTTTGTTTTTGGGAACTCAAAATGGTGTGGCTGCTGGGCATCTAGTTGCTTTAATTGGCACCTGATGAACCATTTTTCACGGTTAAAACTGAGAACCAGAGAGTCACAACTCTTCAGCTAAGTATGGCCATATTGGGTGAAGATGAAATGATATTTTATCTCTAAAAATAGGACTTGAACTACACTTTATATAGAAATTTCTACCGAATTTTGCATACTGATGTACCCTAATTTGAACCATGTGCGCACTCTTTGGAGCTCTAGATCTTGTTCCACTCATGCATTTGTACATGTAAGATAACATTCAATCTTTCAAATTTCCTAAGAAACTTAGATGTATACCAATTTTTTTAAATAAGGGATCAAATGTTATCCTATAAAAGCAAAAAAATTTCATGCTTGGAAACAAGAAGATTGAAGTTCCCATTGGGATCTCTAAAAGTATTTTCATAACACCCATTATCTTGCCCCTTTTCACACCAGTCAGGCGTCCACATGATTCTTTTCCTGGAGAGCGAGGTTGAGATATGAGTATTAGGTTATAAGCACAATGTACGTGGGTAACATTACTAAAAGGATGAAGTTTATGTAAGGCCAAGGCTTTATGAGAACAAATCTCAAATCCCCGTCTAGTTATGAGGATAGCACTTTCGGCAACATAAATATCTATGATGGGTCGAAAATTAATTTCTACAACTAACAGTAGTAAAATTTGAAACTAAAAAAATGTATGGATCTGTGGATCTATGAACACTTATTTTTAGTGCTAAATAGACGGTCTAGATAATTTGTTACAATATACACTATTTTTAGAGCTTGAAATTATAATTTTTTTTACAACTATAATTTTCAGACCGAGATTATCAATATAAAAGTTTCTAATGCTTGAATTACAATTTTCGATGAGTTATGAGTTGAGGCTTTATTAACCGTGGTAGGGCCGCAGCCCTATCACACCATTTTCCTTAGTGGGAAAGTATATCATTCCTGTTGCCATCTGAGTTCGTACAGTTTGCTTGGAGCAGGTGCCCTTTTATGCGCTGCGTTTTTTTGCAATGACTTAAATAGTGTTTGGGCATCCCTATGATATGCAGACCTCGTACTCCAAGGCAAAGGCTTTTGGTTTCTATACTCCCCACCCTACAATAATATTTACCAAATATAAAAATGGAGAAGAGGGTCACTTCCCATTATTAATAACACAGTACTTTGGGAAAATTATTAGAATAATTATGTGAGATGAACTATTTAACATTGTGTGTTTAGTGTTTGATTTAATATCAATTATGCATCATGATCATGGAATAGTATCAAAATTATAAAATACTAAAAGACCTGGTTTCTATGCGTCCAGGCCCTCCCCAAACCAAGTGCGGCCTAAGAACTCCACCTCATCTGTTAAATAGATGGTGGAGATTGCACCCTTAACTTTTGGTAGGGCAACGGCACACACCGCTTTGGATCCTTATTCAGACCATCAAGTAGGATCAGGTCTAAGTCAAAACATAAAAGAAATTTAAAAATTGCACCATTTTGCACCCAACTAAACTTGAGTGTGGTCAATCTGGTTAGCCTGAACTTAACCCGACCCGATTGTTGCCCTTAACGCTATAAGATGGGTTTACGCTGGACTCATCCCAATTATACAGGCTATGTTTGGTAAACATCCAAAAACAGGCATGGATATGTTTTACATAGGTACAACAGAAAAGCAAAGAAAGAAAGACGAGGGGAAGAGGAATGAGAGCAAAAAGAAAAATAAAAAGGAAACAGGGAAAAGATAAGAAAGAAGGGCTCGCAAGAAGAGCCTAATCTGGCAAGGCTATCAGCAGCATTAAAATCGACGTTGTGGATAAGAAAGTCCAAATGATGATGCCTCATACATCAAGCTAAATAAGTTTATCGAAAACATAGGGCTAAATAAGTTTCTTTTACTGAAAAGGTATATATAAGGTGAACTTTATACAATTGGAGTAAGGCGCACCTCAAAAACTCATCGAAAGAAAATGTTCTTTTGATGCTAAAAAATTGTCAAAATGATCATCTTGATTTGGAGATGTAGAACATGAAAAGGAAAAAGATTTCAAGTTATAAAAATAATGCATTTTGTAATGCATTATCTGGACCATCTATTTTCAATTTTTTTTTATTGTTTATAAATCATCTACACCATATTTTTATCTTTAAATTTTATAGTTATGGGTGATAATAGATTTTAAATGCCAACACAAAGTTTTCTAGCATCTAACGGCTTTCGGCCTAACTTTGAGGTGCGCATTACTTTGATTGTTTAAGGTTGCAGCTTGTGCAAACCTCACCCTTCTTTTACTCTGATTATTACTAAATGGAAAAAGTTTATATAAGGCGCGGATCTTATGTTAATTATATAAGTAAGGCGGACAGTAAAACCTTCTAAGAAAACACTTGTTTTAAGGCTAGAAGACCCTCAAATTGGTCATCTCAACCTTGGATGTATGAATATGCAAAACAAAGCAGTCAGTCTTGAAAATCATGCAACTTGTCATAATACATTATTTGGATTATTTATTTTTATACTTTTCAAGTACTTATAGATCTGTTCGACCTATACCAATTTTGGAGCTTTGAATTTCATGATTAGAGATGAAAGTAGATTTTTAGGCTATCGTAAGGGTTTTTGACACCAAAGTTACATTATCCATTTTGGAGCATTGAATTTCATGATTAGAGTTGAAAGTAGATTTTTAGGCAATCATAAGGGTTTCTGACACCAAAGTTTCATTATTCGTTGGCTTTTGAGGATGTACCTTAATTTATATATTTTTTGGGTAAGTAAAAATTATGGATAAGTCAGTGGGTATTTGGGCCACTACCTTTTGGTGAGAATGAAGTAAAAAACTTCATCATAAGGTTAGTTGGTACTATCATCAAGGCCCCAGCCTATTCTCAATGTGCATTAATTTGATTGTTTAAGATTGACATATTTCATAGCCCACAAGAAGTTTCTAGAAAAATTGACTTGGAAAAATATTGAAAGTAATAACAAAGAGTGTTTTATAAGTCTGTCTCACAAACATTCATCTTTTTCCTATCCAAAATGAATTGAGATTTTATCTTATTTTATTTTCTTTTTATATTTATAATCATGGATCTATACAAATTTGGATCCAAGATCCATATAAAAATTGGATGTTAGAGGGAGCCCGCAGGAGAATACTATTAGTCGGGGGACTCATAAAAACCGGGTCAAAATAATAGTAGTACAAAGCCAAGCTGTTGTCCATCCCAACAGACCTTTAAGTAGGGGAAATAAAATAAGCGAAGGAGTTTGAATGTAGTCCATATACCAGAGCTAAAGGCTGCTGCGATTCGTTGAGATAAAACGGAGAAGGGGTTGTCATTTTTGGAGTGATTTCGATGAGGTGATATCGGTGGCCCTCATCCTCCTCCTCTCTCTCTCTCTCTCTCTCTCATCATCATCAAACTGATATGACATAACCCCAGTTTCTCTCTCATCGCCGCATTCAAAAACCCCAGTCTCTCTCTCTATCGATCATCCCCACCAATTTCTCTCTCATCACCGCATTCATAAACCCACTTTCTCTCTCTTCGTCAATCATCTACCTACAGTTCTTGTTTGCTTCCCAATACATATCCAGGTATTTATCTTGAATCAGTTTTATTACTCTGGTTTTATCCTTGTCATGGTATCTGCTGTTTTAGTGGTTTTTTTGTTTAGAAATCATGCTCAGTCTTGGCTAATAGGCCAAAATTTTCAGTCCCGCATTAAGTCAGTAAAGCTTTGCCGTTGACGCAAATGATCACAAGCTTTAATTGGGTAAAGAAAAAATTGGTTTATAAACCTCAAACCCTAAAATTAGATTCTCCTTAGAGATGCAACTCTCCAAAAATATCAGAGACCAAAGATTAAAGGTAGGGAAAAAAAATCTAATTGCCCTATTTTTGACTCTTCTGAGTTCACATTATTTACCAATTAAAAAGGTATTACAGATGAAACCTCTCTCAAGAAAAAATGGCGTTACTTAAAAATCAGTTTTGGATTCTAGGGAGCTTCAGTTGGAAATCCCATCGATTTGCAGCGTCTAGATGGGTTTCACAAGAGAGAAGAATAGATACCTTTGAGAAGAAAAGAACCAAAAAAAATAGAGAGAATATCAATTATTGAGTTAAGGATGATCGTGGTTGATGGAAGTGTTGTGGGTGTCGGTTTCAGCAGGGTACAGGAGAGAGAAAGAAGAAGGTTAAAAAAACTTTTACACAGTATTACGGTGTATCTAAAATACAGTAATTTGTTGGGTATGTGCTATTTATCTGTTTCTTGCTATGATTTTCATATGGGGAATTATTTTTTATTGGTTTCTCTGTGATGGACTTGATTTTTGTAAATTAGGTCTTAAACCGATTCCAATCAAATGTTTATGGTTATTGAAATATCTTCTCAATTTAGTCTTTTTTTGGAAAGTTATAATCATTTAATGTGATTTTTCCATCTATCTTAAGAAATTGATTGAGTACTTTGTGAAAATGGGTCATTTCATTTTTTGTAGGTGTGAAGTTGTGCTAGCAAATAGAGAGGATAGAGGAACATGGCAACCGATTCTAGTGCACCAGGTCTAGGAAATGAGAAAGCCGGAACCCCAGGTAAAATTTTATACAATCATATGCTTCCTTTTTGTTGGTCTAATAAGGGTGAGGACCTTAAACTTTCTTTTATCCCATCCCAAGCCCAGCCAAAGGAGGTGGGTTACATAAATTTGGCAGCCAGTGTAAAATTTTCCCACATCTTATCATATGAATCATGAACCTATTTTATATGAATAGAGGAGCAAGATTCATGTAGCCGACCCCAAATAATTGGGATATGATGTTTCCTTTTTGTATTTAATTAATGAACTTCTCCATGGTTGCTGAGTTCAAACTGCAAACTAGGTTTGAGATGTAAATGCACATAAGTGAGAATTAGTAGCTCTTAGTAACTTTCTCTCTTATCATCTCAAATTTGTTTTGTTTGGCATTCCAATTCCATATATGGCATTCTCTCTTCATGGAACACTATATATAGAGCCCTGCCTTCGCCACCTAATTGTTGTCTTTGGGGCGCCTTAATTATGATGCACCCATCTAGGTAGTGCCTTTCGCATTCTTAAATCTTGAGAACAAAAGACATCATGGATTGTTGTCGCTTCATGTTAGATGAACTTTGGATATGACATTTGCAGTGTGGCAGTACTTTTTGGCCCTAATTTTCCAATTTGTTTGGTTCTTTAGTGTGCTTAAAGGTCTTCCACATTGTAAGTACTTAGGGCTCTTCCGTCCATTTGTTTTTTTGTTATATTATTAGATCATGTTTGTATACCATGATTTGCATTTGTTTCTGTGATATGCAAAATATCTTAAAGCAGTTTCTAAATGCATTGATGCACTTATATGTACTTTTATATTGATGTCCTTGTATGTTGCAATTAGGTAGGTATAATAAGCATATTGTCAAACGTATACCAGGTCTTGAATGTATGGACTCTATAGTTTACAAATGAAAACTTTAAGTCAACATTAGCTTTGCCCCCATGTTGGAAAAACTGGGCGATCTAACTGGTGACCGCCCGGTTAGATCAGAACTGGCCACTGATTGGTTCCGGTTTCGGGCGGTTTGGTGATCAACCTGTTTTTTTTAAAAAAAATTCAAAAAAAAATGTATATAAAATCCCAAACACAAGGAATTTGGTTTGTAATACATTTTTTAATATTCTTTACATTATGGCAAAGATTAGAAAAATTCATTAATACTCACATTTATATTTTCCCATCTTTTTCAAATTTTTGTTAAAATACCACTAGGTACCAATTGATTCTTTAAAATTCATTTTTTTCATTAATTTTCAACTTCATTTGAATGTGTTTTGTTTAATCATTCTTTATATGATTTTCATATTTTAGTAGATTTTTTTTGTATCTTTTTTATTTTTCTCAACAATTTTTTGACCACCCGGGACATGTCCTGTTAGAACAGCTGCATCGGCTGATTTATCGGTTAGGCTGGTTAAACCGCCTCCGGCCCCATGTCCTGTTAACTGTTCCGGTTCGATTTTGTGAACATTGCTTTGCCTTGATTATGATAGGGTATCGTGGCCTTCCCTTGGACTAGTTTGATTTTTTTTTAGGCAAACTTGAGATTTGTTTAATGATGCACTTTGGTATTTTATATTTTGTATTTTTTTCAGTGAAACTAGAATTATTTGACCTTTTGGTTTCTTTTAGTTGTCTTGGGTTATTTATGTCTTTTGGTGTTGTAGAGAATTCATGGGTAGTTTACTATTTTTATTGTTCGATTTTAAGGGTTATTCGGATGATTGTGTAAGTTTGTATAAAAGGGGATAGAGGGACGTCTAGCCCCTAGGTGACTATTTTGTTTTTGAGAAATTTTTGAGAGAGATAAAAAAAAAGGACTTGCTTATTCCTGTGATTGAAGATAAAGTTATTCTTTAATTCTCGCTTATCTTCTTTTCTCATCTTCTTTCCCTTTCTTCCCTTTTCTTTCCTTAAATTCTTTTGTCCTCCCCTTTCTTTTCACCTATTCCCTTTTCTTTCCCTTAATTTTTTCGTCTATTCTTTCTTCCCCCCTCCCTTCTTCCTTTTACTTTCTTCCATTTTTTTCCTAAATTTTTTTGTCCGCTCTTTTCATTTTGCTGCTCTTTTATTTGCCTTTTAAATACTTTTGCCCTCATCCACCTTATTTTCTTATTTTCTCTTTTCCCTTATTATTTGATTCTTCTCTCTTTCTCGCTTCTTTTTTGTTATCTGTTTATATTTTTGCCTTACAAATGAACCTCCCCCATTCCTAAATTTTACTCCTAACCCAACACCCTAGAGCTAAATCACGGGTGTCCTGCTGCAACTAACTAAAGCTATTCATCTTCTTCACTTTGGGCTGTGCTCTAGCCTTAGGCTTGATTGGAATCTGATTTTGTTCGAGAGGTTTCAATTCATTTCGGATAGTGAACCTCACCTCCTTGGCATTAAAACGAATTCGTCGATTGCATGTTTGATTTAAGAACAGCTGCTTAATTTTAGGGTCTTGTATCCGAAGATTAGTGAGTGGAAAATCATAGGTTGCATCAAATTACCAAAACGACAAAGATAGCTTTGCCCTTCTTAATAGGGTAGAGCTTTTACAACAACATGACAGGTGGGAGTTGATTTGCAAGATGAAACAGTCTTGTAAAGAATTGAAGAGTTATTATTTTATCATTGCGAGAGTGAATATCTTATAATTGTTAGTATTCATGGACTAGGCCCTATTTCATGATGGCAATAGTGAAATTAGATAGTTATCAAACCAGTGTGCCTTGTTTCTAAGATTCTTCTCATGAAGGGATCTAATCATGTATAGCTTGACATGTGAATTCGTGTTTCTTACATTTATTTTGAGAAAAGTAAGATTGGGCCTTATTATTATTTTTGGTTGTGGCATATATTCTCTATAATTTTGATGTATTATTGATTTTTATATTCTATACCTCATTGCTTTCTTGGATATGCTTCTAATGTTTTTTATTACAAAGATTAACTTTTTTTCTGGTATACAGGGGTGGAACCTTCTAAGCCAACAGGAGATTATGAGAATGGTGCTAATGTTGGGGCAACAAACGAAAATGGTGGTAAGTCAGTGTTTGTGAACTCAGAGCCAATGAGGGAAGACCAAGTGCAGAATGCTATCAAGTTCTTATCACATCCTAAAGTTCAAGGTTCTCCGGTCGTGTTTAGGCGTTCTTTCCTTGAAAGGAAGGGCCTGACAAAAGAGGAGATTGATGAAGCATTTCGTCGCGTACCTGTAAGCAAACTATTATTTGATGCTTGTGATATGTGCTCTAATTTTGTCTCAGTTAGAAGTCCTCATAAGTTGTTGTGTAAGATAATATTTTTCACGAAAATGCAGATTATTTATTCGTTGATATGGATATGAAAGCATACTATTATGGAGTGGACAATAGAAGTAGTCCTTCAGGGCATCACAATTCATTAAAATGGTGGTGATGTTTGTGAGAGAGTGGGACCCTTCAGAACATGACATGATCCTAATGGTTGGTCTCACTCTGTCTCCATCAGTGTCTATAATTTCAGTTGACAATGATGATTCAATGCACACGACAAGAAGGGATAGAATTGGAAATGAATACATTCTGGAGAACTTAGGTATGACTCCAATAGGTGATAAGATGAGAGAAAGTAGACTTAGGTGCGCTGGCCATGTGCAACGCAGACCCATTACAACCCATGTTAGGAGGTGCGAGTTGGTTCAAGTGGAAGGCTAAAAAGTTGTAAGGGGTAGGCCCAAAAGGACATGGTTGGAAGTAGTGAGAAAGATGTGGGTACTTATGACCTCACTGAGGGTATGACCCTTGATAGAGCAAAATGGCGAACTAGGATTCGTGTAGCTGATCCCAAATTGTTAAGAAAAGGCTCTGATGATGATAAATGATGATTCAATGCACTATGGTTTTTCCATAGTCTATTGTGTTATAGCATACTTCTTGTGTACACGCACACACACACACACACACACACACACACACACACACACACACACACACACACACACACACACACACACACACAGAGAGAGAGAGAGATGCTTGTACTTATGATGGTTGCTATAAATTCCAGGACCCTCCATCAAATGCCTCTACCACACAAGTTGCTACTTCTACCCAAGGTAATCCATTTTAGCAGGTATAGAGCTTTTATGCATTCTCCTAATAACTATATTCATACTTTTGTGGTCTCCAATGGACAAAGTGATGGATTGCCTCAGTTCATCAGAGTTGAACTCTCCAATCATAGATTTAGAATAATTTGTTGTGATATAATATTACTACTAAAGGGTATTTGATTTTCCTATTAATTCATTTTTCTTTGGCTTATAGAAGGGCAGTTGCAGTCTGCTCTTACTGTGCAGCCTCAGCCTCCCGTCCATACCTTACAGCCTGCTGCTGTTACAACAATGACAGTCCCAACACCTCAGAAGTCTGGATTTCAGTGGTCCCATATTGCTTTAGCCGTAGGATTGTTTGCTGCTTCAGGAGCTTGCACAGGTCTTCTTTTTAAGGTACTTTTTATCAAGGTTTCATAAAACGCTAGGCGGCCTGCTGGCCCTCAGCCCCTAGCGCCTAGGCGGGCGCCCAGAACCTCGGGTGCTCTATTGTGCAAATTCTTAGCATTTATCCAAATGCTCATATATGCATATATATTTGTGTCGAATTTTATAATTTATTCCATTTGAAAATATTGCAAGTACGCTATATACGTTTTTATATACCAACATATCACATCTTTCAGGTTGAGAATAAACTTATTCAAAACATTTTCAATCCATACAAAACATTTAAAAGTCTAATAGGCTATTGTAAGGTCTCCAACTCCATATTCCATATTCATAAAATAAACCATAGTAACATCCAAGTCTCCAACTCTCCAAGTCTTCAACAAACTGACCTCCAAAACTATAAAAAACCATTAAACCAACAACAAAATAGTCCAAAAAGGCAAAAAAAATATAAACCACATAACAAAATAAAAATAGTCCAAATGTCTAAAGCCCAAACCAAGATGGTGCAATAAAGTTACTACAAAAGAATAGAGAAGACATCAATAAGAATCAAAATCATCATCTTCATTGTGGTCATCTGCATCAGAATTGAGGCTGTCATCATCAGAATCATCACCCTCTTCAACATATTCCTCTTCTTCCAGAGATTCTTCTGAATCTGCTTCCTCTTCCTCTATCTCCCTCCGTGAAGTACCAGCAGAAGAAGTTCCTTGAGTCGCCCTCTTAGGATCAGAAGCTTGCCTCGGAGCCTCCTCGACCATTTCCCAATGCAAACCCTCCCCAGGGAAGACCTCCTCAATTCCAGGGTTACTAACTAGCCAATCTGAAGCATTCTCCATGTCTTTCGAAGAGGTAGGATCCTTCTTTGGCTGGTTTTCTTCTCCTTGAGCTTTTGATTCTCTCTAACAAAAACCAAGTCATTGAGCTTCTTTTGCTCAAGCCTATTTCTTCTCTTTGTATGCACCTATAAGGAAAAATGCATAAGTAACTACTATGAGTCTATGGTCTTTTTACCTTCTATGAATCTATATTACAAAATGAACTTATATTCTTCTAAACAAGCAAAACATATAAAATTGTAAAATAGTAAAATACCATCTCAAACGAACTCCAATTGCGCGCCCAATCAGAAGAGGTAGTTGTTAAACTCAAGATCCGTATAGCCATCTTCTGGAGGTTTGGAGTGTTACTCCCATGTTGTCTCCACCATTGGGCTGCAATATGTGGGCAACCTTTATAATTAATTTTAAGTATTTAACATTATCAAAACTTGAAAGTTGAAACTTAAAAGAAAATTATAATTTATAAAACAAAAGTCAAAAGTATAAAACAAAAGTCAAAATTATAAAACAAAGTAAAAAGTATACTACTTGGTTCGTCTTTGTTTCACTGTTTTAATGCCATATCTTTCCCAAATGACATCAAAGAACACTTGTATGAAATTAGCTCTTCAGTTGATATCTTATCTTGGATATGTGGATCGGGAACTAATTTCTCAAGCCATTCATTAAAACCTTCCATAATTAACCCTTTTGACTCATTATCCGCATCTGCATAAAAGAATTTGGGGTTCAAGTAGTACCCCGCTGTATGCAATGGTCTATGGAGCTGCCTATCCCATTTGTCATCTATAATCTCTCAAATTGGGGCATACTTGGTTGCATCATTTGCCCAAATTCTCTGCAATCTCGTTCTTAGCCCTTTCCATTGCATCATATATAAAGCCCATGGAAGGCTTAACAGCATCAACCAAGTGCAAGACCTTCACCAAGGGAAGAAATACTAATATTACATGCTTCACCCCATGCAAAAAATATTTCGAAAGAACAATATCCCGTGCCTTCTTCATCTCTGGACCACTTACACCTACTCTACTCCTTTGAAGCAAACATAGACCTTAATGCGATCCTCCTCTTATACATGCTCCGTAAACTGAGGTCGGCAGTGACAAATCTAGTGACCCCAGGCCTCACTAGCTCTATCTTTTTTTGTAAACTTGTGCATCATGCTAAAGGTAAGTATGCGATTGTATATGAAGATTGTGACCTCCTTAGCCTTAAAAATAATTCTTTTAATAGTAGGCAATTTATCAATGGCCTCAAGCATAAGATCTACGCAATGTGCTGTGCAAGTAATCCAAAATATGCGAGGCCTCTTCTATCGAAGCAAATGACCTGCAGCTAGATTGGGAGCGGCATTATCCGTGACCACCAGTGTTTCAAAAAGCACTAGGCGGGTCCTAGGTGGATTGGGGGGTCCAGGCCGCCCAATGCCTACGTTGGTCGCCTAGAACTTGGGTGGCTCAGTTGAATCCAAATAAGAATTCTGTAGTTATTTGAGTATCAGATAGTTATATTCAAATTATATTACATATTAGCATTTAGCACACATTCCATAAGCATAACCATAATCCATAAGTCGATTCATACTCCATATCCATATCCAATTAAAACTTAAAATATTCCAACGAACCAAATTATAAAACTATGAAAGTAATACTTGAAGACTCAAAAGAATCTTCAATAGTTCAAATGCTCAATACACAATACTTCAATCAAAGTTCAAACTTCAAAGTAACAAAGTTGAATAATTATTCAACAATCAACATTCATTCATGATCAGAAAATCTTGGGTCAGCTGCATTGGCATCATATTCATCGGAGTCGACGGAGTTGTCACCCTCCTCGACATATTGCGACTCGTCTTCCTCTGTCTCTTGTGAATCTGCCTCTTCTTCCTCCTCTTCCTCCACCCTTGTTCTTTGTACAGAAGCTCTAGTAATCCTAAGAGCGTCAACTGATGTTCTTGAAGCATCCATGACATGTCCCATGTCAATCCTTCATGTCCCTCGACTTCATCATCATCAACTAACCACGCCATAACATTGTCCATATTTTTTGATCTGATGGGGTCTCTATTATCTCTCTTAGCAAATCTGTCTTTCAATAATCGATTGTACTTTGACATAGACAAAGTCATTGAGCTTCTTTGATTCAAGTCTGTTCTTTTTCTTTGTGTGAACCTAACAACATAAAATGAAAGTGAACTAATTAAAATCTAATATCTATGGTTCACATGTTATTTATACAATTATACAAATTACCCTTATGGCCTAACCTCTTCAAAAGTACTCCAATTGCGCTCACAACTGGATGAAGTGGTTAGGTTTAAGATCCAAATGGCCAACTTTTGTTAATTTGGAGAACTATGCCCATGTTGGCTCCACCAATGGGCTGCAAAGAAAGAAAAAAAATCATAAATAAATAATAGAAATACTTGATTACTTGAACAGTTGAACTTGATGAAGATGAACTTAAGAATATTATTAATATAATAATATTTAATACCTGGATTAATTTTGGTCCGTTGCCTCATCGCCATTGGACTCCCAAAAGACTTTAATGAGCACTTGTAATTTATCAGCGCATATAATATCTTGCATTTCAAGTTCAGGGATTAGCACCTCTACACACTCATTAAATCCATCCATAATTGTGTCATTTGTTTGTATGTCCTTGTCAAAATAAAACAAAGGTGGGTTCAAAAAATAACCAGCTGCATGCAATGGCCTATGTATCTCATCAATAATTTCTTCATGATTGAAATTTTGGGCTCTCTCTCTTTTGCATTTCTCCATAGCATCATATATATAGCCTATAGAAGGCTTGTCACTATCAACCATGCGAAGGATTTTGATAAGAGGAAAAAATACCTTAAGAGCGTCCTTCATCCCTCGCTAAAAAGCCTTAAAAAGTATATCTCTCACCTTCTTCCCAACCTGAGCCTTGGACCACTTGCATGCTCTCCACTCATCCGAGGTAAGTATTTGCCTTAACTGCACTCTCCTCGAATGTATGCTATCTTGGCATAAGTACCAGGTCACAAATCTCGTGACTCCAGGCCTCACAATCTATTTTTTCTTTGTAAAGGTACATGTCATGTTGAGGGTGATATGGTGGCTATAAATGAAACTCGTAACATACTTGGCCTTCTTCATTGCACCTGATATCTCGGTTAAACCGCCAAGAGCCTCAAGCATGAGGTCTATACAATGTGCTGCACATGGTGTCCAAAAGATTCTAGGATAAGCTATGTGCAACAAATTATATGCAACAATATTAGGAGCAGCATTGTTTGTGACAACCTGTACAACAAGATGCTCCCCAACCTCCTTGATTCTCTTCTCTATCACTTGAAATATGTAATGGGCATCAAGGATATGATCAGAGGCATCAATAGATCTAAAAAAAACAGTCCCTACTGAAAAATTCACAAGCAAATTCATTTGACTTCTTCTCTTCTTATCACTCCAAGCATCAGTCATAAGAGAAACCCCATACTGAGCCCATGCATCTTTCTTACGTTCTATAGCTTCCTTCGTGGCACTCACTGCCTTTTTTAAAAAAGGCTCTGAAAGCTCATATGGGGTAAGGGGTTTCATCCCAGGGCCAAATTGGCCAATTGCCTCTACTGTAGCATAAAAGCTGCTTAAGCGAGCGGTATTGAAAGGAATGCCCGCCTCATAAAACCATGTAGCCAAATAATACGTAGCTTTATCTCTCTCTTCCTTCTTGATTCTATTTTCAATGGTGGTTTGGTTTTTTGTTTTCTCTCCTGCAATCTCAGGGTCAGGCCAAGGTAAGAAACTATCCATAGGGCCTCTAACCCGAGGTTTCTTTGTCCCAGAACCAGAAGCAATTACATCTCCCTTCCCCTTTCTTCTAATAATGGATTGCTCAACCTCTTGACATCCCTCCCCAATCATTTCCTCATCACTATCATCATCATCATCAAAATTGACTCGAACCCCAGACCTAATCTCTGCTATAGAGGTAAATCTCTCATCTTTTTTCATTTTCACCAAGTTCATAAAATTCTTGATTTCCTCTTTAACAACATCAGGAGTCTTTTTACATGGGGCAACATCCCCCCTGCTGTCGACAATATGTTTCTTGAACCGGTTTATGCTCCCCTTTCTATCATTTTCACAAAAATTGCATCTTATGCAATTTTTATCATTAGGATCTGGGTGATAGCCATATTTCCAATCGGGATCACCACTTTTATTAGATCCCGAAGAAGACATCTAAAAAATAATGCTAATTACTAAAGCAATAAAAAAAATCAACTTTAAGTTTGATTGCTCAATCTTCAAACTTCCATCTCAAGGATGTTTTTAAATACTCAAAATCTTCTAAAACACCCCCTAATAACTTTGCAAAACATTAAAAAGTAAATATAATACCAATGGGTGATGTTTTGATCAATTTTGGTTAACTTTGAGTAACCTGCAATATTAAAAAATTCACCACAATCTAGTTTTTTGGTGGTTTTCCCTCCCTAAATTTGGCTCAAACAAGGTTTAGGTTTCAAATGAACCTAAAACACGAATTTTTGGGCTTTAAAAACCAAAAACAATAATGTAAAATGCCCTCGTGAATTTTTTTTTTGCCCCTAGGCGGGGCACAGGCCCTGGGTTGGTCGCTAGGCGGGTTCCGTACCGCCTAGGCGGCCGCCTAGGGATTGACTGCCCAGATTGGCCGCCTAGGCCTGGGCAATGCGCCCAGGCGTTTCGGACTGCCTAGGCGGCCTAGGTGCTGAGCGGTCCGCTTTTTGAATCACTGATGACCACTTGAATTACAAGTTCCTCCCCAACCTCCTCAATGCCCTTATCAATGAAAGAAAATATGTAATGTGCATCATGAATATCATTGAAAGCATCAATTGAACGCAAAAAAACTGTGCCATTGGACAATTTACTAACAAATTCATGTTACTCCTCGTCCTATCACTCCATGTATTTGTCATTAAAGAAACAAAAAATTTAGCCCATTCCTCCTTATGGGTATTGAGATATTCGTTAGTATACTCGACTTCTTCCTTCAATAGCGGCTCTCCAATCTCATTAGGAGTTTGAGCTTTCAAACCTGACCCAAATTTCCCAATTGCTTCCAATATTGTATAGAAGCTATTCAAGCGAGCAATGTTAAAGGAAATGCTCGCGTGGTACATCCACCTCATACGAGGCTTCTTAGACCCAAAAGCCCTCTTGTTCTTAGAGCTTTGAGTATCAAGCATGGCTACCTCTTCTTCCCCTCTTCATCATCTTCTTCAGTGTCAATATTATCATAAAAAACATGGTCCCCTGACTTTAATTCTGTTATATATTTTGTTTTTGCAATTTTTTTATTCTTTTTACCTTCAATGTATTCCAAAATTTCTTTCTTTACAAGATTTGGGACTTTCTTACATGGGGCAACATCACCTCTAATACTGGCAAGATGTTTCTTAAATCTATTTATGCCGGTATTAGAAACATGTCCACAGGAATTGCATATAATTTTATTCATGTTATTCTTATTAGGGTTAACACAATATTTTCATCCCAGATCTCCACCCCTACTAGACCCTAGAAGACTTATCAAGTTGGAAAAATAAAACTCAAATAACTCAATCGAGTTACAAATCAACTCAAAAGTCTTCTAATGCCACCAATCGCACCCTAAAAATAATTTCAATGAGAAAAGAAAACGTTTTCAATCCACAAAAAGTACTTTCGATTCTCAGAAATTACTTTAGATTCTCAAAAATAAGTTGAGATTGAGGGTTTTTTTTTCACTTTGGGGGTTAAAAAATAAACCCCATAACATTTTTATACAAACTTGGGGGTCAAAATGATCTCCTTTGCCGTTTTGGACGAATTTAAAAATCCAAAACACCTTACGGCTCAAGGCGCCCCCCCCAGCCTACCTAGGTACAACCGCCTGTGTTCGGTCGCTTGGGTCGAGGCTTGCGGTTTATTTGTTCAGGCGGGACCGTTTTTTGAAACCTTGCTTTTTATGCTCTCTCTTTTCACATGGTATTGGTTGATGTTTGCTATGTTATCTCATGATGTATGGCACTATGAGCTATCCCGACGTTCACAAGCAAACTGTTGTAGAAATATGGTAATCATATCTTACTCTTGTGTCCCATTTATGCTACTTTTAAATTTAATCACATTTTTCCAAAAAATGTTACCCCTTTGTGTTTACTTCTGGTCTGTTCCAAAATTTAATCTTACATTACCAATGTATATATAATTTGTTCCAAATTTGAGGATTTGGTTCTGAAATATTAAATTTCATGCTACCCCCCTTATTTGTCTTGTTTATTTGACTTCTGGATGGTTGTAAGATTTAATGATATGCTACCCATATATCCCCCATTGCTTTACTTCTAAATGGTTCCAAAATTGGATATGGAGTTGATGTATTTTCTTTGTACAGAATGCTGTGGTTCCTAGGTTGAAGTCGTGGATTCGTAAGGTTGTCTCAGAAGAAGATGAGCTTGAGAAGAAGGACCAGTTAAAACCAAGACCGATCGATGAGGCTGCAGCTGCGGCAAAGGCAGCAGCAGCTGCTGCTGCTGAAGTGGCTAGAGCAAGTCAAGAAATGTTGCATGCGAAGAATGAAGGTCAGTTCTGTGGTGTTGGTGAAGAATTGGAAATATACTATTCATCTTAAAATTCCTCTGATGTTAATCAGGTACAAGTGATATTTAAATGTCTTGCTAACACTTACTGGTTCTGAATATACCCAGAGGGGAAGTACTTTGAGGCCTTCACCAAGTTGTTGG
Organism: Amborella trichopoda; assembly: GCF_054954075.1. Taxonomy (NCBI): domain Eukaryota; kingdom Viridiplantae; phylum Streptophyta; class Magnoliopsida; order Amborellales; family Amborellaceae; genus Amborella; species Amborella trichopoda. The sequence continues at coordinate 52,686,732 of NC_142336.1, read as the reverse complement.
AAGTTCAAGTTGAGGAGATGAAGACGATGAGAAATACCATCTGCAACTTGGAGGGTATTAGAGAAAATCCTCGTGTGCTTGACCAGCAGATTAGTAAACAATTTCATTCTGAATCAGGCAATGATTGAATTTCAATCTCTCTCTCTCTCTCTCTCTCTCTCTATCCATGGTCACGTATATGATTTTTAGAACAGTGATTGCTTCCAGTTGGGAAGACGAGAATGTGAACTGCAGAAAATGTCGAAAATATTCTTCCGAACTCTATGCCTTGTGTGGAAAACTAACATTGTATTTATAACAGGATGCTATGATGTTTATTTGTTGAGTTTCAGAATTATTGTTCAAGTAGTTGAACAATTTTGTTTTTGAATATGTTAACATTGTATTACGGAAGGTGTACATGCCGAAAAATATAGGCTATCCACAGGCAGACGCCCTATTTACAGAGGGCACCAAAAAGGGTGCAAAAAAGAGAACAAAAAATAAAGGCCTATTTTACAACAAGTTACAAGATCAGAGCATTAAGAAGCCATAAAAAATGATCCAACCAAAAAAATTGCACATTAACTGGAGATGCTGTTTCCTTAGCGAGGGTGTCGGCTTCCTGATTCGATTCCTGCCAAATATGTCTCCATGAGACGAACATATTAACTGAAGTAGTTCAACAATGTTACCCCAAGGCTTCATATTCCTCGCAGCATTGAATCATTAGGATCTATTAATTTGATGTCTGTGACGCACCATTTAATATTCTCCATATAAATATAAGTAATTTTAGTACTGCAGTAATTTTAAATAAATATTTGAAATTGGTTATGTATAACGGTATCTTGTTGTAGGTAGATTCAAATATGAATGAAATAGTACTTTTTCGAAAAAACTTTCGAGAACAAGGAAAGTAAATTTTTTTTTATATCGTAATATTGTCATTTATTATAATGTTGTACAATAGAATTGTATTCCTTTAAATATTACTATGTTTTTATGTGTATCTTTTTTATTTTCTGTAGTTATTATATTTTGTGAGCATGCCAACTTATCAACAATTTTCTGCTGTCAGTGTCCATGGAAAACCAGATAGTAGGTGCTAGGTGGTACTTTTCTTCATTGACTATCAGTTTTAACTGCCTTTGATATAAGAAGAATAGATGTCCTCGATGCGGCTTTCTAGTTATTTTTCCAAAGTATGGCGACCAGTAATGAAATAGGCAAGTGTTGGTATTTGTTAGCAGTAGGGGAATGTATTTTATATTCTGTGCCAGCTTTGTAGAGTTGAGGGTCCCATGATGTGTCAGGGTTCTTGATTTGAGGGTCTCACACTTGTCTTCAAGGTTCTGATACATTCAAAGTGAAATGTTAGAGATTTCATTTGAATTTTCCAGTATCTATTTGCCCCTTGAGAGGTGATTCACTTATTTAATGTTTTGCCCCAAATTATCTTTATCGTGTATTCAAGCTAATGGCTTTGTCATAAACTACTCTAACAGAATTCACAGGGATTTGTGAAATTGATATCTCAAATATCCTGCTTATTGATCTCGTTTATAATCTCCATTGGTTTATAGTAAACGTTTGGATAGATACCATTAGGACATTTTGATTCATAATTTCAAAGCCTCTGCATTCATGTTGATCAATATCTTATTATACCCATGTGCATTTGAAATTTTATAGTTTAAGTTTTCCTGTGCTTTAATTGTTCTTTCGAGTACGAGTGTTGAGTTAGTCTTTGTGATAACTGGCACTGCATCAGTTCTCCTTCATAATGAAGTTTACAAGTTTACCTTTTCTTTGTCATCATGGCAGCTCTTGCTACTGTGTTGTATGTTCCTTTGATCTTGCTTATGTATTGGTTTTCTTCCATTTCATGCAGGGAGGCCTTTATCAGCGCCTGCATCTATCCAACCTGCAGGAGGAGCTCCACATTCACAACAATTTATGGATGTAGGTTCTACTTACCATGTATAGTATTTTCTTTTGTGATAGATAATCATTGATGGTATTTTTATGTTGCATATATGGAATTACCTAGACTTTAGCTTCTGTTGATGAAAGGGTGATATTCTTTATATTTTCTGTCTCCACTTTTGATTTGCAACGTTCTTTATATTTAATTTCATTTTACGTTTGGAACCAGCTTGGATGTGTCTTGAAAGAACTATCTTTCTCGTTACGGTCTTTGGAAGGGCTGAAGTGCGAATGATAAATAGTGTTATTTGTAGTTTAGTTTAATAGCTTTGTTGATACCTTATGAAGGTAGCAAGTACCACAGGCTATTAATTTTTACCTATTTTTTGTCTGAACCTGTTACAACAGTAGGAGTCAACTATGGCTTTTCACAGGCATTGTCTGAATGACTAAAAGAAACCTTTGGAGGAGAATGACAAAACTATATCATTCACTTTTCTTGATGAATGGAACTCCTGATTGCTTCTTCAGAAACATTGTGGCCTTAGAAAACGGGGAAACCTCCTCATGCGATACCATCATCAGTGATATATTTGGAATACTCATTTTATTTGCGGCCTATCAAAAAGAAACGTTAGTTTGAATTGCTTGTTTCTGTTGCAATTCTTATCTCCCCCAACTCACCCATCCCTTGAAGCCCCAGAATCATGCCATATGGTTCAGTCATGTTGAAGTTCCTAACTTACTTGCAAAAGGGGAGTTTCTTTATGTAACTCTCCTGCTTCTCTTGTTTGCTAAGATCGAAAGAGGTCTCTTTGGGGTTCAGTGAAAAAGATTAGGCTTCAGTAATGTGTTGTGGTTGGTTTTCATGTCAATGAGGTGTTTGAATTACCTCTGAGAGGATGGTGAAAGTAGTCGCTGTTTTTCAGACCTCTTGAATGCTGGGTAACCCTGAGTGCCCAGTTGATCATGGGCCCATGATGAGGAAAGATGCATAGTATTCGTAGTCTAACATCCACCGCCACCACCTTCGCTAAACCTATGTAGACATGGGAACACGTGTTGTTTTCTGAAAACATATTTGAAAGTGCCAAACATGGGTAACCAAACTGCAAGGTTCCCAAGAAGTTCATATAAGTATTTATGCCGACAGTTCTATTTATATATTAAATTTTCTTCAAATACTACATAAGGTTTGGAATTTGGAGGTAACGAAAAAATCTAAGATTTAAATAATATATTTAAAATTCTTTATGTAATATATTAAAATTTAAAAAATCATTATGTCACAGCCTCAATAAACAATTTGGCAAATTATCTAACAAAGAAAATAACTAAAAGATACTAGCATTTGCTTTTGTATTTGTTATTTGACTTTTTTTTTTTGTGCCTACATTTTGTCCAAGCGATGCTTATTTTATACTCTTAGTGATGGAATATTCACTGTTCTTTTTTTTTTTTTTTTATTGGTTGATTTTAATTTTTGTGGTCACCACCTAATAAGTGCACCTCAAACCATAGCATAAGCACCTACAGGAAAAGGAATAAAAATATCATCCATTTAATGTTCAATTGGATGAGACTACTCAAACAAGGACAGGATTACTGTTAGAAAACAATGTGTATAAATAGGTTCTCAAAATGTATGCCTAGGCAGAAAATGAATAATCTTTTTTCTTTTTCCGAAGTCGTTCACTTTGTATTGAGTAAAATGGAGTGTACAAAATATGAGGCAACCACGCAGATGGGTGCCCTATAATAAAACCCATAGGGCCCAAAAATGCTATACAATGTATAGAAGAAACACAAAGGACCATATTAATTACAATCCAGGATGATTATGCATTCAAGAAGTTGGCAAAGGTGCCAAAATGGAGTTGGATAAGGCTCCCTCAGCCAAAAGATTGTGGGCTGCGTTAGCTTCCCAAAAAATGTGCTACCATGAGACTCAAAGGCCCCTGCAAAAGTGTGAATTTTCATCAAATAAATCTGCATGGGCAGTCGGTGGAGCCAGAGGCCCAAGCGATGATGGTCCAAGAGCCCCCTTTGACCATCAGTTTAGGGCTCAAATTGGGGTTGAACTTTCAAAGGCCCTCCAAGAGGGCTACGGCCTCGGCATGGGTAGAATCTACGAAACCGATAGGGAGGGAGTAGGAAAGCAGGATCGAGGCATCATGGGATCTGAAAATGCCTTGTATTCCAGAGGGTCCCTAGTTGCCAAGTGAGCAACTTCAAAATTGAGTTTGGAGGTTCCTATGTCTGGTGGCCTCCAAAGTGCAGCCTGAGAAATCCTTGGAGGTCTCATGTTTAGCAAAGAGTGCCAATTACTATAAAAGTCAGAGTAAGAGAAGTCTTTGAACAATTTATGACATTATGATTTTTGGGCCAGAAGGATACTAAGGATCCTATTTTCTCAACTAAAGAGTACACCGAGGTTCCGTCATCCCTGAAAATTCTGTTATTTCTCTCACGCCAAATATCCCAAAGAAAGGCAGCCATAGAGGCCCTCCAAAACATTTTTCCTGCTTTAGGCCAGGGGAGGAGGAGGGAAACTTGGAAGTGTTGGGGGACGGATTGAGGGTTGACCCAAGACTAGTTGAATAAGAAAAGAAGGTCACTCCAGAGAGCTTTGGCAATCTCATAGTGAATAAAGAGATGCTCATTTGTTTCTTTGGCCTTTGACACATGGCACATCGATTGGGAAGTGGGACCCCACTTTTTGAATTTAATCAATGGCGAGCACTCTTTCATGGACAGCAATCCAACAAGAAACTTGTAACTTTGGGGAGACAGGACAGGTCCATGCCTTGGATGCCAAAGATAGAGGGGAATGTGGTCGGGCAGGTTGATGAGGAATGACCTGAAAGAAAGAGGAGACTGAGATTTGTCATGAGGCTTGTCTTCTCCTGCCGGGGGGAGATACACATGGTGGTGAATGTTGGTCAAGGCCAGGAACTCACTCATCTTGTGCTTGGTAGGTTCTCCTAAAGTTGGGGGGCCAGGTCCTAGCTGAGTTCGTGGAGCTGAAATTGTCAGCCACTGCTGAGTTAGCATCATGAGCCAGGCGAAAGAGGTTGGGGAACTGCTTTCTAAGAGGTGTGTGACCAAGCCACACATCAGTCCAACGAACCCTATTCCCCTCTCTCAGTCGAAATCGAGTGTGTTGAAGAAAGAGGTCCCAACAGTCGAGAAGAGGCCTCCAAAAGCTAGAAATGTTGCCGGTAGTTATACACACCAAAGCCCAGGAGTCCACCCCATGGCCGTATTTGTGGTGAATTAGTTCCCTCCACAAGTGGTTGGGTTGGCGAGATTCGCCACCATTTGCTGAGGAGGGCTGTGTTATGGGACCTGAGTTTTTCGGTGTCAAAGCCACCTTGGGATTTGGGTGTGCACAGAACTGGCCACAATATAAGGCGGTATTTATAACCTCGTTCACCTGCCTAGAAGAAGTCGCGCGTCATCTTCTCAAGCCTAGCCACGACTGAGGCAAGGATGTGGAAGAGGGGCATTTGGTACATTGGGGTAGTGGCTAAGGTAGCCTCGATGAGGGTTAGCCTTATAGCAAGGAAAGACATGTACCTTTCCAACCCACTAACTTCCGGTCGAATTTATCAATTATGTGGCTCCAAAAGGAGAGGCGGGGCATTCCAATACACAACGGGAGCCCAGATAGGAGGAAGGAAGTTCGTCTATAGAATGACCCCACCTATCAGCTAAAAGTTGGACTTGTTGGAGGTCATTGCATATCCCCATCATCTTGGATTTTGCTAGACTGGTCTTGAAGCTTGTAGCCATCTTAAAGCATTTGAGGATATAAGCAATGTATCCACTTGTTGGGGGGAGGGGTTGCAGAAAAGAAGGGTATCATCCACGTATTACAGGTGAGAAATGGTGGGACCGCGACTGCTAGATTGGAACCCCTTGAGGAGGCCTGCTTGGCACAACCTCGAAATAGAAGAGCTGAAAACTTTGGCCACGATGGCAAACAGGAAGGGCGATAGAGGGTCTCCTTGGCGGAGCCCTCTAGTAGCTGGGAAGTAGCTTGGGGGACCCTTTAATGAGCACAGGAGAAGATTGCAGATGAGATGCATTTGCGGATCCATTTCCTCCACAGGGATTCAAATTCCATCTGGCCAAGAGTTTCTTCTAGGATTGACCAATGTACATGTTCAAACTAGGTCAGGGATTGTGGAGATGTATCCAGAATGGATGCATTCGTGGGCGATTAGAGCTCCATTAAGAATTTAATGATCCTTGACGAAGGCACCCTATGTGGGGGATATGACTTGGCTTAGCACGGCCTTAAGTCTGGAGGCCAAGACCTTCGACAACAACTTGTAGGAGCTGTTGATTAGGCTTATCCGCCTGAAGTCTTTCAGTTCCTCGACTCCTATCTTGGGGATGAGAGTGATGAATGTGGCATTCATTAATTTGTTAATTACCCCCTCAAGTGGAATTTAGAGAAGAAGGCTAGTATGTCTGATCGAATGGTGTCCCAAAAGGTTTTGAATGGGGTGATGGGGTGATGGGGTATTCGGTGTTTAGATCACCTAGTTTGAGCCACTTGATCTTGGCTCTTTGAGCTTAAGAGATCTCTTCTTTGTGTAGAAGAGAAAGGTCGTCGAGCTTTGCTATAGACCTAAGCTCGAGTTCAGTAGGGGTTAAAGATCTGGCCTCTTCGATGGAGTTCCAATTTGAATGGACTGAAGCATGTCGGCCTTCTGGGACCGAAAGTTATACGAACGACTATGGCTCCAAGTTTTGAGAGAGAATTTCAAAAGTTGGAGTTTCCATTGAAGTCTGAAACCTGCCCACCTGTGGACTAGGGGGGTGTATGAGTCCACCAATAGCACACCAGATTGCAAAAGTCTGGCTCCTCAAGTCAAGAGAGCTCGAACCGAAAGGTTTAGGACCCTCGCGACAGCTTGGGTATCGAGAAGGATGTGGTGATGGTTGGAAATGGGTTTTGGAAGGGTGGATGAATGAGTCCTAGGAAAGGAGTGGTCCCATTCCAGGGAAGTAAGGAATCTGTCCAACTTGGAGAGGGAGGGGTTGATAGAAAAGGTTAGACCATGTAAATTGAGCTCCTTCGAGGGGAATGTCCAGGAGCTGATTCTAGGAGGTGAAGTCGAAAAATTCTACCATGGCAGGGGAGATTCTGTGGTTGAAATTGTAGTCATGAGACCAACTGGTGACATTGAAGTCCCCCACCCTAAACACCAAAGTGGGGGAGCCAAAGAGGCCAAGGCTTGGAGTTCTGCTCAGAAGGAGTCCCTCAGATTGTTAGAGTTAGGCCTGTATACCACTGTGCACTTCCAAATCAGCCCATCGGAGACTCTGGACAAGATCATCGTGACGGAGAATAGGCCAGTTTGAGAAGGGACAAGAGAATGAATAGAAGGGGTCCAATGGACCCAAATTCTTTCTGAGGCTCCTTGTGCGTCGAGGGCAACCCACCAGCAAGGTTTGAAACCCCCAGATTTTGCAAACGACGGGAAGGGTAGGTTGGGGAAGCTTAGTATCTAAGTGCAAGAATGGCAGGGGAGTACTTAGAGCAAAGGTCCCTAATGGAGTGTTGTTTGTTGTAGTGGCCCAGCCCATGGATTTTCCAGATTAAAATCCGCATGAAGGAGGGAGAAAGTGGGTGCACCTTGAGGAACACCTGGAAGAGTGCCTGGTAGGCTGGGAGGAGGCATAGGACTTGGGATGAGATGTCTTGGATGTCTAGGGGTGTTACCTTGTAGTAGCTCACTCTGCAAACCAAGTTGGAGAGCTCTCGTTTACCTTTGGAGCTCTTCTTAAGTTGATTGTTGGTGTTTGAGGAGATGAATGCTTTTAAAACTTCTTTTGGGCCATTGAATTTGAAGCCCATTACTTTGAGAACCTTGTGCATGTCTCCTTGAGCTTGATCCAAACTGTGGACGAAAGCTGAGTTCACTGAGGCCGTGGAGAATGTCTAGACACTATCGAAGGACTCGTTGGAGTGGTCCTGCTGATGAATGGGGCTGTAGCATAGGAGGCGAGGGGGGTTATGGCTGCTTCAAAGGAATTCTGAATGGCTGTCATCCTGACTGATGGTGTGGGAGGGGGGGGGGAGGGGGGGGGGTGGTGGGTGGTGGGGTCAGAGGGGGTGGTGGGTGGTGGGGTCAGAGGGGGTGAGGAGCAGCCAAAGGATTCAAGTGGTGGACAGTGGAGCATCCATCGTGCGGGGTGCTCAGAGAAAGGGGCTAAATCTCCCTGAGGAAGGTCTGGGAGGAATTGTGAGATAACCAAAGTCCATCCAAAGTTAGTTGGGTCGAGCTAAAACCCAGGCCTACAGAAGGGGAGGGGAGAGGGGAGAGAAGAGGGGGACAAGGAGAGGAGGGGTAGCGTGGTTCCTACTGAGGGCAGGAGCCAAGGGTGACTGATGGAATGCCACCGAGGGTATGCTGCACAGAGAAGGAAGCGAGAGGAGGAGCTGTAAGGGGGAGAAGAGTTTGAGATGAAGGGGCCAAGGAAGGAGGGAGAGTGCCGGGGGAGGGGAATGGGGAAAGGGGTACAGAAAGGGGGTCTTGGACATGGCGTACCAACAGCCATGGGAAGGGGGGGGGGGGCGGGGGGGCAAAGGAGGAAGTGGGTGGTGGGATCACAGATGCGTGGGGGAGAGAAAAAGGGTAGCAGATAGGTAGTGTAGGAACGAAGGGGTAGGGCCGACTAGGGATTGGGGGCAGGGCGAGAGGGTTTGGCGGGAACCAAGGTGGAGGTGGTCGGGAAAGGTGCGAAGGGGTGGCATGAGCAGTTGTCAATCGGGATGGGGGCAGAAGGGGGGGGGGGGGGGGGGGGACACGGGAGGTCAAGGGATGTGGGGGGAGAGGGGCCTGAAGAGGGGAAGAGGAAGGGCCAGTGGAAGAGGTAGGTTGACAAAGTTTAGGGAGGATAGAAAGGCCCACCCTAGGCAGAGTAGTGGGGTTACTAGTGGTACCAGCCAACCTTGAAGGGAAGATGAGGGAAGGAGGAGGGGGGTTGGCAGTTGAGGGAGGATAGAGGTGGAAGGGTTGTTAGATGGTGAACCCACTGAAAAGGAGGAGTTTGGAAAGGGCGATTGCTGGAAGTGGACGGTCCAGGAAGAGTAGAGCCAATGGTTACAAGAAGGGGAGAGGGAGTATGGTTTGGGTCAACGAGGAGGGGGGGTGTGGAGTTGTTGGCACAGGTGCTGAGCTCTGCCAGGTGTCTCCTGATGACGGGGCACGGGGAGGTGGTCACGTGGTCTTGCTGAATCCCCTCTAGGGAATTTGAAATGGGGGGCAAAGTGTGGGCAGTGGCTTGCGAGGCACACAAAGGAGCATTCTATGTGGTGCCATCATAGGGATCGAGTGGGGTGGCGTCACGTGGAGTGGTGGCTGCATGAGGGGGGGCGGGGGTGAGAGGTACCCCAATGGCACGCAGGAGTGTCGCCGCGTGGTGGTTGTAAAGGAATATTGGGGCCAGTGGTTTACCCTGAGGGCTTTCTCGTTGGGCCGTGATGATGGGTTGCTTCTTGATGTTCTTCTATTTTATTCTTATTTTACAAATAGTGCAATTTATTGTTTAAATCTTACCATGCTATAAAACTTTGAACATTTAGGTTTGCAAAGGGGTAGGAGAAAAACCATGAAAAAAAAGAAAGCTACCAGTGTTGTGGTGCTATTGCTGCTGTACAGTTAAAAAAAGGGTTCACAACACCTTTTTGAGAACAATGCAAAATGCCTCTTTTCAGCATCATTTTGCACGCTAAGGTGATTTGATTTTGGTTTCAGCAAACGCCGAGTGTTGACTGGAAACCGCCCAAAAAAAGAGAAGGCAAAATGCCCCGTACTGCATTGTTGAATCCATTACCAAATGATATATTAATCATAAAGCAGATTTATAGCTTAATGTTATAGTTACAAGTTACAAGCTCAAATCCTGTGTGGGGCATTTTATGTTAGGCAACTAGTTGTACGAAGCGCAAGAAAAAAAAAAACTTCTGTACATGTGTCCCCCGTATGTCTAGCATGCCAAATTGTTTTTCTGCTTTGAAACTTGTTAACATGCAAAATCATACCTAAATTGGTGTTCTGGGTGATATAGCACGAAACCCCATCAGTCCAATTAATTAAAATAGACAACCCAGAGTCCCTAACTGACATAGTTGTAGGGCTTCTCTATATTCAACTGCACTCCACTCTTTATATCTTGATTCCAAGCCTTTTTGGGTATCTAGAGCACTGTGCAAATTTTGTTGGCTTCTTACAAAGACAATCCTATGGAAAAGATAAAATTGGTCATCTGATAACTCCCTTAAGTTAGTTGATAACACCTTAGCCAGTTATCCTATAGGTATTACCTAATGAGGCTATGTTTATCCTATAGGGATTATGTAATGAGGCTATGTTCCAAGTCCCTTTTTGAGTAAAGGGTGATGATGCTGTAATGAGATAAAGTAAAAGCACAACGGGCTATTAGAAGCAACATTGCTAAAAGGAGATGGTGGTCTTACAAGAAAGGATTGGTCTTTAAAGATATGAGGTGTCCAAAAAAAATGTCCCATGTGTGATTCCTGCTCATGACCTTCTTGTTTGGATCATACACATCAGCTAGGTCTTCATTGTTTGTTATTTAGCAGAAATAGGACAAAAGAAGAAGTTGGTTTTCCAAATTATAATAAAGCAAAAGAACATCAACGATAAAGCTATCCTTAAATCGTTGACCAGATTTTATTTATTTCCTAGATAGATATCTTTGAAATGTGTATATATATATATATATATATATATATATATATATATAGGAAAACACCACGCAATGCCTATAGGCAAAAATGAACAGTGATTTCGCTTACCCCTATCACCGTTCAAAGTTCATCACGCGGTCATGATAGTCCGGTAGTGTTTCATTTTTCATTTTTTTTCTACAAATCGGAATGACCTGAAATTTGGAGCGTGTATTCATCAAAAATAGGGGAATCTTCAAAAAATTTTAAAAAAATGTTTTACATGAAAAAAATTGACCAAAATACCTCCGAAAGGTTTCGGGGGTATTTTGATCAATTGTTTTTTACCGATAGTTTTTTTTATATTTTTATTAGATGCGTCTCAGTAAGATGTATATACCCTCCAAATTTCAGGTCATTCCGATTGGTAGAAAAAAAAAATAAAACACTACCAAACAAACGTGACTGTGCGATGAAATTTGGAAAGTGATGAGGATAGGCGAAATCACTATTCATTTTCGCCTATAGGCGTTGGGAAGACTTTTCCATATATATATATATATATATATATATATATATATATATATAGATATATTGTTTTATGGGGTGGTATTGTGTCCACATGCTGTGGATGCTTAAAAGGTGCACAAACGCTTTTTAGGGTGAAGGCTTATTTTTATAAATAGAACTAATTAAAAAAATGAGCCAAATAAAAATGACCAAAATCCCTAAATTTATTTTGGTCAATATTTTTTATTATCTTTATTTAATTCTACTTATTAAAATGAGGTTAAAACCCAAATTTCAGATCAATATCATTTTTAAATAAAAATAAAAATAAAAATGAAATCAATTATTGGCCGGTAGATATGGCCTTGTGAAACGTCAACACCATTGGAAGGGTGCTTGTGCACACTTCTACCTGTCAACATCATGTGGACGGGATACTTTTACTTCTTTCATACCAACTACTTCCATCATTTCTACTTCTAATAAGTTTCCCAGTTCAGCTTGAGTATTGATATGAATATGCACAAAAAGAACAGTTGGAATCTAAGTTGCACACTAATTGGACGATTATATATATATATATATATATAGATATATATATAGTAGTGATGCTGTAGGAGCCTACCACAAATAGTGGTGTGAGACCCCTATGGATCATCATTGATCTCAAGATTCATATCTTGAGTTGAAGTTCAAATTTTACTTACCATAAGAGTTCTTTTCTCTCTCCCTATAAATTTGTCAGACCCCTACAAACTAGGAGCCGTACAACCTGTCCCTCTCTCTTTGCCTTTCTCTCTCACACACAAGAAATGGAGGCCCCTGCATTTCTCTTTCTCTCTTCAGAGATGGAGGCCGTTGCACCTCTCTCTCTCTCTCTCTCTTTTGCCTCTCGCCATCATCTCTCTCTCCCTCACAGCATCCCTCCTCTCTCGGTCCTCCCTTGTACCTCTCTCTCTTTCTCTCTCTCGCCAGTCTCTCTTCCTCACCGCCTCCGTCCTCTCTTGGCCTCCCCTGCACCTCTCTCTCTCTCTCTCTCTCTCTCAGTCTCTCTACAGAGTAACTCTTGTCATGGCTTACTGCACTCACAAAGTTTGTCGACAATACAGAAGCCCCACACCATCTCTCCATCACAACTTTTCACTCTCTACAATTTCTCTCTCCATATCATGGCTCAACACATCAGAAACTTCCTCAACCAAGCACCCAACAAGTGCTTTTGGATCATTCTCTCTCTCTCAGTCTCTCTACAGAGTAACTCTTGTCATGGCTTACTGCACTCACAAAGTTTGTCGACAATACAGAAGCCCCACACCATCTCTCCATCACAACTTTTCACTCTCTACAATTTCTCTCTCCATATCATGGCTCAACACATCAGAAACTTCCTCAACCAAGCACCCAACAAGTGCTTTTGGATCATTCTCTCTCTAGCTCCTACAGGCAATCCCCAACAAGAAACCCAACTAAATGTAGTGCCTTTCTGGGTAGTATCTCAGAAGAAATCACAAATGACATAGAATCAATTGGGTTTGATCGTGAATCACTAAGTGTTTCTCCAAAGAAATCACAAATGACTTTGCATCTATTGGGTTTGACAGTCAATCACTGAGTCTTTCTCCATTAATTCAATCTGGGTTATCTCTGATTAAGGGTGTGGTGGACCTTCCAAAGAGAGAAAGATGACCTTTTCTCTCTCTAAGGAAATCCAAAATATGTGTCAATTACAGATGGAGAGATTAGAAATGTGTGCAGTGCTTTTCACGAACTAATTATTTTTTATAGTACATGGAATTGTTAAAGAGGAAAGTTGGAAAAATCTATTGCTAGACTATCCTGGCTTAATTTGTTCTCAAGATTTGATGGCATAAACTTGTTATCTCAAGATTCTCAACAAAGTTCTTTTAGAATTGAATGTTTTCACAGTCGAACAAAACTCTTCAAGAACTTGGAATATTGCCAAGTTCTAGTTCAATAAGATGTGGCGTCTCAGATCGTTTAAGCGATGGATGGAACATGTACTGGAGTGTAACTGATGACAAACAAATATGATAATTCATCCTCCAAATGAGCCTAAGGATAATGCTCCAATAGTGCTATAATGCTCAAAAACTATAATCAATTTTGGTAGAATATTTTAAAAACCTAAAATGTAGTTTCATTCTAAACACCTTTTCAAATGTTGGGCAGATTGAGCAGCCCATTAGATGGTGTTGAGATGCAAAATCTGAGCCCAGATGACTTTAAGAGAGAGAGAGAGGGAGGTGTAGGGGAAGGCCGAGAGAGGAGGTAGGCCGTGAGGGAGAGAGAGATGGTGGCGAGAGGCAAAAGAGAGAGAGGAGATAGGCCGTGAGTGAAAGGAACATTGGCTGGAGAGAGAGAGGGGAGAGGTGCAAGGGCCTCCATTTCTTTTGTGTGAGAGAGAGAAAAGGTAGAGAGGACAGGTTGTGTGGGTCTGACTAATTTATGGGGAGAGAGAATGGAACTTGTAGGGTGCGTAAAATTTGAATTTTAACTCAAGATAGTGATCCATAGGGGTCCTATGCCACTATTTGTGGCAGGGTCCTATAGAATCATTTCCCATATATATATATATATATATATATATATAGGGAGAATCCGATGTTAGCTCACTAGCTAAGCCCAATGGCTTAGATTGAATTTGGGCTGATCCAATAGTTATGAATGCATTTCGTATTAGAATTTTAATTTTTCTTCTACAAATTCAAATCACTTGAAATTTTGATGGTTTGTTCTTTAAAAATAGGAGAATCTAATAAAAATATCAAAAAAATAATTCGCAAAAAATAAATTCACCAAAATACCTCTAAAATATTTCGTGATTTATTTTTTTAACATTTTAATTAGGTGCGCCTTGATGAAAAGAATGGACGCTCAAATTTCATGTGATTTGAATTTGTAGAAAAATATTAAAATCATATTATAAAATGATGTCGTGATCGTCAGATCGGCCCAGATTGTTGAGCTTACACTGTAACTGTTAGTTAGTAGGGCTCACAAGATCTTTTCCCATATATATATATATATATATATATATATATATATATATATAGGTCCTTATGCTAGGGTTGTGTGCTGTTAACTATAATAGTAACAATGATATTAAAATCTGCTAAAAAAATAAGAAAATAGAATTATGGATATTCCAATTAGAAAGAGTCTTCCATAAGCATCTTTTGGACGCAACTAAGGTGACAAATGAATCAAATAATAATGAATATCTATTACTATATTTTTATGCAGTGTTGTTTTTGGAAAATTTACGAAATTGCTTCTTAAGGATGTGATTAAAGCAATATTAATTTTCATATTTATTACAAAGAGTTGTACGCACGCATGCGCTAATGGGAAGTGTGTTTCAAGATTGTGTATTTTACATAAAAATAATCTTCAAGATATTTAAGTTAAAAACTGTTATTGTTCTTATATATAATTCATAAGTCAATCGATGTTATTTTTATAGGAATTTTTGGTAATCATTTACAATAATTGGTGAGTTTTTAAATAAACTTTCATATTTAATTTTATTTATTAGTAACAATAATATTAAAATATGCTAAAAATAATAAGAAAATAGAATTATGGATATTTCAATTAGGAGGAGTCTTCCATAAGCATCTTTTTTGGATGCAACTAAGGTGATAAATAAATCAAATAATAATGAATATATATTATTCAGTGTTTTTGTTGGAAAATTTACCAAATTGATTCTTAAGGATGTGATTAAAGCAATATTAATTTTTAGATTTTTACAAAGAGTTGTACACGCACACATGCACTACTGGGAAGTGTGTTTCACGATTGTGTACTTACATAAAAATAATCTTCAAGATATTTAAGTTAAAAACTGTTTTTATTCTTATATATAATGCTTAAGTCAATCGATGTTATATTTTATAAGAATATTTTGTAATCATTTGCAATAATTGGTGAGTTTTAAAATAAACTTTCATATTTAATTTTAATTATCAAATTTCTCTATTTTCTTTTAGGTCTTTGACATTTATATTTCTTGAGATGAGGATTGTTGTTTAAATAATTTATAGGGATTCCCACTTTTGCAGGAGATTCTATTTTAACTGTAGCATTGATAGAGTTTATAGAGAGAGATTTTGGGTAAATGTGTAGATAGTAAAAAGGAGTCGATATGATTGGAAGTTCTGCAATAACTCTTGTTAGAGTTTCTATGAAGTTAGGAAAATTGGAAGGGGAGAGGAGCGATGAGGAGAATTCAAAATTCATACTGCTGTTTATTCTCCCTCAGTAATATAGATATATATTTGAAATTTAGCTATTCTAAATTTTTATATAACTGCTAGTTGTACAGATATACAGATCAGTGTTTTAAAATGCGCAATGCGGCTCTGATCCGGTGGGGGGCCGATGCGGCCCGGATGCGAGTGCATCGCGATGATGCGGTCAATAAATGTAAAAAAATTCTAAAAAATCTAAAAAAATAAGTTAATGCATGGAAAAAAAATATGAAGGTGATATATGTGATAGTAGGTATTTTAGTTTAATGATTAACTTCAAAACTATTAGCTGTCGGAGATTCTGTATCCAGTTATCCTCTATTCCCTGATAGAAACTAGAAACTTGAAACCAGCTTCATAAAGCATTCAACAATCAACAACCATAAGGACAAATTTGCACCATAAGCACAACCATAAGCACAAAATAGTGATATTACAAAATACAAACCAAAAGTCAAGCTCAAGAAGAGTTAATAGTTAATAACTTAATACAATCATCCATTTTGAGAGTCAATTTTGAAATTTGAACTTCATTTTTTCAAATATCGATCAGACAAGTCATCTTGAGAGTCGTCATGCGCATCATCAGTATCATCCTCGACAGCCTCCATGTATTCTTCTTCATCGGTCTGCTTTGAGTCAGCTTCCTCCTCGACTTCTGAAGCTAATGTGCGAGTGCGACTAGACCCAGCAGCTCCAGCACATCTAAGAACCCACCATTTATTACATGATTTGACTCAATGGATGGGTGCTTGTAGTGAAGAGATGGATTTAGAAAATAACCGGCTGAATGGAGGTGCTTGTGAAGCTGGGTATCCCATCTCCTATCAATAATTTCAAGCATAGCCTTGTGCATATTTTTATCATCCTTTAAAACATCTTTTATTTTAGTTCTTGTCCTAGTCATTGCCTCATGTATGTAGCCCATGGCGGGCTTCGCATCACCATCAACCAGTCGAAGCACTCTCACTAAAGGGCGAGCCACCTCCAATGCAATAATTATTTGACTCCAAAAAGATGTATTCAAAATAATTTTTCAGCCCTTCTCCCATCCTTGTGCTTTGACCATTTGTTTTGACTCCATTGCTCTGAAGCAAACATGGGCCTCAAGGCACTTTTTGCTTGGCTAGGCTTCGAAGAGTGAGAAATGACGTGGCAAATCTAGTGATACCCGATCTCACTAATTCTCTCTTCTTTGTAAAAGACCTCATCATGCTTAGGACTGTGGTGTGATTGTAAATAAATCCAACAACAAACATAGCTCTTGAAATCACCCCACTAAATAAAGATGTTGTATCCATTTCCTTTAGTATAAGATTAAAACAGTGAGCTGCACAAGGTGTCCAAAATATATGCTTCCTTTCAAAGTCAAGAAATGCGCAGCTGCAGCATAGTTGGCACCATTGTCAGTGATAATTTGTACGACATTTTGCTCCACAACAAAATTGACAATCTCATCCATCAAGCCAGATAAGTATATACCATCATGTGACTTGTCTGATGCATCAATAGACTTAACAAAAAAAGTACATGTTGGGCAGTTAACCAAAAAATTAATGAATGCCCTTGATTTCCCTTTGGACCAACCATCACACATAATAGTGGCCCCATATTTCTCCCACCTTTCTCTCTGAGAAATCAAAATTTTATTCACATCAAATACAACATCCTTCAACAAGGGCTCCTTAACCTCATGTAGTGAAGGAGGAATAAGTCCTGGGCCATATTGCCCAATTGCCTAGACTGTACATGCAAAAATATCCAGAGTTATAGTATTAAAAGGAATGCTGGCCATGTAAATCCACTTTGCAATCCACTTACATACCGACTTCCTTTGTTCTTTCTTATATTTATTGTCAATTGTGGTTTGTTTTATTTTTTTCTTTCTCTCTTGAACCACAATTTTGAGGCTAGGGGTGAAAAAAGAATCCATTGGCCCTTTAGAGAGAGGTGTTCTTCTCTCAGCACTACCACCAATATTTATAGCCCTCTCTCTTGAGGTTGGAGTATGACTACCCCTTTGCCTCATAGCAACTTCAGACATGTCATCATCATTATCATTAAATAATTGCATATCATCAAGTAATTCTTTTCTTTTCTTTTTTTTTTTCTCTTTATCTTTTTTCAATCTATCCAAATATTCTCTAATCTCCTTTTTTATATCATCTGTAGCTTGTGGGCATGCTCTTACATTCCCAGAAATTCCGGCTAAATGCTCTTTTTGTCAAAAAATACCACCCATATAAGTATTTCCACAGAGCAAGCATATCACACAATTTCTATCTTTCAGATTTTTTAGTTTAGCATATTTTCAAGCCGGATCTTTGTTACTAGAAGATTGGGAAGAAGACATTGCCCCAAAAATAAGTATAACAGTATTATTGTACAAGAAGGAATAAAAAGTTACCGTCTCTCTAAAGTAGTGCTCGATTCTTCGCGGCTTCGAAAATCCTCAATTTCTTATCACAAATTCACCTTAACATCCCCAAATCAACAATAAAAGGCATCAAATGAACATCCAAGTATCAAACAACCGCCAAATCAAAGATTTGGATGAAAAAAATTTTTTCGCCAAATTTTATTTTCCTTCGATTTGATGCAAAAAAAGCCACAAAAGTGGCTGGAAATCTTCGATTAGGGGGTATAGTAACCCCCCAAACTGTTTCCCTAAACATTGGAACAAAAAAAAGACCATTTTGCTCCTCCTTGAGGGGCAAAATCGAATTTTTTTTTCATGGAAACAAATGCGGGTGAGATGCAGTCTGATGCAGCCATGATGCGGGATGCGGCGCATATGCGGCCGCATCTGTCAAAAGCGCATATGCGCCTGAACGGGATGCGGATGCGAGCGCATCCCGCATTTTAAAACACTGATACAGATATACTTGTATGGATGTATTGGGCCCATGTCTTGATTCCAGGTTCTCTAAGTGTTACACTTTAAACATGTTTAGAAACCTATACCCATATTCATGCCTTGGTAACAAAGCTTCAAAACATCTAAGACCCAATTATGGAGCTAATAAAAGGAGCCATACTAAGAAAGCCTATCTGCAAATGATTTAAGTCCATCTCAAATAACAGTAACCCAGTCATTTCTTAAGTCTCGAGTATTCCTAACAGTTCTAAGCAGAATAATGCTACCAAAAACCCCTAGTCGAGCACTCAAAATCTCTTAATTCAACCTTTCATTGAGTCCTATGCTTTACCCTTCTCTTCTCATTGGTCCTGCAACATTTGTATTGTGTATGAACCTTTTGATTAGAGTGTCAGCATGGTTAAGGCTTCCTCTAGATTTAGTGAGGATCCTTAAAGGAGTCTTAAAACGGAATTAGGACTCACATAGTCACATCATTTACCCAGCTTACAAACTTCATAAAGCTCCTATCTTGGAACATTTTGTCTTTTGAGTCGAACTACAACTCCTTCTTGGCCTTCCCCCACAAACTGTCTTTAGAATAAACGTATGAAATGAATAACTAGGATCCAGGTAGCGGTGGCAATGGACCCGGACCCAACCCATACCTGCTGGGCATACCCGACACGGGTCCGGGTATGGGTCCAAATTTTGGACCCGCGGGTAGGGTCTGGGTTCAATAAATGATACCCGGATAGTCCCGGGTGCGGGTACGGGTCCTGCTATACCCGACTCGACGGGTACCTGGACCTGAATTTTTAGTTTACCCAAAGGCCAAAGCCCCAACCTTAAAATCGTTTCAATACTTTTCGACTTCCCCTAGTTCCCCAAAGGGGCAAACCAACCCCATCGCCATCCTCCCTCTCTACAGTTCTCCCTCTCTCAGTTTGTTGGAGACATAGCTCTCTCTCTCTGGATCTCGAATGTCTCTCTCTCTCTCTCTCTCTCTCTCTAATCGCCTACCCCTCAAAAATCAGTTCTTTATTTTTCACCATTATAGGCTACAAAAAAGGAAGCTCATAGTGTGGGTGGAAATGGACGACGGGATGGACTTGGGACCTGACAGGTACGGGTATGGGTTCAACTTTTTGACCCGACGAGTTGGGTCCAGGTCCAAAACCTAGACCCGAATACATTCGGGTCTAGGCCTGGGTCCAACCAGACTCGACCCTTACCTGACCCATTGCCACTCCTAGATTCAAGAAAGGAACTCAGAAGAGTCATCTGAAGCCATCTTGCCACTTTTATTTTAGTTGACCCATTTTTCTTATGCTCTTTTTTTGTACTTTTTGGCAGACCTTGGGCGAACTTTTGGGTTCTCATTTGTCAATATATATATATATATATATATATATATATAGGAAAGGGCTTCTATGAGCCAATGGGCTTACAAGAAAAAATGAGCCCAATGGCTCAGATAGAATCTGGGCCGATCTAACGATCACGGATGCCCGATAGTGTTTGAATTTTAATTTTTTTCTACAAATCGAAATCACTTGAAATTTTAGACGTGTATTGATAAAAAATAGGTGAATATTCGAAAAATATTTAAAAAATATTTTACATGAAAAAAATGACCAAAATACCCCCATAAATTTTTGGGGGTATTTTGCTCATTTTTAATTTGGCGAATTAGTATTTTTTATATTTTTATTAGGTGCAGCTTGATGAGAAGAATATTCACCTAAAATTTCTAGTGATTTGGATTGTAGAAAAAAAATTAAAATTCAAATACTCTCGGCCGTCTGATTGGCCCAGATTCAATCTAGGCCATTGGGCTTATACTATTCTGTGGGCTAGTGGGCTCCCCCAAGCGTCTTCCATATATATATGCGTGTGTGTGTGCGTGCATGCGTGCGTGCATGTGTGTGTGAGCGCCCACGCGCGAGATAAATAGTTGACATTGCTGATTTTGTTGACAGGTCATGGCCATGGTGCAACGAGGTGAAAAACCTCCTGGCATCCGGGTATACGTTCTTTTGCTGCCTTATTTTTCATAAGTTATAGTGGATCTTAGCTTATTGGTTTTTTGCATGCATGCTTTAACATGAATAACCATCTGATATTCAGGAAATCAATGACAAAGTTCCAAATGCAACACAGCCTTTGACAAATTCCCGCCTGGTACCTAAGTCAAAGGTATATGGACATTTTCTAAAATCTCATAATAACGTATTCCATTTATGTCATACTCCAAGCTTGACCAGGCAGCCAAGTCAGCTAGTCAACTCGGGCATTTACTTTGCCTATTGATAATTTTTTCAATGCTCCAAACCAAAAAAAGGAAGTACTGCAGTGTTTCGGCTGATTAGAGGAAGTCTTCGAGCATATTTCAAATAAAAAAATACAAGGATAATATTAATAGGAATTGTTAAAAATAAAGCAAATTATTACTCTACTAAATGTTTGTTATGAATTTAATTTTTGAAAATTTAAACACCTTTTATGTTAACATGTTCAAAAAAAAAATTAAACGCTATTATTACTGCTGTATTCATTTAGAGTGAGAGAAAATTTTTCTATTCTCTTTCAAAAAATAGTAAATCTTTCACGAATAGATACTTTACGTGACCTGTCACGTGGAATGCACTTTTAAGTAGACATTTAAAATTTTAATAAAGCTTTTTCTCTTTTTTTTTTTTTGATAAGCCCATAAGTACACATGGCATGTGAATATAAGCTATAGTTCATTGGAAGTGAAGATAAAAACATTTCAAACTTGTTCCTCTGCTCAACCGAAATTTCCTCCCTTTGTTATGCTTTGGTGGAATGGCTAGTCCCAGCGGCTTTGGGCAATTCTCCCTAAGTGAAGTGAAGTTAATAAAATTGCTTAACAGTTTTTCTTTTAGACTATAGATTAGCTTGAATTTGTTGTTCCTTAATTAATGTTTATTTGCCTTGTTAATTACCATTTCTATGATAGCATATTTTATGTCAATGACTACTATAAAGCGTAATACACTGACTTGTAAGGCTATGTTCCAGCTTCTAAAACATTATTGTATTTACTAGAACAAATATCTTGCACAAAAAATCAGGGCTCCATTTTTGTTTAGAGGAATTTGTTTTGTGTATAGTTATTTATGAAGTAGTAAGCCAAGTAGTAATTTCATTATTTCTTCCTCACCAGAATCTTTTGTTACTGACACCATAGAATTGGCAGATGAATGGTGTTGGAGAGAGAAATGGACCTAATACTTGGGCCGTTTCATATTCTTCTAGGTCGTACTCTTTTTATAATGGATGGATGGGGGGTTAGGATAATCAGGTGGAACACAATTTGACAGTTCTAACTCCTACCTCTTCCTTTCTCTATGTATATAAATCATATATGGTTGCATTTATATGGCAAATCATTGAAGGTGAGTTGAGTCTGGGTTGTTGCATCCGGTAAACTAAGAGATAGGCCGAGCCGATTCTGATTTCCGAGTTTTAGAACTATGCTTCTAACTACTTAACAAGGTGAATCATGGAATAAGGCCATTGCATGTTACTGCTGGTGTGTCTCATTTGTGGTTAAAAGCTAAAACCGCTAGTCTGATGGATGCCTGTTCCTGATGAATGACGAAGGTGTGCTTCTATATTTTGAGAATGGGCTATGACAGAGGTGGTTATAGTGGTGAGTGTCACAACATGACATCTAGAGTTCCATTCTCACCAATGCATATATGTTTTTATGTTTATGGACATGTGAGTTTGTAAAAAAACATGCTCCACAATTGCGCATAAATGGATGATAATGCTTTTTAGATGTTCAGGTAAATGTGTGCATAAATAGTACAAGTTTGTATTTTTCATTAGCTTTTCATACACAATCTTTATGTGCATGTGCCCATGATTAGATTTTTATAAAGTTTTTTAGCATTTAAAAGTAAAAAGTACAGTAATCTCTATATATATATACATGTTAGATTTGTTGTAAATGTTTGTTAGCTTTTGAAATGGGAAAGTGTACCATGGTTCCCATGACTATGGAAAATCCAGAGTCTCACTATCAAGTGGAAAAGTCTACGATGGTTTTTTAGCTTTTGGTTGGGAGGCGGAAAGAAGGTGGGACCTGCCATTGGAGGATCATGTTCTGGAGGGTCCCGCTTACCCCGTCACCATCTAACCAATGATTGATTGCAAAGTGGTGATCCTCATGCCCACGAATTTTAAATTATCACAAGGAGTGTAGTAGACTTTTACTTTTTGAAAAAACAAAACTGAATATCGTAGAACCTGTAATCTTTGTATACATCCATATGATTGTCATGTGTTTTTTAAGCAGCCTTGGGAAGATACAAGTCGGGTTCAACCCAGTTCCATATACATCTCTCAGACAGAAACAAAGGTCGTGGACTCTCCCGCATCGGGGCAGGGAGCCTACTATGCAAATGGGTCCGCGACCCAAACACAATACCGGCAGCCATTACGTAATGGCACTCCTATGGCAGAGCAACAATGGTGGAAACAGAAACCGGAGCCCAACCCCAGCTATTCTTTTAATCCTGATCGAGGTGCCAATGTGACCATTACTGAGGCAGAGCCCGAGAATGATGGGCTCCAAACCCAGCATTCATGGGCTCCTTCAAAAGAGTCCTTGCCCAGGCGTGCCTGGGTCCCACCTCCTCCCCCTCCGGTGGCAATGCCTGAGGCTGCTGATGCCATCCGACGGCCGAGGTCTAGTGGATGGGTTGAGGGTGCTGGGGATGAACGGTCCACATCAAGCTTGGGCATTGGAGTAGAGCAAGATGGGCCATCTGAGACTGGTGTATTGGGTTCAGTGAAGTATGACAACTCTGAAGTATATGGTGGTACGAGCGCTGTAGATGAGGATGGTTCAGGGAAGGGTTTGGATACCATTGTCCCTTTAGAAACCGAGGCACAGTAGGATTAGGGGAATGACTCCTACTTGGTGGAATTCTGTGGTTTCATTTCTCTCTCTCTCTGTGCGCGGAGTTAATTTTCAGCATTCATTGGATGCTGGTTGTATATATTTGTTTGTGCTTTTAAGAGTCCTGGAAACAGAAGATCACTTAGAGCTTTCTGTAGACTTGGGCTGCATAGTTACATAATAAGTGGTGGCATCTCTTCTAAGTTTTGCTTTTGCCATGAGAATGTTGGGTGCTGTTTATGCTTGGCGAATGCTGTGACCCATTAATCTCTCTCTCCCTCTCATGCTCCGGGAACATTTTGTTCTCTCTCTTATGCTCGTGGAGCATTGTAATCATTTTGCCCCTCTCTCTCTCTATTTATGCTTGCTGAATCTTATCGCCCATTTCTCTCCCTTTCTCTACTTATGCTTAGGGATATTGTGGCCTAGTACCCACTCTTTTTTGAACGTCTACTACTCTCTCTCTCTTTATGCCTGTGTTTTACGGCTATATCTGCACGGGGATGTATATGTTAGGGTTACTAAAAATTTTCAGTTGCAGGAAAATGCAAGTATATCAGGCTCGTAAAATGCATTCCTAGCTTCGAACCCTTAAAACTTAATATTACTAATGTTTTTCTTTGGGGCATTTGGTTTTGGTTGCTTATCCAATCAGTTACTGATCGTCAGAACAAATTATATAAAATATGTGGGAAGTAGCAAATTTATCTTTAAACTAAATATATATCCTTAAATGTGAAATCCAAGTACATCACAATATTCGAAATTTTTTTCTTATTATATACATTTCGTTGATCAAGCACTAAGTATGAAATAAAAATTCACAAATGTTGTGAAGTACTTCAATATGTTGGATTTTACATTTAATGGCGAAGAGTAATCAGTCTCTTTGTATCAAAAGTGAATGGCCTCATAGTATATTATTTACGTATTTTATTTTTTTAGTTTTATTTAGTCTAGAAGGAATTTTGTGAACTATTGATTCTTCTTTATTTATGGAATAAATCTCCCAAACAATAGCCAAACCTGCATTTGGCTACCACATTTTATCTCGGGCAGTTTGTGTTTCGAGAACCAAGTAGTTTTGTATGAAGAAAAAGTTTATATAAGATGGAAATATTATACAGTAGAAAAAAAAAAAAAAAAAAAAAAAAAAAAAAAAAAAAGGCTCCCCCAAGAAATCCATCGAAAAAGGTAGCTCTTATGTTGAAAGTCTCTCTAATTGATCATCTCAACTTTTAGATGTACAAATTTGGAAAGGAAAAAATATATATTTTAAAGTAAAGAAATGGTATATCTTGTAATACATTATTTAGAGTCTAGATGATCTATTCTCAAGATTTTAATATGTTTGTAGATCTGTTTGATTTGTATCATTTTTTTAGTTTTAGATTTCATAATTAGATGTAAAGTAGATTTAATATCATCATTGAAATTTCCTACACCAAAATTATATCTTTCGACGAGCTCTATCTTTCGACGAGCTTTAGAGCTGCGCCTTACTTGAATTGTTTAAGATTGATACCTCATATAAACCACTCCCTTTTCGTATGTAAGTTTAAAACAAATAAGGGTACGGTTTGCATAAGGTTGCAATCTTAAACAATCAAAATAATATGCCCCACCAAATTTTATTATAAAATGTAATTTTGGTGTCAAACTTTATTAGGATAGCCTAAGAATCCATTTTCATCTTTAGTTATAAAATTTTAGACTCCAAAAATGATTCAAATCAAGTAGATCTATAAAGACATGAAAATTTTGAAAATGATTTGTCTAGATAATGTATTACAAGATGATCAATTAGAGGGCTTTCCAACTTCAAAACAACTTTTTAAGATGGATTTTTCATAGCACTTCACTTATACATTTCAATGTTGCAAGACGCCTCTCTCCCTCCCTCATACCAGATACGTTAGTTCCCTTCAAATTTACCAAGAACGTCACTGGGATATGAGTTGCTAATTTCAAGCATACAGGTTTCAAAATGCGTAAAATCCATTTTTTGTGTAACATTAAAAAAAGAAAGGGATTGACATTAGCATCTTTAATATTTATCTGGCATCTCTGAAAAACATCTCTGATTTCCTCAAAACAGCTGCAAGACTCCATTGAGGAGATGCCTCTCTGGTCGACCATTTGATCATGTTCTGGGAGTCTCTTTCGGCCTCTTTATCCCCTTGTAATTCTCATAAGAGTCTTAGTCTTTGAAGCAAGATTTTTCTTCTTCCTGTTTTGCTATAGCCTCAACACAGGGGCTGAATAAGTTGCCAATGTAAATTTCTAATTAAACCTCCCATTCCTACTTTGTTAGGATTCTCCAACGAAGCTTTTATCGAAGTTGAGTTTACATATTCCCCTCGTGGTGGTTAGTCTTTGGATTTTCATTTGGGAGACTTCTTTGAAGTTGAAGATGATGTCAAAATCTCGCAGTCACCGAACTCCATGCTTAAAAGCCCATAATTGGACAATTACTGCATGACATGGTAGCAGAGGCACCGCATACGCAAGAGGGACAAGACCTTCATTATCTCTGAGTAAACCACCACTCCCTGCTTGTTGATCAAGCCCTTCAGAGCTTCCATTAAAATTGAGCTCCATCCAACTGCTGACGCAATACACCTTTTATCTCTATTGTGGCGCTAAATCTTGAGATACATGGAGGTTCTCGAAACTATCCTCCTTGGATAAACCCATAAATTCCTTCGATGCTTTACCCACATAATCGTAGAGGTCATGATAGAGTCCCTAGTCTGATGTTGATTAGCTCTTGGAAAGCCCGTTAATTTTTTTCCCTCTATATTTGCCATCGGATTGCCACAATAGCAATACAACATAACCAGATGCCTGACTGACTCAGGTAAAAAGAGGTGAAGAATGGTCAGCCACTCAGTAGAGGCACAAGGGGTAAACGAATAATACAATTCAAAAAAACTTGTTCAACATCAAGAGCCACACCACGGAGAGCAAAAGGGCAATGTAAGAACAAGTGGTCATTTGATTCAGCATCTCTTTTGCACATTAGCCATATGTTTGTAGTAATTAGCCCTCGTTTCTATAGCTGTTCGATCGATAACGTGAGGTCCCTAAAATAACGGTCCTCGATTAACAGAGCATACATGGATTTCACAGTATCGATAAAGTAGCCATTACCAAAGTTTTCCAAACTAGTGCTTCCTGCTCTGTAAAGTGGAGATGATAGCCATTGTTTTACCAAAGATTTCCAAGCTAGTGCTTCCTGCTCTATAAAGTGGAGATGATAGCCATTGTTTTAGCATATTAGTATGGTACACAGAGTCACCAGATAGAGGTAGTGTTACTCAAGGACAGCCAAAGATAATACATAAAAGGAAAAAGTTTATAAAGGTTATCCTTACTAGGGCTAGTAATCTACTATCCTCTATTTGAAAAGTGTAGATTCAACGGTGGAAGACATGTCGTTTTTTTAACGTTGTCTTAAAACACGTATCAAATATGTGTCTGTTAGTTAAACATCAAAAAAATAATAATTTTAACTAATTAAAACAAAATGCTAAAGAGTAATAATCTTATAAGACCTTCTCTTATCCATGTGTGTAGGACCCCAAAAGCTTATTATAAAATTGGTATAAATCTCTAAAAAAGTTATCACATGCGTACGATACTTGACTTTTCTATATATCCATACCAACTTTAATGGTGCTTTTTTGGGGGTCCTACACATGTAAGTAGGTCCTATAGGATCATTTTTCAATGCTAAAAAATAATGATTTTATAGGACCCTCCCCTACCCATATACATAGGATTCCAAAAAATCGCCATTAAAGTTAATACAGATCTCTAAAAAAATTATCATATAAGTATGAAACTTGACTTTTCTAAAGATTCATACTAACTTTAATAATGATCTTTTTGGGGGTCCTATAAACATGAATAGGGAGGGGACGATCCTATAGAATCATTACTCTTTAATATTGAGAAATGATTTAATAGGATCATATCTCACTTATATTTATAGGACTCCAAAATATTACCATTAAAATTGATATATAAATGTAATATATCCATAAAAACCCCTTTTTTATTTTATTTTTTTTCTTGTGGCGTTTGGTTAGGCATTTGTCTTTTCAACTTCCACTATCGTGTGGTGCGGGAGACGTTAGGGCAGTCCCGTAATTCTATGAAGAGCAAGTGGCATTTTACCGGCCTGGAACCAAGATATAGACGCCGGGCGCATCAACACGGCGCTAACTATGAGGAAACCTTTTTATCAGAGTGCTTTACGTTATTCCAGAGAGAGCGAGACAGAGATGTGATTTTAGGAGGGAGAAAGAAGCGAAAAAATGGTGAATGAAAAAGCAGTTTTTGATATATTGAGCTCTGAGCAAAAGGTGGACGTTGATAATCGCCTTCCTTTAGCTTATTACTACAGAATTGCTTCTCATATGATTAACCAGGTTATTAATTCCCCTCTCTCTCCGTCCCCCCCCTCTCTCTCTCTCTCTTATTTCTTTGTAGTCAAGGGCTTGATTTTGGTATCATTTGATTTCAGGCGAAGATTTATCGGGAAGAAAACAACATTATCGATCTTTACATCATTCTGCTCAGATTCTCCAGGTACCTCCATTGATTCTTGTTTCTGTGTCTTTCATTTTCTTTTTATTTGTCATGTGTTTTCTGGGAAATTCGGATAATTAAGCATTTGAAAGTTGAAACCCAATTGAGATTGTAACTATGTAATAAATGTGTGAACGTTTGTTTGCTGGATTTGTTAGGAGTTTTGACCAATTTGATTAGCATGATGCTTTGACATAATTAGATAGAACATGTGGCTCTAAATTAGGTTCATACTTTTTTGTGTTGTTTTAGGCATTTGTAGCTCCTAGAATATGGTTTGTAATTCATACTTGTGTTTTGGGTTGATAATTTGGTTGGTGTCATTATTCAATTGTTTTGAATTCAAATATTTTTCTGTGAAATATACCTGATTTATCTCCTATATGCATTTTGTGAACTACTTTGATGCATTCAATAACGTTTTTTTAGTTGATTTATAGATCATTTCGGAAAGGTGATTTGTATAAAGTTTCGCTCCTATTTTTTTGTTCATTTACTGCCCCTATCAGCGGATAATTACGTGAAAGAGCCAAAACATCCCAGATACAAATACCCATAAGGACATATGAAATAGAATTCATGTTTATTTTCAGCAATTCTCACGTGGTTATTTTCATCATGAGAAATCCCCGTTACCTGAATATGATGTCAAGTTCTGAGTGCTAGGTTTCAATCAGGGTTTCAAAACTCGGTTGGGTAGACTCAAGCTCGGCTTAGTAAATTGGCCTTGGCACCCTGCCAATGCAAGTTTCTAAGACAAACTCAGGTTTCTTAAATTCATTTAAAAAATAGAAAATTTTGTTAGTAAATCACTAATAAATGTTTCAAAAATATGTTTTTATAATAGGTTTTTGTGTTTTATGATGATTTGTGATTTTTTCTTATTAAATGCTATTATGCTATAATTTTCTATTTTTCCCTTCTTTAGATTTTTCTGAATTATTTTCAAGCTATAAAACATTTTATTTTTCCATAGTTCATCTTCTATATACTTTTTTCATCTTTTATAGATTTTAAATATGTTTATAATTAATTTTGCTTGTTACTGATTTTTTAAATATCTTTTACCCTTTTTTTTTTTTTTGCGATTTTTGGGCCCTATTTGGATTCATGCAAGACACAGTTCTGGCAGGGGCTGGGGCTGAGTCCTAACCCCGAGCTGAGATTTTAACATTGGTATCATAGGCATACATATCATGTAATTTATGCTATACTATCCATCTAAAAATTACTTATGTTTTAAAATAGATACGATGTATTATCATTACCCATAACATTTTAAAATATGCATTATATGATGTACTCCGATGACTAGTTTGTGAGTACCATTATGTCTTTTTGAAGACTATGAGTTTCTGGTTTTGTACAACGCTTTGATGTGATTCTACTGTTAGAAGCAGTAAGGGCTACTTCTGGAGTGGCTCTAATATCTGGCCTAAGTGCAAAATCTTTTTTCTTTTTGCATATGCTTTGTCATTCATGAGCTTATATATTCTCTAAATCTCTCTTGTGCACATATAAAGCTTGGTATCAGTGACTATACCGCAGCATCAACAGTATCCAACATATTCTGGAAAAGACAAGCTTCACTGCAAGAAGGTATGACTTTAACGCTAGTTATTCTTTCTTCTATTTGCAATATTTTATGGTGTCATTGAATTCTGAAGAAATTCCTGTCAATTGAATCATCTTTTATGAAATTGCTAATCAAGCTTCTTAAAAGTTTTAATCTCTTGTACATAATTTGAGCTCCTTCATATTGAATTTTGAAAGAACCACAGGATAAGTTTAGGTTAATGTTTGATTTTTATCAACTTCAAGGGTATTTTATCAGATATTGCGAGACTTCATCAGTGAACTGGAAAATTTGAAGCCTATAGTCCAAGAGAAGTTCAATGAGATCAACAAACAGTGTGGAGGGCATAACCAAAAGATGCCTCATTCAGAAGTGTATGGTGATAAAAAGGTATGATGTTCTTTCTGTTCTTTAAGGCATCTACTCTAAATCACTCAGCTTGCTATAAGTTTTACCTAATTTACATGCATATGGATGGCTCGGAGTACAGTCAAGGATGCCTCATAAACTACACGAAGGGAAGCATTTGCTCCCCAATCCTGTACAGGAGCAACTAAAGAAGTTGTAAGTTTCTATGTGTTGAACTTTGGCCTTGCTGACTTCCTTTTCAAAGCTTTATTTGCTATTATTAAATGACTTAATCCTGATCATATCTGCATCTATTTTTGAGTAAACTTCTACTGGATAGATTTAAGGAACAATGATTTAAAAGCTGGACTCACTCCAAGACTCGTTTGGTCCCTGGTGTGAGTTGAATCCTGGGCTGGCTCAACTAGTCTTGCCCCAGTCCATTTAAAAAAGAAAGAAAAAGCACACACACACAAAAAAAGGAGAAATAAGGACAAAAAATTTCAAAACAAAAATAAAATGAATACATACATAGGCTTGCTGTAATTTCTGTTTGACCTCCCAATTAATATTCAATGATACAAATGAATTGTAATCATGAATGCATAGTTAAATATTGGCTGAGTTGTTACTTTCTTGGCGAATAGTAATCACCAGTGTTACTGCAATACGTGGCTTATGGCTTTGGTTTGCGTATCAGTTTTTTCTACCAACACTGGTAATCATGCGAGCATACCACACTACTAATGAAAAATTATATGTTTTTATGAGGAACACAATGTTTTTTATGTATATAGAATAGTTAAATATTTTCTATATTTGGGTACTTTATGAAAAAGATAACGATGAAAATTTTAAAATATGTAAAGAAAATACCAGATCAATGGAAAAACAAAAACACTAGAATCTTCATCTATCAAAATTTCCCATGGAAATACCTATTAAATCCCTAAATATTGGGGTTTAATGATAAATTTCATTAATGTGGGAACTCTTTCTCTCTCTCTCTCTTCTCCCCCTCTCTCTCCCTCTCTTACACACACAAAGACACACACACAAGCACAAGCATCTACCTTCCTCGAAAACCATGAAAATATGATACAATATCCTCTGTTAGATTTGAGAAAGATTTGAAGGGACAGGGAATGGCTCTGGCATAGGTGGTGAAGGGGGTCCTCTATTAGATTTGAGAAATATTTAAAGGGAGAGGGAATGGCTCTAGGAATAGGTGGTGAAGGTGGTGGGTGCTACAATGTTGACAACATGATGTCTAGAGTTCCATTCCTACCAAGTCCCAAGTTAACATTCAAAAGAAAAAGATATAAATGTAGAGAAAGACGCAATGAGATGATAGTGGAGTAGACAGAGATTTAATGAGAGAGAGATGAACTAGATGATATAAAAGCGACCTAAAGTAAGTATCCTGAATTCTTCCTTTTTAAGATTCCATATCCTATTCCTACAATAAGCTCTTTCTCACCATAGGGCACCATTCTAGTTAGGGCAACATGTATCCTACCCTTAGTAAGGGCCACATGTGTCCTACCTTTCGTTGACAAAGCAACATGTGTCCTGTCCGTAATTGTCGCTTAATATGTATAGTATATAATTCCCATATCCTCTTGTGAAAATTCAGCCATGTCCTTCCTAGACAACAAATGAACCCCCTTGGCCTCTAGTAAAAACTTCAATTGGGCCATTGAATAATGAAGAAATTACCCACATAAGTTAGATGTCTCCCAATAAGTGAGGGCCCTTTTTGTGAAAGTGGTGTTTATAATTCCTTCCTTCTATCATAAACTTATGTATCTTGAGGGGATTATTGGCTGTGCACCGTGTGCTGTATGGGCACTCAAAACACCACATCACCCTCATGTGGGTTGTTGATAACGATGTTTTTTTCTTAAGTTGACTGCCGCTTTTGAAGATGATGTGATGATTTAGGTGCCAATGTAGTGTTTATTGGAGTTTGATAAAATTCTCCTGTAAATATAGCCATGTCGCAACATTCTTCTTTTGAAGGCTCAAAGAATCTCACACTTTGTACCCATGTCTAAAAGTGACACTATGGCTGGGCCAAGGCAGCATAGATAGTAATGCCTATTTCTAAGACCTTTCACTTATTATGACTTACTAATCCCTTCTATTCAAACTTTCATGGTGATTTTGCACATGATTTGATTCGATATAATTACTGTGAATCCAGCAGGGCCAATCTACTTGAAGGATAGTGCTTATACAATTCATATATGAAAAGAATAATTTTTTTCTTATGTGGGATTCTATAAACAAGGTATCTTAAGTTAAAATATGCCCTATGTGGTGTCATCCCCAATCATGAATGCAAGCCTTTCATTTATCCAATGCTAATTTAACCAAACTCATAATCATGCTTTACTATATTCTGTTTTAAAGATGAGAATTACAACTAATGTAAAAAATTAAGTGAAGTGTGGCAACAGTGCATAACTATCCACCTATCTCTAAAATGGGCTTACCACATTTTAAGCTGCAGTCTGGAATCTTACGATGTTAAATTTTCTTGGGGTGTCTCCTTGCTGCTATTGCCTCCATTATATCAACAACAAATCAAGCTGTAATATTGGAGTTTTGTCAATGCATGGATAGGCATCAGTTCTATTAACAGCATGATCAATGCCCTTATATTTTATTAAATTGTGGCCATTTCACTCTCCTTAATGAAGATCTCTTTGGTTTTGCCTGTTTTCAAATGAAAATTGGCATGCATATTTCCCTTGCTTTGTGAAAGGTTGACCCATGACATCAACATGAAGTTATGTTTCTGAGGGTATATTCCTTAATCTTTGCTAAGTATCTTGTACATTTTAACAATGCGATTTATGATGATTATGAGACTATATTGTTTTTGTCACAGCTCTTTGGGCACTATTTGTCCATCTGAGGACACTTTGGCAAGACATTCCTATCTTGGCGGACTTCAAAGCCAACAAGAATCATTGTATTCAAGGGTATAGTCCTTCTCATTACAATGTTGTGGTAATTTAAAGTTCTTTCTGTGAAGGGACTTGTCTAGCTTTTTTAGGATAAACCTACACGTCATTTTCTTTCTTTCATTAAGAAGTTGCATTTTCAAGTCTTTCCAGCACTATACTTTTTTGTTATTAAATTGACATGCTATTTTGGAAGATATTTTCAGATGCTTTCATTCTTTTCTGGACGTCATTATCGTATTGTTAAGTTATTTTATCAGTTTAGGCCCACAGAAATAACTGGATCAGGTTTGTTTCAAATGTATTGTATAATCAAGGATGATGCACATTTTCTTGTAATCATGTCATATTACCTGAACTAGTCGTTATATATCATTAGCATACGGGTTTGACACATATATTCTTTTGTACTGTTGTGAACTGATTTAAGATTTTAAAGGTAGCTTTTCATTTTCTTGGGTACATATTGATTTGTATCCTAGGTTTTATCAAGGGATGCTATCTAAGGAATAAAATGGAACTTGCAGGCTAATTATCCAAGTAGTCCCAGGTTCAAAGACAATTATAGAAGGTATTCAAATTGCTTTTTTCTTATGGCTACTTCTTTCCAGATGTCAGAATAGATTGCAGGATTGCTGACTATGGTTTGGCCATCTATGAGATATCATTCTTAATAGTGTCCCTCACATTACTTTTAAACAGCCCAGATGGTGAAAGTATCAGCACCCAGATAAGCACAGGAGATATTGGATTAGCATCTGTTGTAGAAGTGTACCCTAGCACAACTCGCATGCCATTCGATTCTCCTTCAACTTCTGTTCGTACTGGTGACTGTGACATAAATGTCCATATTGTTAGGCAGCCTTATCCATCTCCAGTTCTTGCTTGCACTCAGTATCTCTCTCATGAATGGAGCACTTTTCAATATGCTTCTCATGTGCCTATTGCTAAATCAAGAGATAGACTTCCAAGTCCCTTTGGTGAAGATTCCTCGGGGACTAAGGGCATTCAAAATGTACATATTGTAAGTTCTTAACTACTTCCATTCATTTTGTCCATTGTTGGTAATGCTCTTGTATCCAATTCATTTTTTAAATTGAAAATGGCTATCCTTGGGGACTCACTCTCTTTCATCATGCTTGGAATTTTTTTTTTTGGGGGTCAGTCAACAAGATTAATGGAAGACTTTCTTGAACTTGCTCGAGTGAACACCAGCAAGAACTTGGAAACCTGTGGTGTTCTCGGTGCTTCCCTCGTAAGTTATGGCTTTCCACTTACCACTAAGCTATAATCACTCAATAAATTCAAACATATAGGTAAAGAAACATGATGCAAAGTGAAGTAAAGGGTTTGATTGCTTTCTCAATGTAATAGTGTCCTGTTCCTGTTGTCTAGAAAAATCGCACGTTCTATGTAACGAGCCTGATAATTCCCAAGCAGGAGTCAACTTCTGATTCTGTAAGTTGATTCTCAAGGCATCCTACTTCCCTCAATTAGTTTTATATGACCTTTTTCCTTATATTCTTCGTGTCCTTATATATTGGAATAATTGATCTTGAAAATGCTACTTTCTTAAGTTCATGCATTTCATGAATGGCAGTGCCAAACTTTAAACGAGGAGGAATTATATGCTGTACAGGATGAAAAGTCTCTTTTTCCTCTTGGTTGGATCCATGTAAGTTTTGAAATGAGTTAATTCTTGTTCCTTCACTGTAATGCCATTGAACTGCACACTTTCTCTCTGAATTTAGTCTGCTGATATATTTATACATTTTCAGCAGTAGAGTAATTCATGTAAATATAAATTTAATCACTCATATATTAATCAATTTGCTAACTGTTATGGACCTTACAGAATCATATTGAGGTTTCAATGCAACTGAGAGAGAATAGGGAAACAAACCCTTGTATAATTGGTATTTATGATTTTATAGATGTATGAGGGAGTCTTTATATTATTTTCATGTATTACACGAAGTTGAAAGATGTTTTTTTTCTTTTTTGGTTTTTTAAAGCTTCGGTTTAGATATTTCATACACATACTTGCTCATATGGGCTTTAACCCCTTATTCGCGTGAATAGAATTTTGATTTCTCTCTTTGTTAACATGGTATCAGGGCTAATACAAGGCATTTTTTTTTAGAATGTCATTTCAATTATTTGAAATGACATTCTTGAGTGCTCCTTCATAGCCGAACTTCAATAGGTCTTCAGCTTCCACGATAAGAAAATGTGAAAAGTATGTTGATTCATGTTTTTGTGTCATTAGACCACACATGTGTAAGGGTAAGGGTGTTTGCACGCATCTGTGGCACATCTGATACCCAATCATTCAATGAATGACTCAACACACAATATATTACTCTCAGTCATAAAGTTAAGACATATGGTTGTGCCAGAGACTGTTTCCAGGCTAGACTGAAACCTATTTTATATTCTTTATGTCATTCCTTATTTTGTGGAAAATTCCTAGTACAAAACTTTGGTCGACAATACATAGTGTAGTGAAAATTATTTTGTCATTTGGGCTGCTTTTATTTGAATAACTCTTGAGGAAAAATAATGTATTTAATCATAAGAAAAATAAGTAATTCCTTCTTGCTATATTTTCATGTTCCTGACATTGATATACTGATTTTCAGACGCATCCTTCTCAATCCTGTTTTATGTCATCCATAGATTTGCATACTCATTACTCTTATCAGGTATGGAAATGATTCTGGTATTTTCTGTCTTTTGATTTTGAAAACGATTTAGGCGCTCTCTAGTACCATTCATTCCCTATTTGTTTCCTATGCTAGTGATTCTTGAAGTATGCTTATGCCCCTACATTTGGTTTACACCTGAAAGAAGTATATTTGATGATATTCTGGGTGCCATCGTTAATACTCTGTTAATTACATAATGCTGACGATAGCAAATTGGTGAAGCAAATTCTGAGAAAGTGAAAAGTTGTTTAGTTTGAGGTTATGCAGTAAAGCAACTAAATCAATTATTTGAAATGAAAGCACCTAAATCAATTATTTGAAGTGAAATTTCAGCATGTATAAAACATGTATAAAACATTTGAATTACAGTATTCAGATGTATAGTTCAAATTATTTTAGCAATTTTAAATGAAAATATTTATGAATATATATATATATATATATATATATATATATATATATATATATATATATATATATATATATATATCTTATTTTCAATAAAAATTACCGTCCTGATAATTCGTCCGTTAAAATGTCCCTGCTGATAACACCCTGATAATGAGAGAATGAAAGCACCTAGGCTTGACATTTAAATCTTGTGTGACACTCCAACGACCTCTACTATATTGCCTGTGAAGTTTTACTCTACATATTACTACTGCTTCATTTGTAGGAAAAAAATGCATATTGAACTGATTACGACACAACTTGGCTCAGGTTTCAAACTAAGTTTATCAAATTTTGTTAATTTTCTTTTGTGTAGATAATGCTACCTGAGGCAATTGCAATTGTCATGGCTCCCACTGATACTGAAAGGTAAAAGGTTCACAACTACTGAATGGTATGCTGTCCTTTTATTGGCTGTTAAATTGAAACATAGGGAAAATGAAAGAAAGGTTGAAAACCCCTATCTTCAAAACAACTGAATCAACTATACTTCAATTATATGTTTTGATTAGTATTATTATTATTTTAACACAAACATGACTCTTTTTTATGGGTAGGTTTGTTTAGTTTTATATGTATGCATATATGCTCCAAAGGTGCGAAATTGTTGCAGGTCTTATGGGATATTTAGGCTAGCAGATCCTGAGGGGGTAGGTGTCCTAAAGGAGTGCCAGCAAAGAGGGTTTCATGTTCATGAAGGGCCTAGCGATGGAAGCCCAATTTATGAGCATTGCTCTCATGTTTACATGAACCCCAATCTCAGGTTTGAGATTATCGATCTTCGCTGAAAACAAATTATAAAATTTAAGTGTCCAATTTGGGTGAAGACCATGTGGATATATGTATCATCAGTTATTGCTTTGTCATATATGAAGGAATGCTGCCTTTATTACAGTACTTGTATAGTAAGCAAAATACATGTAATACACCGCATAAATGCAAATAAATGAGGGGTTCTTTGTGAGTATTCCCAGTCTTTTGACATTTACGTTCAAAATTAAGTACCCTCAACTCTCTCTTTCTCTCTCACACACACAGGTTAGAGTCAGGTATTAGTGTTTGCGTTTACTTTCCGCCATGAACTTCAGAATTTCTTTTTTTTCTTTTTTTGAAAACCATGAACTTCAGATGTTGTTATGTTAGATTTTACAGAGAGAGAGAGAGACAAAAGAATTAAATCAAGCTGGTGTACTTATGAGTCACTCAAAGCTGGTGTAATTAAACAGTCTTTGATCAATCACTCCTAAAATTGGTGGCAAATTATTCCAACACAAAATTTCCTTGTTTCTTTTCAATTCGCGGTATTTCTTTAACTTCTATTAATGTAACTTGTGGTTTCCATACTTTAGTTTGTATAAGAATTTAATCTTTACTTGTAATGACACATTTTTTAAGGCAGCGTTAGAAGGAGGGTCTTTTGAGCCCTTGTCAAATTTACGCCATTTAAATAAAGGGAAAGCTTTCTACGTTCCTCTTACAAGGAAGTTCTATCTGCCCTTTTATCCAACCCTTCCTTTCATTTTTTAATGGAGGGTTAAGATTGTCCCAATCACAATGTCATGTCTCTACGCTATTTTTTGTTTCTATAAACTATTTTGACTCCAAATTTTGGACGTCCATTCCTTTATTAAATTCGTACTAACAAAAAATATAAAAAAAATATTTTCAATAAAATAAAAAGATCAAAATACCCCTGAAAATTTCAAGGGGTATTTTGGATATTATTTTTTATCAAAAAAATATTGTTAATATTTTTATAGGTGCGTCCCAAAGATTGCACGTGCCAAATTTCATATTTTAAAAAATTGTATTAAAAAAACTAAAAATAAAATGCTTTAAGACGTCGGATCTAAAATCAAACGGTGAGTGCCTCTCTTGATAAAAAATGGACGGCTGAATGGTAGGGGAGATAGAACTTTTGTCTTGTAGGGAGAACATAGAAAGCTTTCTCTTAAATAAAATAGGTAGTCGTGTAGATTAAAGCAATCTTACTTGTAAATTTCGACATCTCGACTTTGAGATATATAGAAGTGAAAAAAAGAATCATTGTCAAAGGTTTTTTTTTAATTAATAGGGGTTGGCTACATGAATCTTGGTTCTCCATTTTTGTATTAAAGGTCTTACCATTAGTGAGACCATAAGTCTTCATATCTTTTCTTACTATTTCTAACTATGTTTTTTTGGAGTCTACCCTTAGTTTTTTTCTAACCTTCTACTTAAACTAACCTACACCTCCTAACAAGTGTTGTTATGGGTCTACACCATACATCACCAATCCACCTAGGTTTGTTATCTCTCATCTTATCGCCTATTGATGCTACACCGAAATTTTAATATTTTCAAATATTTATAGATTTATTCGATCTACACTATTTTTGAAAGTTCAAATTTTATAATTAGAGAAAGTAAATTTTCAAGCCAAGGGTTTTTACTTTTGAAAAATTATCTTTCGACACTATTTACATTCATTGTTTAGGGCGTATCCCTATACGAACCGCACCTTTTAGAAAATGTTGAAATCAAGGGAGTAATATACAAGATTACGTGCAGCAGGAGCACAATGTACGTTTTATCCGTCGAGCAAAACAAAAGTCGAGAGTATTTTTAGGACAAAAATTTTGGGGAGTAAACCATGTAATCGACTTAAAAATAAAAAAATAAAACCAAAATTTTGGGGAGTAGCCATGTAATCGACTTAAAAATAAAAAAATAAAACAAAAAATACACAACGGAACTAGAAAGACAAAATGCCTTAGGATTGCTCACACGCCATTCAATTTTTGGTCGGTATTATCTAGGTGTTTGGGCCGGATGATTCTAAGCCAGATCCCAAAACTTTAAAATTAGGTGAGTCAATAGGGTAGAGGGCCCCTACCCTTAATAGAAATTGAGCCCTCTAACCAATCAAGCCCGAGCTCTTTTCTTCATAAAAACCCTCTTAAGCGGATTTGCCAAAGGTAGTAAATGTAAATTTTGCTCCAACGAAGTATACACACTAATTTTTAATTCAACATTTTAATGGCATAATGTTTGCTAAATTGGGGGGTATTTCTCTTGGAATCATTTTGATTTCAAATTTCAAGATTACTTCAGAGCGACAGATATATGTCAACAAATTGCTCATAATTCCAAATGAATTGGCGACCCTCAAGGATTGTTCTGGCGATGGAGCTTCAGGGAATAGAGAAAACCCCAATTTTCAGGGCATCTGGGAACTTAGATATCAAGTAAGGGGTTGGAACCTTGCAAAAACATTAAAGGGATCGAAATATTACCTAATGATTGTATAGATGATACAAGGTCACAATTGCTAATAGCCAATAGATGTTAAATTGTATGATTTGGGGTGTAACAGAAAGTTTGAGAAATATCTTTTTGAAAATAGAGTTCAGTTAATGACACACTCAACCCCCAAATTTGAAATCTGACATACAAGGGTGAGCATAACCTTCTTGTATTAAAAGTAAATAGTCTCTTTATATACTTTTCTTGTTGCCTAATTAATAATTGAAGGATTGGTTTTTAATTTTCATTTCACTCAAATACTTTAAAAAATATCTCAAACATTTTTCAACTTTTCCTTGTTCAAACCTAAACAATTAAGATCATTTCAGTAATTCAACCCCCAAAAGACTCTAATTCTGAATAATGACATATTCATGCTTATTCAGGGTTATATATAAAGTACCCACTATTCCGAATTTCTATTAAGGAACAAAGTACCCACTATTCCGAATTTCTATTAAGGAACAAGTTAAGGGTATTCATATCAGTTGATAGATAGAAAGCATTTGAGTGCAAAATAACATACCTCTAATCGTTCATCATTGCTAACTTTGAATAGTGTGTTTCTCATATATAGTTATGAACAAGCAAGGATATCTTCATCATTTGGTGCTTCACGGGTTAAATTATGGAAATGCCCCTGATTGTTCAAGCTTTTTTTCAAATCTAATATGGGATTTTCTTTTTTTTTTAAGGAGGTAGTATATGTAAATAAAATTTTAAAAAACAACCCTTCAAGTATCTTTTTAATATTAGGATTGTCTACAATAGACGATTTATCTTTTGTATATGATACTCACAATCCTTGTTGTTCCTTAAATTTCAAAATTGATGGTCGTAAAAATATCATTGAATAAACAAAAAGTTCCAAAAAAAAAAATTTCTCGGACTTCATGACTCACCCCAAGCCATCCAATTTGACATCTAATAAGTAAGAACGATTGTGACCTCCATTTATAAAGATAGAAGTTCTCTTTGTAGATGATTCCTTTAATATTTTGCAAGGGGTTTTAACCCCACAATATTTTCCAAGAGAAAAATATACATTAGGCTTCAAATTCAAGTATTGAAAAACTCATACTTACAAATCTCAGGGCATCAGCCCATTCATGGGTTTCAACCCCCATTACTGATATTTTCGTGGAGGAAAAAAAAAAAAACCCTCAATGCAGCAGCCAATCTTATACCAAGAGTAGCCTTTGCTGTCAGGGTGCGAGGCATTCATGAATTTTACTTTTTGTTAGAACTTGTTTTACTTGGGCACCAATCTGATTGGGCAAATTGAGAAGGCAATAAGCCGAGCTGCGCATGCCAACATGAATCGTTCCTCTTCAGTTAGTGGTCTCTCAATCACTTTTACGATCATGGGATCCTGTGATAAAACACGTATCATCATAAGGATTATGCTCTCTCTCTCTATCTTTCTCTCACTTATTCTCTCTCTCTCACACATATTTTGGTTAAGTTTGTTATAGTTCATCACTGTGACACTTCTAAACATGAACTGAAAAACACAATCATCTCTCCCATAGAGTAACTGCAGTAGATCTTTTTAGAAAGAGGCAACATAAAAAGTACAAGCAGCATATGTGTATGAAGATTACAGGGTTAATGCTGTCACAGATCATCTCTTACCTTTGCATGCTGTTGGTTAGGGGAAGCGGGTCTAACACTGGCAACCTCTCCAACTCTAATGACATTGTTAACATTTCCCGTTTGATCCGTTTCAGTTGGTAGGGATGTAGAGTGTCTCCATTGGCCACCAACAATGAATTTGTAACTATACCTGAAATCCAAGAACCCATTCAATGTTTATGCTAAGGCAAGTAAATGCAATGTACTGAAGGACCAATCCCTGTAACAGTGTGAAATGGTTATACATGCTCTTTAAAACTAGCTTATGTACATATACTGGTTTTCATATGTATGATTTTCAATCATCAGCATGATGGATCAGAGATTCCATCATCAGGATTGTGAGAAAATTGCGGAAGATGATGTCCAGATGTTACCTCTGCAAGTAACTTTAAGGTTTAAAGGAAATATATGGTTAGGGTAGACAGCGTTACTGATGTTTTTGCGTTAAGCCCAAACCAAAAGCTTTCTGATTTTGACTCACGCATGGGTGATTAACACATAGGACTCGATTGAATTTTCTGGAGAATTTTCTAGAGCAAAAGTACTGTTCAAAGTTCTACAGAAGATTGGTTATGCACTTGCAAGACACCAGGATTCGTTCCTGTCATTATGGGATTCCATGGTCATACACAAATTATACAGACATTTCTAAATTGATTTTCAATATTCATTTTCTGAAGCCACCAGATCCCATCAGAAATCCGAAGTTAAGCGTGCTTAGGCAAGAGTAGCACTATGATAAGTTAAGCGTGCATAGGCAAGAGTAGCACTAGGATGGGTGACCTCCTGAGAAGTCCTTGTATCTTAACCTTCTCTCAAACAAATATTTATTTTCTGAAGCATAACATGAAGTCCTTCGTATAGTTCAACAACTTAAGAACTTCAATTCAGAAAAATTATGAGCAATGCATAAAAAAAATTTCAGGGTGCAGGTTTGTTTGCTCATACAACCAAAAGATACCACAATTATTTAAAGGGATGGACAATATTAATTAGTAGTGATACTTAATTTGAAGGTTCTGAAGACATGAACGCAAATCTAAATGTAGTAGGATGTTGGAAAATATACTTGAAAAAACAGGCTAAGTTAATAACAATCTACCAAAACTGGCCAAAATATATATCATATTCCACAAACCAAATCTGGTCATCCTACATTTGTGTACATTTGGAGCTCCTAAAATATTCATGTCTGATGTGTCCCATTCATAGAATTTTCCTGAGCATGAAAGTAGACCCCAAATGTAAGAACTTCTCAAGTCAAACCCACATTTGCAATTCATTGCATAGATAAAGATTTATACCATCATGCTCAAATTCCATATGCAACCAATACATGTTCTAATGTATGAAAGAACTTGTAAACACAGAAGAATCATTACCAAGAAATGGATATCAAAAAGTTTGGATGAGGAGAATCTCATAAAAACATAAAAACAACTATGCTAGGAACAAATGTCCATAACACATGGAATCTCAATAATATGAACTTTTTGTCCATGTCAGAATCTCGAAAACCGAAAAGAAATGAAGTGAATCAGATAAACATACTTTCCCTGTGGAAGTCGAAGCTCGACTTCATACTTCGATCCACCCCTGTGATCTGCTTTGATGGATTCTTTCCAGTTCCCTGTGAAATCTCCAATTAAAAATACCTCCTCCCCCTATGGTATCCAAAGGCACAATGATAGAGCACTTAGTTGTTGAGCAGCACTACAATAATTTTATGAAGATGTGAAACATATATGGTCTTTCTCAAATTATAAGATATCCTATATAAAAAAAAATTACGTGATTTGATATCAAATTACCTCTCGAGACCCACCGTTCCATACAAACTTTACTGCATGCGTAGGGGGGCCATTATGAGTTCCTTTTTCTACCATGGCAATCAAATCCCAAGTAGCCCACACAATTGCAGGTCTGCACCCAAAAATATCCACAACAGCTTTAATTCACCATCTGGTACATGAAAAATATCAAACCAATAGGCAGCCTTGTGACATTTCATGACCTGGTACATTGTCTTTCATAAATAACATGCACCAAGTTTGGTCACAATTTAGGATGTATTGGTAATAGATCACTATTGACACACAAAACACTGATACTTGTGACCAAAAAACGAGTAAGAGAGAACCTGTCGGGTCTACATGAGTGCGATCTTGTGACAAAATTATACGCTTCGTGGAGAGCAGCATCTTGAATCCAATGAAAGTATGCAATCACACAAGCTGGAGATCTATCAAGACCTGTTGTACAGGTTACATAAACTCGAAGATTTTTTCTCAATAATCGATATAACAGTCCCACACAAAATGGTAGTTTCTTCCTTAAATCCATAGAATCAGCATCTCTGCAAAAACAAAAGGTTACTCACAATCAGATTGAATCCATATCCTATCAGTAGAGATGTACTTAAACATACGTGCCACTGTTCATGGTTATGGATTCATCATGCAGGGGAATGATCTCACTTGAAATCGCTACTATTCATGAGATATATGGATGTAATAGTATCATGAGAGTATACTCCATTAAGCAGGCTATGAATCCAGGAGAAACTGTATATATATTTGCTAAGAAACCATCAAAATGGTAATCATCATAAAGGAAAACCATCCAAATGGCAAAGTCTCAAAGCATGGCTGTGATATAAGCATCCCAAAAAACCATGGCAATAAGAGTTGAAGAGCTAGTAATGTATCGTGTAGATTGCAGTGAATTCAAATGCACATGCTAACAAGTTTGGCAAGCTTCCAACTGATATTACATGTACCCCAAAGCATTAAAAAGAGATGACATAAGAGATGACAGATACACTCTGGACTTATACACAATACATACTTGATATACATTTATCTATAATATTAGCAAGGCAACATTCTGGGGTTCGTCAACCTGCATTTAGGGTCATAGATGACCTGGAATGGGATGGAGCAGTGAAGGTGGCAGATTTGCCTGCTTGGTTGTTAGAGAGTTTCAATAATTTTGATAAGCAGATCTTTGATGGTGTTGTAAACACCACAACAGGGTTTCAAGCCTCATATAGGGGTAATTCATTTCTAACTTAATCTGGGAAATTTATCAAAATTACCATGAGAGATTAACTATCTGACAATTTACCCTTATGGTACTATTCCAACTCAAGACCATGTCTTTTTTTATGAGTAGTTTGAAATAAATCAAAAGATATGGGTAAAGTGTTAAATCGTTAATCTCTCATGGGTAATTTGGTAAATTTACCTTTGAATTTTAATCTATGAAAAAGGATAACATCTTGTTTAAGATTGTTTGTGTCCATATAAATATTTTTTTGTTGGACAAATCTTTACCTTATTGGACAGTTGACCATAAGAATATTACATTTATGACAAGCATCACTAATTGCTTCTGACTGAATTCCCCAATTTGCACGTTCACTTTCACTTTGGAAATTTAATACAGCACTGATTCCCTGAAATAAAAACATGCCATATCTTATTACAGACTACGGTTGATATAAAGTGCTATACAAGAAACAAAAAGAGTCAATCAATCACAGAAAAGGTTCACTAGACCATTGTTTTTTTAAATAAATTTTGTACCCCAACAAATAAACTCTGAATCCCTTGACTGCAAGTCATAAACCAGAGCTTACGGTGAAGTTGGAAAATTGACAAAGGTGTAGCAACAGGGAAGACGTACAAGACGTTCCCCCTACTGGGAATAATAGAAAGTGAGAAATCATTGGAATAATATGAAGTACTTCTTACGTTCTTATAATTGAAAGTTCGTTTTTCAGCAGTGAGGTACTTGATAAATAACTTACCATGATTTACATCAAATTTATTTACGTTTTCAGCCTCTAATTGTTGGTAAAGGTTGCTTATTAAAGTCTAAA
This sequence comes from Amborella trichopoda, assembly GCF_054954075.1. Taxonomy (NCBI): domain Eukaryota; kingdom Viridiplantae; phylum Streptophyta; class Magnoliopsida; order Amborellales; family Amborellaceae; genus Amborella; species Amborella trichopoda. Next base: position 52,642,081 of record NC_142336.1, on the reverse strand, counting down.
ATCTGGTCCCACTTGGAACTGTTTCGAGATGTTGAAGGAAAAGCATGGTCTCGTTGAATATACACATACATTAAAACAGATAAAGCATTTCTATCATGGGGTCATCACCTACGTGCATTAGATTTGAATTGTTAAAAGCAGTTAACACTATTTCGAGAATGAAAATAACGAACAAAAAATAATGAGAATGAGCTCAACCATATAAGAACAGCACATACCACAACATTCGACAATGTTTGAACATCAGATTCTGTTTGTATGCATGATCCCACATATATATTATCTGTGATCTGCAACAGAATAAAAAAATTCAGTAATTCACAAAAGAATACCTCGTGATAGTTCTCAAACATATCGGTATCTGAATGTTACAATTCAAGAACCTTAAGGAGTTAATACGTGAAACCTAGGAGTGATCTATAACATTCTCAATTAGTGATCATCAGCTAAAGTAGGGTGAATAGAACATAGCAGGTTTCACCATGTTTCAGATGAGATTCCCTCTTTCACATTACATGACAGATATAGATTAATTCTACAATTCAAAGATGACAATAAGAAACTCAAGCACCGAAAAAATGCCGAGATTGGCAACCAATTGGAAGGCAATGAACAGATAAAACAGAAAGATATCATATATCAAATAGAGTCATACTGTCCCTGTATGCTCTTAAATTGAATACAGGATCGACATAGAAGGTATAGAAGATATTCTACGTTTCTAACTAACTTTTCATATAGTATCAAATCCTCCCAGATGACATAGAACTCCATGCCTAATATTTTCAAGTTGGACATACCTAGGCACCTAAAGAGAAAATTATTTTCACAAAATATCAATTTTCAGCAGTAAAGCATAAAATCTAAGGCATACATAAAACCAGCGAGCAACTAAATATAATGAGAGTGCATTAAGAGAATAAAAAAAGTACAAAAAGAAGGAAGAAACAAAAGAAGAAAAGGAAAATGTACAGTTTATATGTTAAGCTTCCTTTCAGTACACTTTGAGCAACTAAACAAAAAATTGAAAAAGACAGGCAACTAACCATAATCCATTGACCATTTTCTGCAATAAGACTTCGTGGTTAATTATTGAATAAATTTGAACAGAAATTTTATGGAAAAGAAGATGAAATGTCATGGAATATTTCCCCCAAATTTGCAAATCGAGCAACTGATCAGGGAGAACTTCATATTGTGAGTAGAAACTAGATATCAAATTGTGGCAGCTCATGCTAAAGATTGTGCAATGTAGCTTGTGATAATGATCTTTCAATTCAATGATCTGTAGGAGAAGCAAACTAATGTTATAAAGAATGAGAGAGGAACAAGGAATAGGTTTTGAAATCAATTAGAAGGCCCCAAGTTCAGAAGATGTAATATTTTGAATTTCTCAAAATGACCCACACAATTTCTTAGATCATAGCAAATTAGAAAGTTGCATTAACACAAAAACCCCATCTTTGGTCCAATGAATTAATGTGGTAAAGCAAACTTTTACGGCAGTCTGTGAAAATAAGTGCATGCATAAAGCACAGTGACAATGGACTCACCTTGCTATACTGCATGCCAAGAAAGTGATTATAATACAGCTCTCCTTCAGATCGATCCAGTGCTTTTATATATTCATCTACTGGGAAGTTCCCATAACTCCACTCAACTTCTCCAGACTCTACCTCTGACAGTATCCTGATAATTTGTTTTGGGGTTTTCAAATGAATTTTTGAATTGACATTACCATTCCCACCTTGAGTATCAAGCGACTCAGTTTCCAAACTCGAGAGAAGTTTCCACCCAAGAGGTTTCAGGAATTTCGGTGAATAACACACAAACCCAACATTTCCATTCTCCTTGGATGATGGCTGAAGATTTGAGGTGAGTAGGTTTCTATTCCAAGTAACAATAGGAACTCTCCCTCTGTTGAATAATAACTCAGGGTCACCCATAAGAGGATATTGATTAATTGGAAAGGGAGGGAATGGTCTTTCTAGAATCAAACTGACAGTTCCTTCCCTGTCCTTCAGCAATTTCCTGAAGAAAAATCCAAGATGATAAAACTAAGTGTGTAACTGAGAAATTAAGCACACTATAATCTGAAAGACTTAATCTACTCTAACAATATATGTGATCCATCTCAGCTGAATGGAATTATATATATGGTTAATGGAACAAAGCAGCAACAAAGACATGTGATTAAAAAATGTTGACACATGCACACAAGCAAGTATGCAAGCAAAAAAAGAAAACAAAACAATGATCTGCAATGAACTGAACTTGTTTGCGAGAAAGTGAAATGAGTGTGGAGTGATGCATGCGACTAGAAACATGACACATGAATATGAAAGTGCCAAGCCAGATCCTGATCAATGAGCAAGCATGTTTCAGAGCATAGCAACCTTTCTAAGGAGTTGATGTGGGGTATGTTTGAGGGGACACAGTATTGCAAGACTGAAAAATATCAAAATCAGCTGAAGAGTGAAAACAGGTAAACATAGCATTCCCAAGATCTTATAGATAGGGCACTTTCATATCAGTGCTGGGCCTCGTTCAAGCCTTTGAAAGCCATGTTATTTCTGATAACTGAATCGCACATATATTAAGTAGTGCTAACTGTGAAACAAAACAAGGAGTTGCAAGAAAAGGATTAAGTCGAGTCTAGGAAGGATGATGTATTTCATAGCATTTTCACCACGTTATTGCAAACGTCTTTACAAGTGAACTTTTCTCTTGCATTGAGTGTACAATGAGTTTGATACAATAGGACTTACATCATGATTTTGGTATAACAAACAAGCATCATACAATTTAGACCTAAATAGACGAATGTTAGTTTACATGGCGATAGAGTTGCAGTCCATACAGGGCATCACCGACATCCTCAACCAAAATAATTCTATCCCCTGATAATGTGTTTGCCTTCTTTAAAGTATCCCCTACCATGATCATTCGCGACTTCTCTGCATTTCCCTGCAAATCAAACATTAGTGGTGAACCAACAAAATCCACTTCACAGTAAACAAAATGTACAAAACTACTAAACAAAATGTACAAAACTACAAATACATCGATAAGAATATAGCCTCTCAGGGCGTCCATGTTAACTTTTTTCATCACCAATGAAAAAGAAATAACATTTTTCACTACCAATTGAAGTAGACTCAGAGTTTATACACAAATATGCCCATACATAACACTGGTGTGTTCAGACTTCAGAGTTCAGTATTCAAAGATTACACGGATTAGTGATCATAGTTGAGAATTGAAACAATTGACAAAAACATATACAAAATTGGGTCATATAGGATATGTAAAAAGAAGAAAACAAGAAACAAGAACGCAAGAACAAAAAAGGATCAGAGCGCAAAGGATAAATGGGTAGTAGGAAAAAGGCTTACCCCTTTCTTTAGAGCATGAACAAAGATCCTACCATCAACTGATTGCGCAAACATTATGCCCAATGGCTTCTCCAAGGTGACCATATACTCACTGAGATTCATAACACCATTCAACCCTCTCTTACTTCTTTCGGCTTTACAGATAGCATGACTCTTTCTCTCTCTAAAACCCAATCCCCACTTGCTTGAAACCCCCTTAACCAACGCAATTCTCTCTCCCCAAAAGCAAGAAAATCCGTCAAACTTCCTCTGCTTGACTGTAGGTGTAAATGATGGAGAATGGCAGCGAGTAAAAGCACCATTGCAAAGCTTAGAGTGAGAAAGTTGCAGAAGGGACATGATGATGGACATCTACAGTGGGCGTCACATAATATCACCCTTGGGCCAAAAACTAATTGAATATCTAAGGTGGTGGTCACATAATCCCCTCTCTCTCTCTCTCTCTAAGCTGGTGATCACATAATCTCTCTCTGAAGCTCTCTGTGGTCGTCACATAATTTCTCTCTCTTCGAATCTCATGATGTTACATGAGTGAGAAACAAACAGAAAACGATGAAATTCGTTAGAAAGAGAAATAGAAGCCATGAATTTTAGAGAGGGCAGGGATGAGCAAGAGAGAATTGGGCCATGCTCATCGTTATCTACTGCGCGTACACAGCGCCAAGAAAGTTGCGGAGTTTTTCAGAAATTCTAAATAAATTTCGGAAACTGTAGGAGGTGACAATTATTTATAACCGTCCCTATGTGAAATCTGATAGTTAGGGTGTATAACAAAATTTGAAAAAGATTCTTTTAAATTTTGAGCTTAATTGTGATCATTTTGTATCCGATATAAATAGTTTCATTGTATGTTTTCCTTTATAAAAATATGTACACGGACACTTCAAATAAGTGAAAATTTTTCAATTGATCATCTTATGCATAAATATAAAAAATAAAATTTCAAATCCTAAACATAACACATTTGATGAAGTATTATTTGGAATGCCTATTATTAAGATTTTTAAATATCTATAGATACGCTCCACTTGTATAATTTTTGGAGCTTTAAATTAATTTTATAATTGGGGTTGGTAATATAGTTTTTCAGGTTATTGCCAAGGATTTTGAAATCAAAATTGCGTCTTCTAGTCGGGTTTGCAAGTATGTATTACTTTGTTTTTTTAGGGTAAACAACGCATACAAAATTACTGTAGAACCCATTTGATAAAATTGTTAGTTAAAAATAATAATAAAGGAAAACTTTCTATAAAACCTTTTTGCGTGAAACTTGGGGACTTCTTAATAAGGACGCACCTAGCAAAAAAAAAAAAACTCTCCTGGAAATAAATGATCAAAATGCCTGAAAAAGTTTTAGTAGTATTATGATGATTTTTATCATGTATGTCCAGAGAAATGTATGCATGCCCCAAATTTCGCTACAAAATGATTTATAGGATAAAGATTAAAAATAAAATACTCCGACCCATTGGATTAAGATCAGACACTCGTGTATCAACTAGTGACATTGTGACTTATGTCATCTTTGATGTCTCCTCAAATTCGATGCTGAAAGAAAATGTTTGTACTTTATATGTGCGTGAAATCACATGTAAATCAAGTTGGTTAATCAGGTTTTACTTTGTAAATGGTGGTGGAGGAGTTTAAACTTTAAAGATCAGCTTTGGTATAAAGTGATAAGCTCGAAGTATGGTGATGATAGATTTAATATGTGGGTTGGAGGCAGGCTTGATAGCAGAAGGATGTCACATTATTGGAGATCTATTTATTCGTGTAAGACTGTTATCCATAGAGATATCAGATGGACAATTGGTGATGGAAGTATTATCTCATTTTGGCATCATAAGTGGTTAGATAACTCTTTTTTAAAATATGTGCTCCCTTTGATTTTCAACAGGGTGGGTAATCCCAATGCATTGATTTCGAATCTCTTTGAGAGGAGGGGGGATCAGATTGAGTGGAAGATCGTTTTACCTTATAATAGAATACCCGATAGGCTTTTCTTGGAGTTTAATGGTTTGTTATCGTCGCTAATTGAGGTGTATTTACCCCTTAATGTGTAAGATGAGGTGGTCTGGATATTGCAAAAGATGGTGTCTATTCGGTCAAATCTATGTACCATCTATTATTTCATGATCGATGGAGATGGTCAATGCCTGAAATTGCTGCCATTTGGAAGTGGTCGCTTCCTCTTAAGATTCAAGTTTTTTTGTGGTTGGCGGTTCAAAACAAGGTATTGACTACAGATAATCTTATTAAAACAGGGAAATTTCTGCCTAATATATGTTTATTAGGTAAATGAAATGCTGAATCAGGTGCTCATCTTTTTCTACATTGCCTTTTTACTAGTAGTATATGGAGTTGGTTTTTTGCTCAGGTTAAAGTGGTGTTAATCATACCTCCATATGTTATAGGAATTATTTGAGCATTATCTGTTTCTTTTTTACCTCAAACTGGTGTGGTGATTTGACAAATAGCAAGAGGTGTAATTTTATGGGAGGTGTAAAATGAGAGAAATAGAAGAGTGTTTGACGGTAATTGTTTATCAGTAGATAGAATTTTAGATCGTATACTCCATTCTATTTTGATGTTTTTGTCTATCACAAAGGTGGGGAGAGATATTATGGAAGTTGATGTTAGGAGAAATCTATACAATATTTTTCAGCTAGGTTATAGGAAATACAGGGCCAAAGGGAGATGGACTGCTCCATTAAGAGGTGTTTTGAAACTTAATTTTGATGGGAGCTCGCTTGGTAATCCAGGTCCAGCAGGTTTTGGATAAGTTTCGAGGGATTGGGAAGGACATATTCTTTTTTTTTATTCAGGTCATTTGGGTGAGAAAACTGCAAATCAAGCTGAATTTCTGACTCTTCTTCATGGCCTGAAATTACTTAGCAACCAGTTTTTAGGTTCGCCTTGCATTATTGAAGGAGATTTCCTCAATGTTATCAATTAGTGCAATGGGGAGATGAAGGTACCTTGAGAATTACGTTCTATTTTCCTCCATATTTTGAACTTATCCTGGTCTTTTTCTTTTTCCTTAATCCACATTTTTCGAGAGGCTAATGTTTTGGCTGATAGTCTAGCTAAAAACGACACTTCTCTTTTTGAGATTTTAGTTTCTAATGACGTAATTTATGTTTAGCTCTTGAATAAAATTATATGAATTTTATCAAAATAAAGAGAAAAAGTAAATACTTGTATAAATAGAACTCATTTCATAAATCCACCCAAAACCTCGTTGGTCAGCAAGTTAAGTGAGAACTAACCACATTATTTTTCTTAATGCCAGCATTTTCAATTATTGGGATGATTACTTAAAGGATGAAGTTTATATAAGGCGTAAATTTTATGAAAACAAAATAAAACCTCACCTCATATCTGCATCCGGAAAGCACTTTCGGCAATAGAAATTTCCATGATGACTCCAAAATCAATTTCCATCACCGACAATACAATTTGAAACTAAAAAATAATATAGATCTTGTGGATATGTGAATATTTATTTTTAGGATGAAATAGACGGACTAAATAATTTGTTATAATATACATTATTATTAGAGCTTGAAATCTTAAAAAAAAATTACAACCATTCAAGCCGAGATGGGGGTTGAATTTTAATTTCTAATGAGTTATGAGACAAGGTTTTTTTAAAAACTCAAAATACGGCATATAACTCTCTCTTTATTAATGATTAATAAAAAATATACAAGATCCCGTATATTTAAACGGGCTTTCTTTATTTTGATAGGGCTGCAGCCAAATCAAGCTATTTTCCTTATTAAAAAAAGGTATATTGTGAACTAAATGAGTCCCCTTCTGAGTAAAGGGTTTTGAGTCTGGAGATTGGGGTTGCGCATCTTTCCAAGACTCTCTCTGACTCGGTTTCCAATGCTCAAAACTGACTCAGCAAAGCGAGCATTTAAGTGAATACTAAACACTAACGTGAGTTGCCCGTAGATTGGGCATGATTCGGTCATCTTAAAACTATCCTACATGCGTAAATTTGGTAATAATATATAATGATTGGAAAAGTGTTTGGGCCCGTGGGTGCAACTGTTTGTTTTGAATCTTTTCAATCCCCGTCACACCTATTTAAGTGTGTTTCATGGATCCCAAAATCTTCGAACCATATTTATTACACTCTTAAGGTCAATTTAAATGAGTGAAACATTATGCATAGGACCGGCAATGGGCTGGCCCCCCTAGGTCCCTATAGGATCGGGCCAAACTAAAGGGCGACAACCCAGGACCTGGCATAGTCTAGGCTGGGCCTATTAAAAAAAAAGTAAAAAACCAAAGAAAAATTAAAAGGAACAAAGAACAATATCGGGTCTTCTCTGTCGTGACCCTTGCCCAGGCCCACCTGAGACCTGCCCCAGCCCTTGGGCCACATTTTATGGCCCTATTTTTTGAGGGCTGGGCTGCGATGCTGCCCTTTTGGCCCTTTTCCATCTCTTATTTATGTGTAGCTTAAAAAAGCACTCCATCCCATGGCTGAATATACATTGAAATTTTGAGCTGACAACCTCTTTCCCTTTTTGAAATTTTGAAATTGGCATCGAGATGATTGAAAGATGATCTAGAAGAAAATTAGGTCCCATCAATCCCTATAACTATATATTTTGGCTGGCTTAGATTCAATTCTACATCTAAGAGCTAAGACATATAAGACAACAATACACAAGCCTATGACAATTTATATAGGGAAAATGGTTTGATAAGACTACAGCCTTATAAAAATTAGTAAATCCTCACTTCATAACTCATCGAAAATTGCATGTCAAGAATTGGAAAACCTTTACATCGATCATTTCGTGGTTGTAAAAGAAAATTAGTATTTCAAGCTCTAAAAAAACTGGATATTGTAGCAAATTACCTAGAGCATTCATTTTATGTTAGGTTTATGTGGCCTTTAAAGGAGTGCTTGTAAAATGAAATAATATAGTGGAACATGAATTCAATGGGAGTATGGTCCCTCGTAGACCATACTAAGCAAACAAGGTTTGCTGATTCCGAATTGTGTTTGAAGATCTAAGCCAATCGGTTGAAAAATCCAAGGTATCTGGACATAGAGAACAAACCGAGAAGGGTTATGGGTTATCCCTTGATGAGGTCGGAGTTTATGCCTAGATGAATGAGCCGAGGGATTGTGTGACCTTTGTGTGTGATGGTGGGCCTACTAAGACGGGGGCCAAAACCTCATCCAAGATTATATCACACGTAATGCATATCGATAGATCCTTTGAGAAAGCCAGATATCCACCTTTTAGGGTGAAGCGTAAGATACTCCTATGCGTCATAGAGCTGTGGTAGCATAAGGTCTTAGTGACCTTAACTCGTCTCTAGAGGAGGGCCTAAAGTCTACAGACTGGGATTGCAACCCTTTGACTCATCGGCCAGACTTTGGCGACCCGCCAATGAGCCCCTACATGGATTGTGGGTCATGAAAAATACTAAGTCGGTCTGATAAAGCAAGTATGGTCCGTAGTCCACAGTTGAAGATGAAGTGTCCCATGATTGTTAATTCAATTCGTAAATCATATGGATCTATTTTTTATCATATTAATTTAATTATGTTTGTTTTATGATAGAAATTTTTCTAGAATTATTATTTGAATTTTTATGAGTCTTTTGATATTTTATTTATAAGTTTTTGACTTATAAAAATAAAATTATTGATTTTAGAAAAGTATAAAATTCAAATAATAGTTTAGAAATTAATTTGTTAAATATCATGGGGGTCCATAGTGCACATGGGCCCACCATGTACCATGTGGGTGGGGCCCACACGTGCCACACATGGGTGGCACGCCCCACCTCTTGGTTGTTTCTTTTGTTGTCAAGTTATTCAAATTTAGGAAAGGTATCTTGTGGCATGTGATTTAATATTAGATATGGAAAAAATTGACCACATCTTATCGTAAGTATTGAAAGCATATCTTGACTTGACATATCTTTGAATAGTATGGGAAAGAATATATTATTTTATGGAATGCATAATATTTAAATAAGATTCAATTTATTTAAATATATTGATGGGAAAATGACTTTAAAAAAGAGGGATAATGGGCCAAGCACCTTCCATAATGTTGATGGCCCATCTATGGAATGGATGGCTCAGATCTCTTACCCCACAAGTCACATTGATCAACGGTCCATATTCAATATCAATAAAGAGGCAAACTATACGAAACCTTAAACCTAATTTTTCTTTATAAACAGGGGTGTACCCTCTCCCTATTTTCTACATTTTTCTTTCTCCCACAATTCTCTCTCTTCTCTCTCTCCATAAGGGCACGCCCAGCCAAGAAAATTTTGGGGCTTAGAGTTTATAAAGATTTAAAGGTGAATACTCAGTTTGGCTGAAATTTGCTTTTTCGGTTCGAGATTGAAGCTACACCGTTAATCTCGGGCCATCGGATGTTGATGACTCGATGCGGGGTGTAATATGCCCAGTTGAGGTAATCTCCGGCACTTTCTTTTCTTGTTTCTTGATATATTTAATTATATTGATTTTATATTCCTAAGCATAAGAATTGTAGATATTTTCTTTGTTTAAAGAAAATTGGTTTAATGGCATCAAAGTTTTTTAAGATCTTGGATTTATTAGTTTATTTTCTTTGAACCAAGAATTATTGTAATAAGACTACTTGTAAGTGGTCTTTGCCAAAAGAAAAGAAAAGGGGTAAAAAGAAGAAAAATAAAAAAAAATATTCCTCGACAAGATTGCATTAGTCTTCCTTTCATTGGTATTAAAGCTATTGATATTTGATATCATTAGTTATTTTTTTTCTTTACTGAATCTAAATCAAGCTTGGGAATGAGATATATGAAATCTAATGACCTTTGTGGTCAAGTAATACACCCATTAATGATATGATTTTATTTATTGCTAAAATTGTATTATGATTCATAAAATTGAGAGTACTTTCAAGCAAAAAAAGTTTCATCAAGAAATTCCTTGTGGTTTGAAAGATATGATCGATTTATTGAAGGGTGCGCAAGTACTGTTTTCTACAACGAAAATTATTTCCATAATTTGGATGTCAAGATTTTATTTCTATTTTTAACATAGTGTTTTATGGCTCACACTAAGGCTTTAGACTTCCATTATGAGTCTATTTTTTAATAAAATTTATTTGAGAGAGAAATATCTATGGGAAGAGATGAATAAAATTTTAGATTGAAGAGAGGTCATCCTGAATTTTCTGTAATTTGGTATGTCCTTCATTGAAGACATGAATAACTATATTTATCAAGCCTACTTAACAGAGTGATATAAGGCTTGTGAAAATATATGTATTACTATTATGTGTCTACTTTCAAACAAATTTGGTTTAAAAGGGAAACTTTATGATGGTAGAGATAAAATACAATTTTACTAAGTAGTGTTCATCTTGAAATTCTGCAGTATGATTTATTTTGTGATGTGAACATCACTTATATATTTATCTGAAGACAAGTATTATTTGGGATTCACACTATAATGTTATGATTTGATTTTGAGTCTAGTTTTCAACACAAAAGATTTCAGGAAAAAATTCTTTGAGGATTGAGAGAAACAAATTTTTTATTGAGAGGTGCTCAACCTGATTTTTAACGGAAAAAACTGCATTGTGGCGTAAATGTCACTAAAATGAATACTCACTAAATAGTATGATTTAGGGATGAAACTAAGTACTATTTTATATTTTTTGAGTCTATTTCAATACTCAAAACGATTCGAAGGTTAACTCTTTATAAGTTGAGAGATATCATATTTTTATTATGGGATGTTCAAGTTCTATTCTGCAGTAAATTAAAAAGATGTGGAATGTTAAGGCACATATTTGGATTCCTAATTATGGGGACATTTTTTAGAGCTCATTTAAAAAGGTTTTATAGTATGTTATGAGTATAATTTATTAAAATAAAACTTCATATAGAGGTAATACAGAGTTGGCAAGATATGACACTCTATGTGAGGAGTATTTGATCTGGGAATATCAGAAAGAAGAAAAAACACAATATCTATAAAAAACATCTTGGTTTCTTCGAAATGAAGGGATATATACAGAGACTTAGTGGTAGTATAGAAATGCTAAGGATCAGTAGAAGAATCGAAATTGTGATATTTGAAATAATGAGATGAAGAAGAGATTTTCTTCACGGTGTAAGAAAGGAGAATCCAAGTGCCAAGGAGATGGACACTTCGTGACATGTGAAATCGATGACCTATATATTCTCCATCAGGTGCGTGCACTTCCAAGATCACAAAATCTTGTCGAACAAGTAAAAGTGATGAATCAAGAAAGCCAAAGTACCACACTACATGGTTTTGAGGTATGAAATCTATCCCACATTATATGGTAAGGTCATTTACGGAAAGAAGATTCAATAACTTTGTTTAATAAGCTTTGGTTATTTTTTGGCTAATTGTTTTATGAATATGTATGGAGTGTATGGACATTAAATGATAAGTGCTAACAAATTTGAAAGAGCCAGTTTTGAATACCTTGTATTTTTGTACCTCATTGTGCTTGAGTATAAACTACTTAAGGTAGTGATGCACATGAAGATGTGATTTGATCAAGAGCTTTGAGCCATAAGGATGAAACACGAGAGATGGGTGTGGCTCATTCAAATATGTAAGCACAAAGGGAGTGTTCTGATAGAACTCGGTCTTGGTGACTATCTTCTCAATAATGTCTACAATATGATGTGTTGCATGTGATGATGATCACTCGATAAATTATCCATAATTGCTAAAAAGAAAGTATTTTGTCAAGACTTTAATAGACATTATTTAGTCATGCTTTATTTTGGATAAAATTATAAGATGGTATATATGATTTGTTTTTTTGGCCATGAACTTGACTTGGTAGAAAATTAAAGGCGAATACAGTAAAATGATATATGAAGGTTAAGCATGTATTTTAAAATTAAATTGGATGATTTGATAAAAGCCTAAGTCTATGAATATGGTTTTGAGAAAACTACATAGTCTTGCAAGGTCCATTAAGCATTTATGAAAATCATTTAAACTGAAATACTATTATATAACTATTGCTTGTAAATGCATATATATATATATATACCAAGTCAATTTTTTGTATTAAAAAGAAAAACATTGTGTCTTGAAGTTATTTATAAAAGTGGAAAAAAAACTATCACGCACTGTTGTTTTTTAAATACCTATATGCCTTGACCCATGTTTCTAGTTATTTAGAATCCTCGATTACCTAAAACTTTGAACCATGAGAAATGTTGTAGGAATACCATCATGCTAGGCTTCCTTGATACATGTTGTATTGATTAAATAACTTGGTTTGTATGAATTTACTACCAAGATGTCTACTGTGGTTTACTTTTTTTGGTTCATGAAGATTTTTGCATATTGTGAAACCAACGGGTATTGAATTACATATTGTATGAGACGTGATATGCTACTTTATGATATATGCATAAGAATATTGAGAATGTATATATTGTATGTGCAATAATTGAGTGTGAGCTGCTACAGTCCCACATGTTTTTAGCTGCTTGGATATTCAGATATACAGGTACAAGCTATCTCACGGATCCAGATGATGTAAAGTCTACATCTAGATATGTATTCATGCTTGGAGGGGGTACAGTTTCTTGAAATTCAAAGAAACAGAATGTGGCGAAATTATCTATCATGGAGGTAGAGTACGTGTTGCGCTGTTTGGTAATCGAGGAGACCATATGGATTAATAAATTTCTTAATCGACTTGACTTTCACCTCGTGTGTTGTGAGGCAGTAAGAATTTTTTGTGACAGTACGGCGGCAATATGCGTGTCAAATGAGCCACGATTCCATAAGCACTCCAAGCATATAAAACTAGGTTTTTATTACCTGAGAAATGAGGTGAGATTGAGAAAGATCGAGATTTAGATAAATTAAATATTCCATTAGGAGCACTTGTTAGTATTTGACATGCTAGATGGAACAACAGACTATAATGTTGTTCACATGTGGAACCCAAATGTGTGGTGCTAGTTGTATGGCTACAAAAGGGAGAAGCTTATTTGAAGAACTCTTTTGAACCTTTGAACATACGACCTCATGCGATGAGGGTACGTGATGGTCTTCTACGACAACAGGTCCATGATTCGCTATGCGATGTGAAAGATGAGTTACTACCACATTTGGGATGAGATCCGAGTAGCAAAGATAAAAAGGTGTTGCCTCTATAAATCATTTTATGAAAGGATTGATGTCGAAAGCCATGATTAATGTATTGAGAGAATAAGTAAAAATGATTGAGAGATATTGTAATTGGGAGAGAGAGATAGGAAAGAGAGAAAGTGAGAAGAGATAATCTAAGGCCTTCAAAGACCAAGTGGGAGATGTTGGGTTTATGTGACCTTTAAAAGCTTTATAAGTGCTTGTAAAATAAAATAATATAGTGGAACATGAACTCAATGGCGTGTAGTCCCTCGTAAACCATACTAAGCAAACGATGTTTGTTGATACCGAACTATGCTTGATGATCTTGGTCAGTCGAATGGGAAACCTAAGGTATCTAGGCATAGAGAACAAATCGAGAAGGGTTCTGGGTTATCCCTTGATGAGATTGGAGCTTATGCCTGAATGAATGAGTCGAGGGACCGTGTGACTCTTGTATGTGATGGTGGGCTGTAACAATCCTAAAATTTCAAAAAAAAAAAAAAAAAAAGAGAAAATATGCTTATAAATAGGTGATGTTCTGTTTGAATATGATGGTCCTTGGGGACCATCACTGTTTTCAAATACTTTTGCTTTGAATTAACATTTGCTTGCTTTTACTTTTTCCTTTCCCCGCTTTTGCCTCCTGCTGCTTGCAGCTGGCAGCGTCCTTTAGCGGACGTGGTTTTCGTACGATAAACGTTTGCTTTTAACGCGACACCTCAGGTATGAGGTAGAGCGTAAGAAAATAATATAATAATACGTTATAAGAATTTAAATAGGGGATGTGAGCACTCCCACCCTAAAACAAAACTTTGAGATCTCTCTCTGGTCGAAACACAGTAAACTTCTCTCTCGAACCGAAAATTTTTATCGGAAGCTCCCTTCAAATAATTGTGGGTAAGTGACATCGTCTTTCGGAAAAATAGTCTATTTTTAATAAATAGTGATATTTCAGTCTAGGATCTTTATTTTATCAGTTTTGTGTGTAAGTGACCTCATTGTCTCGAAAAATAATCCATTCTTTTTAAAAATAAAATGAAATAATTATTTCTGCTTATTATCATGAATTTTAGGCGCAATAAATTTTATGCGCACGTGACCTCACTATCTTGAAAAATAATCTTTTTAATAAAAATTGTGATATTTTATCTATGTTAGAAATTTTGAATGCTGTAAATTAGAAAAATAAATTTATTTATTTTTCTTGTCTATTGTTAGAAATAAATGTGATATTTGTGCTTTTAGTAAAATTGTGATATTTCTTTCTACTGTTTTGAATATTTAGACATTGTAAAATTCATGTGCAAATGACTGCCTTATTATTTAAAAATTGACATTTTTGCAATTGATTATAGTATTATTGTGAAATGTTTATTTGTGAATTGATATTCCATAAATTGTGATAATTCCGTATTCTTGAATTTTTATGAGAGTTTTTCTATACATATTAAATTGGCAATTATGCTAGAATGCCTTTACAAACTGCTACCTTTCTAAATTTAAGCCCAAAATATTTGATTGGTTATTTTTGAAATGTTATAGAGAGTGACTGTTATTAATGGTTTAAGTGAAATTCATATTAATGGTTTCAGTGATATGTTGAGTACATGATATTGCTGCTTTCGAATGTTTAAAGAGATTTAGAAATAATTTAAGTATGCAAGTGGACTCATCCGGTTCGCCGGTGAGGTATAAGTGGACCTATCTGGGACGCCAGTAGGGTTTAAGTGGACTCATCCGGTACGCCGGTGAGGTATAAGTGGACCTGCAGGGATTAAGTGGACCTATCTGGGACGCCGATAGGGATTAAGTGGACCCATCAGGACGCTGATGGGGTATATATGTGACCTACTTGGGACGCCAGTAGGGTATTTTGTGAAATCCTTTGAATTATGTACTGTCGTTAAAAGTGTTATAAGCATTTCAATTACTCGGATTATACTTAATTATGCAATTATTGAAAGTGAAATTGTTGATGCATTTCTATTAATAGATCTCAATTTGAAAAATATTGATATCTTTCAATCATGATTATTTTTAGGATTATGATGATCACTTACTGAGTAGCCAAACTCATCAAACTATGGTAAACATTTTTTCAGGATAACTACGGATTCATTTTGAGTGCTAGTCAAGATCAACCTTAGAAGATACTGTTGTTGTGCTAGCTTTCTTTACTTACTATGTAAGATCTCGCCACTGTAAATTTGTCCTATCAATAGATGTATATATGTTTTGTCTGTCACATCTCAAGAATAACAGTAATGTAAATTCTTGGGGTGTGACAATTATGGTATCAGAGCAATAGGTTTAAGATCCTTAGGAAATAAAAAAAAAAAAAAAAAAAAAAAAAAAAAGAATATACTTAAAAATCACATTTATTGTGTGTACAGACCGGGATAAAGTCAAGATCCAGAATAGCTGAAGCCAATATGGAAGGAATTCACAAAGCCTTAGAAAATATGGTTGCTTTAATGCAACATCAGATGGAAAACAACAATCCACCCAAGCAGTTAGTTACAGGAAATGGTGGGAGCAATATCGAACAATTTAAGAAATTAAACCCACCTTCTTTTAAGGGTGCTGTAAACCCACTGGAAGCCGAGGGATGGATTATGCAATTGGAAAAAATATTCGAGGTTATGGAATGTCCTGATGATAGGAAGGTGGCCTTGGCAGTTTTTATGTTAGAAGGTGAGGCACAACACTGGTGGCGAATGGCAAAAGGAGTATTGGTCAAAGAAAATAAAACCTTGACTTGGGAAGTATTTCTAGAGGCATTTAATGAAAAGTATTTCCCAGATTTTATTCGAGACCAAAAAGAAATGGAATTTCTAGAATTAATCCAAAGAAATAAGACAGTAGCACAGTACGAGGCCAAGTTTACTGAATTGGCCAGGTTTGCACCGCATATGATTAATAATGAGGCAAGAAAGGTGAAGAAATTTGAAAGGGGTCTCAGGCCAGCTATTAGAAGCAGAATATCAGTCTTGAAATTAAGAACTTATGCTGAAATAGTGGATCGTGCCCAAATTGTCGAAAAAGATTTTGAAGATTACCAAAAGACAAAAAATCAGAACAGTCATGTTAGACCTACATCATCTAATCGACAACAGTTTGAAAGGCCAAACAAGAAGCCAAGGCCCTCGCCATTTCAAAACCCAATAGAACCATGTAGAAAATGTGGGAAAAATCATGGATCAAGCCCTTGTTATTGGAATACCGGAGCCTGTTTTAAATGTGGAAAATTGGGACACCAGATTAAACAATGTCCTAGCTTACAGACACAACAGCTTCCAAAGCAGGGAGAGATAGCTCCGAAGCCTCAGATGAAGGGAAGAGTATTTGCGATTACCGAGCAAGACGCTCAGGCCTCAAAATCAGTGATCCAAGGTACTCTTACTATCTTCCAAAAAGTAGCTCATGTTTTGATTGATCCTGGATCTACTCATTCATTTGTGTCACAACACTTTGCATGTCACTTAAAGGTAGAACCAGAACAATTAGAATACATTCTAGAGGTAGCCACACCGATGGGAGATTCAATTAACACCAATATAATGTACAAATCATGTGTAATAAAGATAGAAGAAAAGGAACTGTTGGTTGATTTAATACTCTTGGAAATTCAAGATTTTGATGTAATCTTAGGCATGGATTGGCTCTCTGCATACCATGCAAGTATTGATTGTTATAAGAAAATTATTACCTTTAGTATTCCGAATCAACCAGTATTTTACTTCAATGGTGTCAAAGAAGACTCCCCATCATATTTAATCTCTTGTATTCGAGCTAATCGCCTCCTTCGAAAAGGGTGTCAAGGCTTTCTTGCCTATATCAAAGAAGATAGGAAGGAAGAAATAAATTTGGATACCACTCCGGTTATCCGAGAATTTCCCGACGTTTTTCTTGAAGAATTGCCAGGATTACCGCCTGACAGGGAAATTGAATTCTCCATTGAATTATTGCCAGGGGTAGCACCAATTTCTAAGGCACCTTACAGAATGGCTCCTGCAGAACTTAAAGAACTGAAACAACAATTGGAAGAATTATTAGATAAAGGTTTTATCAGGCCCAGTGTGTCACCTTGGGGTGCTCCAGTACTGTTTGTCAAAAAGAGAGATGGGACTATGAGATTGTGTATTGATTATAGACAGTTGAACCAAGTGACAGTGAAAAATAAGTATCCATTACCTAGGATTGATGATTTATTTGATCAATTACAAGGATCACAAGTGTTTTCAAAAATTGATCTTAGATCTGGATACCATCAGCTTAAGATTAAAGGTGAAGATATACTCAAGACAGCTTTCAGAACAAGGTATGGCCATTATGAATTTTTAGTTATGCCTTTTGGATTAACTAATGCACCGGCTGCATTTATGGATTTGATGAATCGAATCTTTAGGCCCTTTTTGGATAAATTTATTGTGGTATTCATCGATGATATTTTAATTTATTCCAAGAATCAGAAGGAACATGAGCAGCATGTAAGAATGGTATTGCAAATATTAAGAGAAAATAAATTGTATGCCAAACTTAGTAAATGTGAATTTTGGCTTGAACAAGTGACATTTTTAGGACATGTCATATCAAAGGAAGGTCTATCAGTTGATCCTTCAAAGGTTGAAGCCGTTGTTAATTGGAAACAACCAAGTAATGTGACTGAAGTTCGAAGCTTTTTGGGATTGGCAGGATATTACAGAAAATTTGTAGAAGGATTTTCTCGAATCGCAATCCCATTGACTCGATTGACACAGAAAAATGTCAAATTTGAGTGGACTAGTGAATGTGAGGAGAGTTTTCAAGAACTAAAAGTTCGATTAACTTCAGCACCTATTTTAACTATTCCTGAGGGGAGTGGGGGATTTGTGATTTATAGTGATGCTTCACATAAAGGTTTGGGCTGTGTATTAATGCAATATGGGAAAGTAGTGGCATATGCATCCAGACAGTTGAAAGAATATGAGAAAAAATATCCAATTCATGATTTGGAGCTAGCTGCAATAGTATTCGCTTTGAAAATATGGAGGCATTATCTATATGGTGAGCAATTCGTAATATACACGGATCATAAGAGTTTGAAATACCTTTTCTCTCAGAAGGATTTAAATATGCGGCAGATAAGATGGATGGATTTCTTAAAAGATTATGATTGTACAATCCATTATCATTCAGGAAAAGCTAACGTTGTGGCCGACGCTCTAAGTAGAAAATCTACAGGAGTCTTAGCTCATCTAATGATCCAAGAAATGCGATTGTTAGAGGAACTAGTGGATTGACATCCAACTCCGTCCATTGATGGTGTGGTAAGTATGATTGCCAACATTAAGGCGGAACCCCAATTAATCCAACAGATTCGATTGGCACAAAAGAAAGACCATCAGTTTATAACAATTATAGAAGAGGTGAAGCAAGGAAAGAGAGATGAATTCTCTATATGTAGTGAGGATTTGCTAAGATTCAAAGGCCGGGTTTGTGTCCCGAATGATGAGAGTGTAAAGAAAGCTATCTTAGAAGAAGCACATCATTCTCGTTATACGATACATCCCGGAAGTATTAAAATGTATCAGGACCTGAAGAAAACTTTTTGGTGGAATAATATGAAAAAAGAAGTAGCACTATTTGTGTCTAAATGCCTAACATGCCAGCAAGTAAAAGCTGAACATCAAAGGCCCGCTGGGTTGTTGCAGCCTTTACCGGTGCCAGAATGGAAATGGGAGCACATCTCTATGGATTTTGTCTCTGGCTTGCCTAGAACAAATTCAGGACATGATAGCATTTGGGTCATTGTGGACCGGTTAACCAAAGCTGCCCACTTTCTACCGATTCGCACGACGTACACTTTGGATCGACTGGCTCAGTTGTACATTAAGGAAATAGTGCGGTTGCATGGAGTTCCTGTCAGTATTGTATCGGACAGGGATACTCGGTTTACTTCTAAATTTTGGGCTAGACTACAGTCAGCCATGGGGACGAGACTCACCTTTAGTACTGTCTTTCACCCCCAAACTGATGGACAATCGGAGAGGACCATCCAAACCTTGGAAGATATGCTGAAGGCCTGTGTTATTGACCTTACAGGAAGCTGGGATGACCATTTACCCCTGATTGAGTTTGCTTATAATAATAGCTTCCAAGCCAGTATTCAGATGGCACCATATGAAGCCCTGTATGGAAGAAAATGCAGGTCACCCATATGTTGGGACGAGGTTGGTGAAAGAAAGCTTTTGGGGCCAGAAATTGTCCAGATAACTACAGATAAAATAACATTAATTCGTGAAAGGCTCAGGACAGCTCAGTGTCGGCAAAAGAGTTATGCCGATAACCGAAGGAGAGATCTTGAATTTGAGGAAGGTGATCGAGTTTTCCTAAAAATCTCACCAATAAAGGGCATTATGAGATTCGGCAAGAAAGGAAAGTTGAGCCCACGTTACATCGGACCATTTGAAATCCTGGAAAGAATCGGAGGTGTCGCTTATAAACTTGCCTTACCACCCGAATTGGCAAATGTCCATAATGTCTTTCATGTATCTTCACTACGAAAATATCAGCCCGACCCGTCCCATATCTTAAAATATGAACCTTTACCGATCAGGAAGGACCTACCCTTCATTGAGCAGCTAATTTTGATACTGGATAGAAGGGTGCAAGTGTTGCGTAACAAGGAGATTCCTTTAGTCCGTGTATTATGGCAGTACCATTCAAGAGAAGAGTCGACTTGGGAACGAGAAAACGAAATCAGAGAAAAATACCCCTATCTTTTTCAGTAATCAGGTACACAAATTTAGAGGACTAAATTTCTTTAAGGAGGGAAGAATGTAACAATCCTAAAATTTCAAAAAAAAAAAAAAAAAAAAAGAGAAAATATGCTTATAAATAGGTGATGTTCTGTTTGAATATGATGGTCCTTGGGGACCATCACTGTTTTCAAAAACTTTTGCTTTGAATTAGCATTTGCTTGCTTTTACTTTTTCCTTTCCCCGCTTTTGCCTCCTGCTGCTTGCAGCTGGCAGCGTCCTTTAGCAGACGTGGTTTTCGTACGATAAACGTTTGCTTTTAACGCGACACCTCAGGTATGAGGTAGAGCGTAAGAAAATAATATAATAATACGTTATAAGAATTTAAATAGGGGATGTGAGCACTCCCACCCTAAAACAAAACTTTGAGATCTCTCTCTGGTCGAAACACAGTGAACTTCTCTCTCGAACCGAAAATTTTTATCGGAAGCTCCCTTCAAATAATTGTGGGTAAGTGATATCGTCTTTCTGAAAAATAGTCTATTTTTAATAAATAGTGATATTTCCGTCTAGGATCTTTATTTTATCAGTTTTGTGTGTAAGTGACCTCATTGTCTCGAAAAATAATCCATTCTTTTTAAAAATAAAATGAAATAATTATTTCTGCTTATTATCATGAATTTTAGACGCAATAAATTTTAGGCGCACGTGACCTCACTATCTTGAAAATTAATCTTTTTAATAAAAATTGTGATATTTTATCTATGTTAGAAATTTTGAATGCTGTAAATTAGAAAAATAAATTTATTTATTTTTCTTGTCTATTGTTAGAAATAAATGTGATATTTGTGCTTTTAGTAAAATTGTGATATTTCTTTCTACTGTTTTGAATATTTAGACATTGTAAAATTCATGTGCAAATGACTGCCTTATTATTTAAAAATTGACATTTTTGCAATTGATTATAGTATTATTGTGAAATGTTTATTTGTGAATTGATATTCCATAAATTGTGATAATTCCGTATTCTTGAATTTTTATAAGAGTTTTTCTATACATATTAAATTGGCAATTATGCTAGAATGCCTTTACAAACTGCTACCTTTCTAAATTTGAGCCCAAAATATTTGATTGGTTATTTTTGAAATGTTATAGAGAGTGACTGTTATTAATGGTTTAAGTGAAATTCATATTAATGGTTTCAGTGATATGTTGAGTACATGATATTACTGCTTTCGAATGTTTAAAGAGATTTAGAAATAATTTAAGTATGCAAGTGGACTCATCCGGTTCGCCGGTGAGGTATAAGTGGACCTATCTGGGACGCCAGTAGGGTTTAAGTGGACTCATCCGGTACGCCGGTGAGGTATAAGTGGACCTGCAGGGATTAAGTGGACCTATCTGGGACGCCGATAGGGATTAAGTGGACCCATCAAGACGCTGATGGGGTATATATGTGACCTACTTGGGACGCCAGTAGGGTATTTTGTGAAATCCTTTGAATTATGTACTGTCGTTAAAAGTGTTATAAGCATTTCAATTACTCGGATTATACTTAATTATGCAATTATTGAAAGTGAAATTGTTGATGCATTTCTATTAATAGATCTCAATTTGAAAAATATTGATATCTTTCAATCATGATTATTTTTAGGATTATGATGATCACTTACTGAGTAGCCAAACTCATCAAACTATGGTAAACATTTTTTCAAGATAACTACGGATTCATTTTGAGTGCTAGTCAAGATCAACCTTGGAAGATACTGTTGTTGTGCTAGCTTTCTTTACTTACTATGTAAGATCTCGCCACTGTAAATTTGTCCTATCAATAGATGTATATATGTTTTGTCTGTCACATCTCAGGAATAACAGTACTGTAAATTCTTGGGGTGTGACATGGGCCTACTAAGATGAGGGCCAAACCTCATCTATGATCCATCACACGACATGCATATCGATAGATCGATCGGGAAAGCCAGATATCTACCTTTTAGGGTGAAACATATGTATGTGCGAGAGATACTCTTATGCGTCATAGAGTTGTGGTAGCATAAGGTCTTGGTAACCTTGATTCATCTCTAGGGGAGGACCTGAAATCTACAGACTGGGATTGTGACCCATTGACTCATCGACTAGACTTTAGTGACCCGCTAATGAGCCCCTGCTTGGACTGTGGGGTATGGGAAACACTGGGTCGGTCTGTTAAAGAAAGTGTGGTACGCAGTCTACAGTTGAAGGTGGATTGCCCCATGATTGTTAATTCAATTCCTAAACTATATGGATCTATTTCCTATCATATTAATTTAATTATGTTTTTTTTATAATAGAAATTGTTTTAAAATTATTATTTGAATTTTTATGAGTCTTTTGATGTTTTATTTATAATTTTTGGACTTATAAAAATAAAGCTATTGATTTTACAAAAGTATAAAATTCAAATAATATTTTAGAAATTCATTTGTTAAATATCATGGGGGCCCATAGTGCACATGGGCCCACCATGTACCATGTGGGTGGGGCCCACACGTGCCACACATGGGTGGCACCCCCCACCTCTTAGTTGTTTGCTTTGTTGTCAAGTTATTCAATTTTAGGAAATGTATCTTGTGGCATGTGATCTAATATTAGATATGGAAAAGATTGACCACATTTTATCATAAATATTGAAAGCTTATCTTGACTTGACATATCTTTGAATAGTATGGGAAAGAATATGCTATTTTATGGAATGAATAGTATTTAAATAATATTCAATTTATTTAAATATATTGATGGGAAAATAGTTTAAGGAAAGGGGGATAATAGTTCGAGCACTTTCCATAATGTTGATAGCTCATCTATGGAATAGATGACTCAGATCTCTCACCCAACAAGCCACCTTGATCAACGGTTCATATTCAATCTCAAGAAATAGACAAATTATGAGAAACCCTAAACCTAATTTTTCTCTATAAATAGGGATGCACCCTCTCCCTATTCTCTATACTTTTCTCTCCCCCAAAACTCTCTCTCCCATAGGGGCATGCCCCACTCTCTCTCCTTTGGGTCTCTCTCTCTCTAACTTTTTCTCTTTTAACCCTCTCTCTCCTAAGCCTCTAGAGGGGCATGCCCTAACCCTAGCTCTCCCACTTTCTCTCTCATGCTTTAAAAATACAAAGGGTTGGGAAATTAGGGGTAAGCTAAGAAAATTTTAGGGGTTAGAGTTTGTAGAGATTTAAAGGTGAATACTCAGTTTGGTCGAAATTTGTTTTTTCGGTTCGAGATTGAAGCTAAACTGTTGATCCCCCGCCATCGGATGTCGGAGCCTCGGTGTGGGGTGTAATAAGCCCGGTTGAGGTAATCGCCGACACTTTTTTTTTTTTGTTTCTGGCTATATTTAATTATATTGGTTTAATATTCCCAAGCATAAAAAATTGTGGATATTTTCTTTGTTTAAAGAAAATTAGTTTAATGGCATCAAAGATTTTTGATATCTTGGATTTGCTAGTTTTATTTTCTTTGAAGCAAGAATTATTGTAATAAGACTACTTGTAAGTGATCTTTGCCAAAAAAAATAAAAAGAAAAGAAAATGGGTGAAAAAAAGAAAAACAAAAAAAATATATTCTTTGACAAGATCGCATTAGTCTTTTTTTCATTTTGCTTTAAAAATAATATTCACATATCCACAAGATCTGTACCATTTTTTTAGTTTCAAATTTTATTGTCGGTATTAGAAATTGATTTTAGACATCATAGGGATTTCTATTTACTTTCAGGATGAGAATTTGAGGTGAGACTTTTATTTTCTTTTCATAAAGCATATTCCTTATAGAAATCTCATCCTTTATATAGATTTTCTTAAAAAAAACATATAAAACTCCCATATGTGCTGGTTCCACAAGACCAAATTATACATTGGTCCTGCGACCAAAACACTTAAGAGGAACTTTGATAACTAGAAACGTTATTCTATCCAGTTAACAAGATTTCATTAGACAATTGAGAGATTACAACAAGTGGCTAAGAGGGTCTCAATAAAAAGCTTTTATTGCCGAAAATTTAACAGTCACTTAATACGTACTACCAAACCATGTCGGAAGATGCAACTCTAATGTCAAAAAACTCCACAATAGCTTACAAGTCTATTCCTATGCTTGATTGTAAAATTTAAAGCTCCAAAATTGGTAGATCAAGTAGCTTTATAAATATTTGAAATCTTGAAAATGAACACTCTAATAATATGTTACAAGATGTACTATGTAGAATTTACAATAAGAGACATTGACGAGTGAGAGAAAAAGATCAACAAGAAATATACGCGCGGTTCGGCAATTATGCTTATGTCTATAAAGGGTAAACCAATGTCTCATTCATAGTGATTACTCTGGTTTATCAGATATTTATAGAGTTACTATTATTGTTTTTTAGGAAATATATCTCATTATAATTGTAATCCCACAAAATAGAAAACCTGCAAAATAGAAAACTCAATATAGGAAATTTAATATCTTGTAATTCATAAGCTATGAAATTTAATATCTTGTTGCTATAACCTTCAATACTCTCCTCAAGTTGGTGCATAGATATCCACAAAGTCCAACTTGGACGATACCTGATGGAACTTTGTCTTTGCAATAGCTTTAATAAACATGCTTGCAAATTGGTCTTCACTTTGAATATAAGAAGTACTAATAATTTTTCATTGAACATTTTCTCTCACAAAGTGACAATCAACTTCTATATGCTTTGTTCTTTTATAAAAAATTAGATTAGAGGCTATATGTATAGCTACCTGATTATCACATAACATCTTTATTGGATTGCCGTTGGGAACCCCATATCTCGAAGTAGGTATTTTAGCTATGTCAAATCATTTGTAGTTGAAGTCATAGCTCTATATTCGGCCTATGCATTGGATCAAGCAATACCATTTTGTTTTTTACTTTTCCAAGTAATTAAGTTTCTTTCGACCAATATACAATAGCCAATAGTAAACCTCTTGTCAATTGGACTACCTACCTATTCAGCATCATGATAACCAAAAATATTAGTGTGACTATTTTGTTTCATTCAAATATTTTTGCCAGGTGACAACTTAAGATATCTAAAAATCCTATTGATAATATGCATATGACATGATCTAGGAGCATACATATATTGGCTCACAAGGCTAACATCATACGTTATATCTAATTGTGTCACAATCAAATAAATTAATATGCCCACAAGTATTTGAAAGTGACCCATATCTTCAAGATGTTTTCCATTTGTTGAATTATACTCGCAATTAATATTAATAGGGGCGTCAACGGGTTTGGCTATCAGTTTTTTAGTTTCTTTCAGCAGGTCTAAGCCATATTTCCTTTGAGAGATAAAGTGTCACTTTTTTAAATGTGCTACTTCAATGCTGAGAAAATGATTTAGTTGACAAATATCCCTGATGTCAAATTTCTTGTGAAGATAATTTTTGAGTTTCATGACTCTTTCTTTATCATTGCCTGTAATGATAATATCATCAACAAAAATGAGTACAAATATTGTACTTGAAGTTCCATTTTTTATAAATATCGAAGAATCAACTGAGTTTCTGAGAAACCCGACACTCATCAAAGCTGATATGAGTTTGGCATACCATGCATGAGTTGATTGTTTAAGTTCATACAAAGCCTTCTTTAATTTGCATACAAGAACTTTATCCTTTTATTGAGAACGGCCTGGAGGAAGACTCATATAGACCATGTTATCAAATTCGCTTCCCTTCACCTGAAGCCTTCATATTTTAAGTATAAACTGAAACAAAGAGAAGCATGGTGCTGCCACTTTTGTCAAACTCGGGCTTCTTCGTTCAGCTTTGGATTTGTTTCAACCGAAGCTTCGGTCTGCTTCGGTCGGAAAAGAAATATTTATATAAAAATATTTTTAATTTTTAAAAAAGGTTCTTTTAATTTTTTCATGGTTTTTATATCTTATATATATAAATATCTAATTTATTCATATTAAATTAAAAAAAAAACTCTGAAGTCTTCCCCTGAATCGATCGAATCACCAAATTGCTTCATTTTTCTCACCAAACCGAAGAAACTCCAATGCGAATCTGACAACATTGATATAGACTTCTTTAAGGGAACCATGTAAGAATGCATTTTTAACATTAATCAGATGTAGGGATCCCCAACAGTTAATTGCGATAAACAAAAAGATACAAACAATATTCATATTGGCAACTGTTGCAAAAAAACATTTTATAGTCCATTCGATAAGTGTGAGTAAATCTTTTGGCCACCAACCTGACCTTATATCTCTCAACAGACCTATCACTAATATATTTGATTTTCAAAATCCATCTACATCTAATTATTTTCTTTCTTTTAGGTAACTTGACAATGTCCCAAGTATGATTCACGTCAAGTACCTGAAGCTCCTCTTTCATGGCCTTTCTCCACATAGGTTGAGAAATAGCCTTTTAAAATTTGGTTGGCTCAAAATTATTAAAAATTGAACCCAAAAAAATAAAATATCCATAAGAGATATTTTCACAGGAGATATAATTTTGAACAGGATAAGAAACTGTATGGTAGGTATAAAAATCTTGAAGTCTAGATGAAGGTTGAGAGATATGAGAAGACTTGTGCAAGGGAGGATCAGGTGAGGCCACGACAGAGTTTTCTTCTTCTAAACCAATTTTGTGAGTTTCAGATGTATTTTCAGCTTCAGTTTGATCATCATGACTTATTTCGAGTGTGTTGGATACATCACTAGTATTAGTATTGGGCAAGAGCAAACAGCCTAATGAACAGATTCCTCTGAGTCCTATTTTCTAAACTACTATCCAATGTGTCATAAATATAATATTTTGTTTCAATAACTTGAACATCTTTTAAAATATATAATTTTCTAGTTATGGGATCATAACATTTGTGTCCCTTTTGAGTAGTGCAGTATCAATGTTTATCAAGTTTATCCCTGTTGTGCCTAGCCATATGAACATTAGATACACATATGAATGCACACAAATGAGATAAATCAATTGTTTTATTTTTTAAAACTTCAAGGGGAGATTTATTCTTAAGAAGTTTACTCGGAAGTTTATTAATTAGATAGCAAGCAGTTAAAACAGCTTCAGATCAATAAATATTTAGAACATGCATCTGAAACATCAAAGACTTTGTAGCTTCCAAAATGTGTCAATTTTTCCTTTCAACAACTCTATTCTACTAATGTGTTCCAATACATGATGTTTGGTGTATAATACCAAAATTACATAAAGGAAAAAGTTTACATAAGTTTGAAACTTTAAAATATAGAATTTAAGATGTACCTCAAAAATCCATCCAGAAAGGTTATTTTAATGTTGAAAAACCCTCTAATTGATCATCTCCACATCCACATATATGAATTTGAAAAATAAAATAAAATTATTGTACGTCTCAAAAATAGTACATCTTGCAACAAATTATCTAGACCATCCATTTTCAAGTTTTTCATAGATCTACTTGATTTTAACCATTTTTGAAATTTAAACTTTTATAGTTAGATGTGAAAATGGATTTTGAGATAATCCTAATAATTGTTTACACCAAAATTACATGTTATGATAAAATTTGAAGGTGCGTCGTAATTGGATTGTTTAAGGTTGCAACCTTATAGAAACCACACCCTTACATAAATGCTCAGAAAAAGCTTTGTTCACATGCTCTGTGTCATTATCAGTTCACAAAATTCTAATTTTGCCATTTTATTGAGTGGAAATTAGCTTGAAAGATTCTTTGAATATAAGAAAAACTTATTTTTTTTTATTTCAATAAATATACCCAAGTAGCACAATACCAATCATCAATAAAAATAACAAAAATATTTAAAGCCAACATAAGAATCGACTGGGGCTGGTTCCCACACTTTAGTTTTCTTGATTGGCAACCAAAGCTTTATTCCCCTTATCAAATAAATATAGCCCATTAGACAGTCTTCATTCACCAATCTTCTTCCCCTTGGCTTGGTCTTGAAAGTCACAGAGTTCGAAGAAAAAATAACATTGCAATTCATGCTTTGAGTAATTCTATTAACAAACATCAAGTTAGATGAAAATGATAGTATAAACAAAACTTCAAAGTTATAAAACTTGGAGAGGAACTTTGTCTTACCAACACTATGGATATGAATCAAGGAACTATTAACAATAGGCACATGGTTCATATTTTCATTATTTTTAATATTGGATAGATATTATAAGTTACCAGTCATATGATCTGCATCTCTTAAGTCTATTATCCAAAGAAAAGTGTCATATGAGACATGAAAGTATAAGGGTTACCTGTATCCGGGAGTGAAGAACAAGGAACATGTGTGAAAGACGATCCATTGTTGTTATTTGGTTGCTGATAATGACCACAATTGCAGCAGCGAGTTTGAGTTGTTATGGTCTGAGGGATAGATCTGCTGGTTGTCATGTTATTAACGGGCCTTAAGTGTGGGTATAATACCCCATACCTATCATTCATATGTCCTATATTGTTGCAGTGATCACATCTAGGACGTCATCTATTGCAACTAGCTCTTCCACCATCGCGATAATTATTAGGGTCTTTACCTCTACCACTATTTTGAGGTTCTTTTATTTCATATTGTTCAATATTCTGTCGGTTGTCATATTATTAATAGGTCTTAAGTGTGAATATAATACCCCACACCTATCTTTCTTATGTCTTATATTGTTGCAGTGATCATATCTAGGACACCCTCTATTACTACGACCCCTTCCACCATCACGATAATTGTTAAGGGGTCTACCTCCACCACTATTTTGAAGTTTTTGAGGCCTTTTTGTTTCATATTTCTCATTATTAACAAATAGGGCAGATTTCTCAATATTTTCTTCAGAAGTTTTGAAACCAAGATTCATGATTTTCTAGTTTCCTCACGTTGAATAGTAGCACAGGCATTACTGTAGGAAGGAAATTCCGTGGTCATTAAAATTTAATTCCTAATAGATTAATATTCATTCTTTAACCAAGCCAAAAATTGAAATATTTTGTCCTACTTAACATGTTTTTACAAGATTGCTAAGTTGATAGTTGTGGATGAGTACATTGCCAACTCATCCCACATACTTTTGAGAGTGCCAAGCTATTCAGTGATTGTTTCATGCCTTTGTATTGTTTGAGAAACTTGATGTTTTTAATTGGATTGTCATTCCTCAAATGAGAAATCATATTTGCTTGAAACCTTTTCTTCCCATTATTGTTCCCAAGTTTAGATTTTTCAGAAAGAGAGTGAGAAACAGCTTTCAACCAATCAACCAAACAAGATAATTAACTCCATTTAAAGGAATATTAATAAGTTTCATGCTAGACTTAGGTTTTGAATCTGCCATTACGAATAGATAAAGAAAGCGAGAAGACTGACCTGATAAGTAAAAAGCCATTAAAGAATAGAATATGCCTCAATCAGAATCAATCGAAGTCCTTAATGGGCACTATTGTTTTTCTCTCTAGAAGTCGACAAGTGTCTCCAACTGCTTGTGAATGGCAATAAGATATTGCCTTCCTTCATGAATCAAATCTTACGAATATTGGACCAATAAGCATTCAAGAAAAAGTACCTTAGAGAGAGTTGTGGAGACTTTGCTTCAATAGCAGAGCACTGTCCGAGATCATTACCAATTAGAACTGTAATCTACCAATAAGAACTGTAATCGCAAGTGATGCACAAGCCGCTGCGCATGTTAAGGTGGATAGAATCCCATCTATAATGGCCTTAAGAAAGAATTGCTCGTAGAATTATGACGCATGCAAGATCAAAGAAGGCTTTAAGAAAAAAGAAAAAAGAAAAAGAAAAGGGGGATGTAAGACTAAGGAAGCTTTAAGAAGCAAAGGAGAGAAATATTGGATTCGATTTGCACGAACAAAGGAAATAGGGACGTCTAAGAAAGGCTTCAATAAGCAAGGATAGAAATATTAGATTAGATTAGATTTGCACGGACTGATGAAATAAAGACGTCCAAATGAGAAATATTAGATTTGCACGGACACAAGACTAAGGAAGGCTTTTAAGAAAATATGGATGCAAGAAGCAAGGACAGAGAGAGAGAAATAGTGACGACTGAGATAGAGAAAGGTGGCGAAACAAGGAGAGAGAGAAATAGGGATATCTTCAACTTGCTCCAACTATGGACGTCGATCAAGAGAGACGACGTAACCATCGTTAAGCAACAAATCACTACTGATAGATCGGCATGCTCTGATATCATGTAGAATTTTCAATAAGAGAAATACTTACGAGCGAGAAAGAAAAAGATCAACAAGAGATATACATGGTTAGTCAATTGTGCCTATGTCCACGGAAGGTAAACCAATATCTCATTAATAGGGAATACTCTAGTTTACCAGATATTTATAAAGTTATAATTCTTGTCTTTTAGAAAACAAATCTTATTACAAATATAATCTCACAAAATTGGAAACCCACTAAATAGGAAACTCAATATATAAAACTTAATATCTTTGTGATTCACAAGATAAGAAACTTAATATTTTGCTTTTATAGCCTTCAACATATTATTTTTTAGACTTAAAATCTTTTTTTTTCTTTTTATATGTATATATCTCAAACTTAGCATTTTTCTAATGGGTTTTTTAGGTGCATTTTTATTGTACAAGGTTGAGCCTTATATGAGTGGAAAATGGCAGACCATTGCGTGCTTAATAATATATTTTCTTGGACACAGAATTCACTACTATAGTTTAAAGGTAATATGAAGTTTTATACTTATGCCTCAATTGGATGGACACATATTATATCAAAATTTGTAATATTAGGAGAAGGCTTCTCCCCCATTCTCTTGAAATAAATAGAGACAATTAACACAGATAAAAAGAAGAGCAATTATGCACATACTCTTTTTTTTCTGGCGCGGAGGGGGGGTTGTCAATTCCCAAACAGGGTATTATTTGCCCAAAATTATGAGTACCACCTTTCCGGTGGTTTTATTTTTCCTAAGTTGCCTCCATGTCAGGTAATGTAAACACCTGACAGGGGTTATTCTTAAGTGAACTGCCCTTTGCTATCCGGTATTTTAAATACCGAACAACTAACCGCATCAAAGTCTCTCTCTCTCTCGCTACCTCTCTCCTACCCATACTATCCCTCTCTCTCCATCTTCCGCCCCTCTCTCCTGCTGCCTCTTGCTCAGCCCTCTTTCTCTCTCTCTCTCTCTCCCTCCCGCTGTCTCTCGCTCAACCCTCTCTGCCCCTCTCTCAATCTCTCGTTCTCTCTCCCTCCCTCCCGCTACCTCTCACTCACCCCTCTCTCAATCTCTTGCTCACCCCTCTCTCTCTCCTCTGTTGCCACTCATTCCACCATCTCTGCCCCTTTCTCAATCTCTCTCTCACCCTCTTTGCCTCGCATATATCAGGCAAATTCATAGCGAAGCGCCTTTCGGAGGAGGCAGTCACGGTTTGAAGAATCTGTTGCATTGTGCATTTGCCGAGGGGTGAGCAACAGATTGAGAGAGGCTGAGAGGGGTGAGTGTGAGGCAACAGGAGGGAGGAAGAGAGAGAGAGAGAGAGAGAGAGAGGGAGAGAGAGAGGACTAGAAGATTAGAACGGGAGCTTGATGTGGTTAGCTATCTGGTATTTGAAGTGTCAAACAACAAAGAGCAGTTCACTTAAGAATATCCCCCCCATCCCATCCTCGTCTAGTGTTTGCATTGCCGAATATGGAGGCAACTTAGAAAAAAAATATTGTAAAAAGGAGATGCTTATAATTTCGGACAAATAACATCTCATTTGGTAGTTGACCTTCCTCAAAAGTATCTATGTAATTTGCCTCTAAAAAGAACTTAGGATGCATATGGCCAAGAGCTTTTTTACTATATAAATTGGTAAGGAAGGAGTTCCAAGAGCTTTAACTTCCTATTCCATTTACATAAAACCTGTATATGAAGGAGTTAATGGTCCCAAAGCTTATGACCGACATAGGAAAATTAACAAAATGCAATCATGCACACCGAGAGACTCTACATTTGGGGTATTATTGCAATGCTGTAGCAAATAGCAAATGACTGCTATCTAACTTTTCTCAAATCTCTCCCAAATTATGAGGTTTTAGATTTTGATCTGTTGCATACTCATAGATGACTAAAAAAGGAATCCAATGGTACAGTTACATATCAATAGCATCAGAAATGAGTGAGATATACTCATCAAATGTACCATTTCATTATTTCTTTCAAATTTTCCATCACGGCTCAAATCGCTTTCAAATCAGCTTTGTATTAACTCTGAACCTTTAATCTGGTCGAGGATCTTATGATGAAGATCTATTTCGTGAGAAAACTCATCATAGATGAGGAGAAATCTCAGTTTGAAGTACCAAGAGGCTGCTAGACTGCAACCTATTGAAATGATTCACTATGGTCAAAATTACTTCCAAAATCCAAACATGAGGAACGACACTCCCACTAGTGATAAAGGTTTGAGTAAAGAACAATCGCTCTAAATTCCAATAGGAAACTCCTTATATTTTTGGAGAAATCTCGAATTGAAAACTCAAATTTCGTCATGTTTTATGAACAATATATAAAAGCTAGTAGTAAATCTTAACTGCTCAAAAGTATATAATGTGCATAAAGTTATAAACCACCTCTAAGTGATCTAAAACTCTGGATATATGCTTATGATCACTTAGATTAAACTTCCTATACGTTTTATGCCTCTTGGAGATAGTGAGATTTTAGACTTGCGACCGAGCTACATAGGCATATCCTAGTAAGGAGTAGGGTCAAAGCCACATCAGGTGTATCCTAATATGCAGTGCATTCAAAGCCATATCAAACAATTCTAATAAAGGAGGTAGGTATTATTAGGTAGTCAGCTAACATAAAACTTTATATATATTATTAATATAAATTTTATATGATTTGGTGGAATTTTCCAATGATTAGTCACCAAAGCATATTAAATGATTACATGCCAAAATTTTCAGAGCATATCTGACTCTTGATGATGACGTTTGGGCACATCTACATTGACACATGGGTCCTAAAAGGATGATTCCAATTATTTGTGAAGAGCCACCTTCCACTAAATATGGACATGACGGTCTATTGAGTCATAAGGCAATGTCTAAATGCCTATTTATTGTGCATCTTCCGTAAATTCCATTATTAAATCTAAGTCCTCCATACTCTCAAAATTAAATTACAATTCTACCTCTCACTTTTTTAACAATGATATAAAAACACATGTTGCCCTTAGAACATCTACAATACTAAATGACCCAACGATTTCTAGATTCTCTGCAAAAGTTAAAAACCAAACTCATCCGACTCTTTCCTAAGAAATAAACCCTAACCTGGGTACTTTCCCACTCTATTCTAACCAGAAATTTTCATCTTTTTCCTATCGAATTTTGTTTGTCGAACTTAATCTCACAAAGTTGCGATATCCTAGCAAACCCATATAATGTTAAGAGGTCGATTGTGATGCCAAAATCTTTTAGGGCCCATTTGGATGGAAGGATATTAGGAATCTTAGACATATGAAATCCAAGAAAATCTATGAATTTTCAATATCAAATATTTTTTTCATGGATTCATCAAATCACGTGTTTGGATAAACTATACAAAATTCATGGATTCCTTGCCATCACTTCTATGTTCATTGTTTGGTAACAAAACTTGATATAATTTCTCTCTCTAAAATTTTTATATACTCTCTCTCTCTCAAACTCAAAATTTAGGATAGTATATCTATAAAAAATTTGAGATAGTTTCTCTCTCTAAAATTTGATATGGTTTTTCTCTCTAAAATTTAATAAACTTTCTATCCAAAATTTAAAAATTGAAATTGTCAATCTAAAATTTTTGAGATAATTTCTCACTCTAAAATTTTTAAGTGTTTTACTCTCTCTAAAATTTAATATAGTTTCTCTTTCTAAAATTTTAAGATTCTCTCGAAAACTTAAAACTTGAGATAGCTCCCCTCTTCAATAATTTTGAGATAGTTTCTCTCTCTAAACATTTGTTAGTAGTTTCACTCTCTAAAATATAGTATAGTTGTTCTCTCAAATTTTAATATACTTTCTCTTTCTAAAAGCTAAAATTTGAGATAATTTCTCTCTAAAAATTTTGCGATAGTTTCTTTTTTAAAAAAATTTTATGTACTTTCTTTCTCTAAATTTTGATATAGTTACTCTCTTAAATTTTAAAATGCTTTCTCTCTCTAAAACTTCAAGTTTGATATAGTATCTCTCTCTAAAATTTTGAAATAGTTTTTCTCTTGAAAATTTGATATAGTGTCTCTCTAAAATTTGATATACTTTCTCTCTCTTAAGTTTAAAAATTTAATATATTTTCTCTCTCTAAAACATAAATTTTGTGATAGTTTCTCTCTCCAAAATTTTTGAGATAGTTTCTATCTCTAAAATTGTTTAGGTAGTTTCTCTCTCTAAAATTTGATATAATTTTTTTCTTTACAATTTAAATATATTTTCTCTCTCTAAAATTCCAAAATTGATATAGCTTCTCTCTAAAAGTTTAATAATACTTTCTTTCTCTATAATTTTAAGAATACTTTCTCTCTCTAAACTTAAGACTGGATATAAATTTCTCTATCTAAAAATTAAAATATGAGATTATTTCTCTCTCTAAAACTTTTGAAATAGTTTTTCTCCAAAAAATTGAGATAGTTTTTCTCTCTAAAAATTTGCATGTACTTTCTCTCTCTAAAATATGATAGTTTCTCTCTAAAACTTAAAATTTGAGATTATTTCTCTCTCTAAAATTTTGAGATAGTTTCTCTCTCTAAATTTTTTGATACTCTCTCTATAGTTTTTTGGTACTCTCTCTCTCTCTAAAATTTTAACATGCTTTCTTTCTCGAAATGTTAAAATTTGATATAGTTTTTCTCTCTAACATTTTGAGATAGTTCATCTCTCTAAAAAATTGGTACTTGCTCTCTCTAAAATTTTAACATATTTTTTCTCTCTAAAAGTTAAATTTTGAGATAGTTTCTCTCTCTAAAATTTTGAGATAGTTCGTCTCTCTAAAATTTTGAGATAATTCATCTCTCTAAAAAAATTGGTACTTTCTCTCTCTGAAATTTTAATATACTTTTTCTCTCTAAAAGTTAAAATTTAAGATAGTTTCTCTCTCTAAAAATTTATCTCTAAATTTAAAAATTTAGGTACTTTTTCTCTTTAAGATTTTCATACCTACCAAATGCTCTCTAGGTTTCAGGTCGAGGGATCCAATGAGTGAAATCCATGGGCCTTGTAAATGCAAAAAAACAGGTTTTGATGTGGAAATGAAATCATGAAAAAGTAGGTCTCATTTCCATGATTTTGATTTTCCTGATTTTAAGTATCCTAGTCATTAAGCAATCCAAACGATGAATTTTGGAAAAATCTAAGATATTAGGAGTCCATGCTTTAAAATCCCTTACGTTCACCACTTCTGTTTTTTACCTTACAACCATTTCATCTTTTGGAGCATGTTGCGGTGTTTGATCGATGCTTGAATTAGAGCCATTTTTATCTTCCTCATCTTCATAATTCTTATTCCAAATGTAGCATTAATATGTTTCATAGGTCATGTACCACTTATTACATTAATGTATCAAGGCTTTTCTTCCCAATGTTTTTAGGTTGTCTCCTGTATTTGATCCAAGCGCTCCAGAAATGGATAAGTAGATATTTTTCGTGGCATTCTATGTGAATATCAAGGCTGATATATATATATATATATATATATATATATAGAAAAGAGGGAAGAAGAAAATAAAAGAAAAAGATGAGAGAATTATACCGTGTCTCTAAGTCTATGGAGGTGTCTACTTCAAAGGTGGAGAGATTTGACTATCACTTAGGTATACAAGGGAGTTTGTCGTAAAAACTCATGAGATCCACAAATCAATTCTTCTTCTCTATCTATCTCTTTTCCTTAGCCAAGGTTCAAAATTTATAGACAAAAAAACCATAAAAATTCTAATTTGCCTTATAAGAAACTCTAATCATTATCAAATCTTAGCCCTTCACCTTCTCAAAACTGAACTTATATATCTCCTATCGGATTGTCTATCACAAAATAAAAAGCCCAATGTCCCTTAAATATCCACAATACTAAATGATCTACTTATTTAAATACCAAACTAAGCAGATTGTTTCCTAAGAAATCAACATTAACCATATAAAAAGACAACCTTAACTACATCGTAGCACTACCAAAATTTGCATCCCATTTCACAGACATCTTCAATCGTCCAAGTTTGGAAATTATTGGCATTACCTTAATATGATTGGACCACGTACGTATACGAACCATGGAATGGGGTTGAGGCCAAGGTGGTAACACCACCTCTGACTCAAGCTACCAATCTCGGTTTCTGTTCCCACCGATGTTAACCGTTTTCAAAAACTACTAATGGTTTCAAAAATTACAAATCGATTATTAACTGTTGACACTAAAAAAAAAATTAAATTATAGGACCAACAAAATATCTCCTATGGTTCCTTAAAAACAATAGACCAGGATCAAACTCTCCCTAGAATCCAAACTCTTTTCCATATCGAGACGCTCCCAAGGCTCCTACGGATATAGGCCTCTCCTTGTGTGCATGTCTCTTACCTCAAAGAGGTCTTATATCCGTCAACTTTAGCTAGGGTAACTCAGTATCTTACAATATTAGTACCTTTGGCGGAGGGTGGGAATGGGTTGGTTTGAGTCTAGGTCGACCTAAACCATGATCTAATCCGGCTAGTTATAGGTTGGACTTAAGCTCAGGTCCCAGTCTGTCAATTGGATCCAAACCTAACCGTGAGATTGGATCTGAGTCTATAGATAAAAAATTATGAAACAAAAAGTATAGTAGGTATTTTATATTATATATTTAATATTATTAATATGTATTTATATTAATATATATTGGGTCACGTCTGGTCGGGTTGACTTTGAACGAACCTGACAAGATCTAAGTTGGACTTGAACCCAAACTCGACCAGGGTCGGGTCAATGTCAAATGGACCTAGACCAACACATCATGTCCAAAATCTGAGTCCAAACCCACACCCATACCCAGTCTAGTCGACCCATTGGTCCATGAGTCAACCTGATCCAATTCCCACACCTACCATCATCGGCTGAAATTTTCTTACAAAAGAAGAAGCCGGTTCCCTTTACTTTGGTTTCTCCACGCATCTCACTAGAGGATCCTTGTGATGAATAATATTACGTGGGCAACCTAGTAGACATAACTAGGTTCTACTCTTAATACCATTCTACTCAAGGGTTGAAGTATTTCCAATTCTTCTGGTTCTTTTTATTTTTTATTTTTTTTTAGCAGGTTAGCGGGAATGTGATACCCTATCATAAAAATAGAATTCATGACGTAATATTGTGGCACCCATTACCAAAATAGAATTCATGACGTAATATTGTGGCACCCATTACCCTGGCCTCCAAACCTTGAACGCATTCCTAAATTTCATTCTGTTGCTTTGGGTACATTGTAGCCCTCAAAGCTGGGCGATCCAAACCACAAGCCTCTCGGTTCTATTTTATTTTCCTTTTCTCCATGCGAGGATTATGTGGACGACTTTGTGTGCAGTAGTGAAAATAATCGACTTCTGACACAAATTACAAAATAAAATTATGAATACTGCAATTAGCAAAGTTATTAGCAGCTAAGTTCGAATTTT
Organism: Amborella trichopoda; assembly: GCF_054954075.1. Taxonomy (NCBI): domain Eukaryota; kingdom Viridiplantae; phylum Streptophyta; class Magnoliopsida; order Amborellales; family Amborellaceae; genus Amborella; species Amborella trichopoda. The sequence continues at coordinate 52,604,095 of NC_142336.1, read as the reverse complement.
TGACGATAAGATACAAAAAGGAATCAGTTTAGATATAGAAGATCATTTATTAACGTTTTACCTTATCTCTTAGTGAATTCACAAAACTATTTCTCTTAACAATGGAAAATGGAGATGTATGTTTAAATTTTATTTCATGGAGGGAAGTTTATTATTTTCTAATTTTTATTATTATACCATACACCAAATTCTCCATATGTATACTGAATTAATCTATGGGTAAGAACCTAAAAAAAAAAAGATTTTGGTAACAATTTAAAAATGTATCTTTTTTTAACTATCTAAATGACGGTCATGTATTTTGATGGATGTTTTGAAATTAAATCAAAATGTATAAACCTAATGTTAAATATTTAGTCTCTTATATTTTCTCAAAAAGATATTTGATCTCTTATATGTATCTTAATTGGGATTGTATACAATTAAACCAATTACCTAATGTACAAGGAGATCACAATTGCATATAAACATCCGATATGAAATTTGATAGCATGAATTTGTCATAAAGTTTGAAAAATTCTATTTTCAACATTGTGTTTGGTCAATGGAATAAATGCAGCCACCCAATTTTACGTCCAAAGGTCAAGATTAATTGTAACCAGCTCAAAGGCAAATGCTCTTGTTGTATTCTTTTTCTTTTTAATAAGGGACCGGGTTTTTATGAGTCAGCCGAGTCATCTATTTATATGAATCCTCTCTTCCCAAAATCCATCTCTTCGTAACGCATTTTGGATCCAAAAATTTTAGGGGCTGATAATTTATACTATGACAAAAGTGAATCCAAAAATAATGATTTTAAAAATAAAAAATATATTACGATTTATTTATTTTTGTACCATTAATTTGTAAGTGGTGCTAGGAGTAGGACCACTACCTTCTAACATCTACCTTCTAACATCCATCTTTGAGATGGATGTTAGTTGTATCAAGAAATACACATCGTAGATTTTTATGGTTTTAACCTTGTGATATCGCTTATTTTTTCCAAAAGAAAAGAAGAAAGCTTATATTTTCCAAAAGAAAAGAAGAAAGAAGGAAAAACTCTAACAAGTGGAAGGGCGACTTAATTGGGGTTGCATCTATTTGTCTTAAAACCCATGTATTGGATAAGTAATTTAGATCGGGTATGGTTTGGTCTTAGAAAATATTAAAAAGAAATAAATTAAAATTAAAATTAAAATCGAGATTTATGAGGTGGAATTTAGGGAGGCTTAAAAATTTCTTACGTAAGCTTAAAAACAGAAAAAATAATAATATAAAAATGAGTTTTAAGGAGGAAGGGGTCGAGACCCGTACTATCTTGAAATCAGTTAGTCTTGATCGATTCCCATCCAAATTGACAATTTGAATCAGAAATCACAGATTTAAAACCCGTTGCATCTATGTGCCTATACATAAACGCTAACAACAAAGATCAATCCTAAATTTGGCGCTACATGCGCTATTTTAACCGTTGGTAAAATACGACATGGACCTACAATGGACGGTGGAGATCAGGGAAGAAGAAAAATGAATGGTTCACGTTACATGGGCATTTTTTAGGAGAAGATAATCATGTTAAAAGAAAAATGGTGAGAACTTTGTCAAAATAGATTTATATTTTTAAAATTAATTTAATAATTTATCATTTTTCAAATATTCCGACTTATGCCACACGCGGTTAGATGGGTATTTTGAAATTAAATGAAAAATATGAATCATCATTGTTGAAGTCTTTTTTCAACTAATTGATGTCAGCTACATAAATCTTGATCCGTTATTTTGTACTATTAAAGGTCATACCTTCAGTATGGCTATGAATCCCTATATATTTTCTCACTATTTCCAATCTATTTCTTTTTGGGCTTGCTTTTTGTTATTTTTTAGCCTTCCACCTGAACTACTTTACACCTCCTAACAGGTGTTGTAAAAGGCATACGCTCTATATGGCTAGCCCACTAAATCTACTTTCTCTCATCGTATCATATATTAGTGTCGTACCTAAATTTTTCAAATTAAAAAAATTGATAAAATATTAAATAGTTGATCCATTACTCATATTTTGATAAATCCTCCAAAAACAAAAAAAAACTGAATACATAAATAAATTCCCATTATCATGTCTCCCTCTCATCCCATGAAATTTCCTTGGTACTACCAAAACAAATTCCTTTAACCAAAAGAACCCATTAAAAAGACTTGCCTACTCAAGCTAATGCATTGTTCCTTTGCTTTGAATGTTCAGCATTTGAGTACCAATATTCAGCTTTGCTGGTCAGAATGTTCGAGGCAACCACCATGTGTGCACTTGGGTCTTCCATATAATTATATATTTTATATATATTAATTTTTTTGTTTTGTAATGTTGAAATGGTTTTGCATTAAACTATCACAAAAAAAAAGTGCCCACTAGCTTAGTTTTAATGTGGGCTTGCACCCATTTTGAGAAAAGATAAAGTGGGTATGTAACTCTCTAACAAAGATTCGACAGTGAAAGGGGTTAGTTGAGCAGGGCCGTGGAGCTTCTTTTTAAAAAAAAAAAAAAAAAATGCAATGGCAGTATAATAATTTAGGTAGACCAGGTTCAAACTTAGAGCCACAGGTATTCGTCATTATTTATATTACATGTGGAGTAGAACCGGGTATTCAGTATATAAGGGGTCAGAACAATTTTAGTAAACGTCAGAGTAGTGGGAAAATGCTTCCAAATTTTCATTGACCTCTTTGTACGCTCTAACTTTCTACGAAAAGGAGCTCTTTTCCAACGTGATTCTCGTCTTTGCTTGAAGGCAGAATTACCATTCTGCCACCAACTTCACATTTTATTTGCGTGGTACCATTCGGTCATCACCACAGCCTTTATTCAATTACTTGGGCCATCTACACAAATCTTGATACGCCGAAGACTATATTTTTAACGAGGTTATAAGTCTTCATATATTTTGTTAAAATATATTTTCAATTTTAAATTCTATATCATGTAGAATACATTCCCAACGTCCCAACCGTCTTGTATCTAACTAAATACAGCAAGAATTATATACATCGGTAACCGAGTTGAATCTAGTTATCAGTTGACACTAATCATAAGCCATGGTTTGATTGACTTCAAGTAGGGTTGTTAACGGGCCGAGTTCAAGTTGGGCTGACCTTGGCCTGAGCTTTCGACCATATTTCATGAACATGAACGCCATGTCTACACAAAATTACGGACCGTAGAGATACATCAAGGCCCCACATATATGGGCATGTTTGAGTGTATTCATTAGTGGTGAGAATTCATAATTTCAATAAAAGTAATATTGATTGTGATTTATCGTGTTTGGAAGTGGTTATTATAAAATTATGTGAGATCAATTTATATACAATCTTACATATAATTTATCCTTTGTGAGAAATTGTTCTTACTTCATTTAAAATAATTTGCCTAAATTACATCCTTTTAGTCAAGAAACTTAAAATAGCTGAAATCACTGAGAAGGTTGAATAATTAAATAACATTATATATAACACAAGGTACATAGCAAATAGGTAGCAAAATCATGTTATCCATATTATATTAATTTCAGATAACCAGATTATATTAATTTCCGATAAAATAATCTATTTTAGATAAATTGAATTGCCATCCAAACCATGCCGGCTCACTTATTGAAAAACATCAAAAAAAAGTACTCTAACGTGACATAGAAATAAATGGATTTCTCTAATACCAAAATTAAAGCACTCCTCAAATAAAAGAAGGGAGAGAGAGAGAGACAGAGAGAGAGAGAGGGTGGTCCCTCTAGTTTGGACGGGTAAATGCATCAAATCAAAGTGGGAAAAAGGGAACACGGGCCCGTTTTTATAGGAAAGTCACCTACTAGCACACTTTAAGAAGAATATTAACTAGAACCTTATTTACAAGTCTTTAGGCATTTCACTCCTTAAAAAGTTTTAGGAAAAATATATAAAATAGTATTCATTTTTGGTATAAAAAGGTTATAAACACTCTTGAAATGGAATGGGTGTAAGAATGCCATTGATTGGATTAAAAAATTTTAAAAAAATTTCTTGAATTTCATGACACACTTGAAACCATCCAATCTAATTTGACATCCAACTACTAGAAATAATTATAATCTCCTTTAACAAAGATAAACAGCCTCGTAATATACAATTCCAAAGTTTTAAAATGCATATACCTCTTATTCTTAGTGTGATTCCTTGATGATGGGTCATTACAACGACAAAGTCGATGTTCACACTTCTGGTATAGAAAAATAACCAAAAAAAAACCCAAAGGTTTTGTAAAATGTCAAACACATCCCAATATCTACGTGACCTTTATGAAAAATGTCAAAAATGATTTAATATTTTGAAGCATTTCACTTTTATTGTTTTAAAAATCACTACTTTAATTAGGAATCACAAAAAGGTAGGGTTCATTTTTCTATTAGATCGAAAACCTCATGTTTAATTTCAAACAAATACATTTTATGCTATTCTTTTTCTCTCTTTTTTATTTTTTATTTATTTATTTTTTTTTATTTTCATATTTTTCTCTAGAATACCGGTCGGCCGGGCGAGAGGTCGACCCACCCGGACAATCCAAGTTTTAGAACACTAATTTCACGAGAACAAAATGTTTAGCGTTTGCATATATTTTCTTCTCCTTTGCTGTATTTGATAAGGACTGGTATGGCATACTCCATAAAAGCTAGTAAGCATTTAAAGAAAGTTAAGGGTATGATAGTCATTTCAGAGGACTCAAATTGCATGCATTATGCAGAGAATAAAAGAACCCCGCTAAATCCTTGAGGCTCTCTTGATGCCCTTTCTCGTCGTATCAGCCAGGCCTCCCAACTTAAATCACCCTACTCTTTTGACTAAATGGCCAAATCATCTTGTCCATTTATTTATGGCGCAGTTTGTATGGAGCTGAAACTCTACATAATCAAATGAGAGCCCACATTCAAATAGTATCGAGAAATATGGTTTCAATACTTTGAAAGATTTTTTGATAGCCTTAAATTAGATTTTCATCTTTATTTATAAAATTTAAAGCTTTAAAAATAATGTAGATTAAGCAGATCTATAAAAACTTGAAAATTGACGGTGCAAGAATATGTTACAAGATGCACACTTTCTAAAATTTAAAATCCATTTTTTTTCTCATGTCTATACATCTTGATGTCGAGATGATCAATTTGATGATATTTGGGGATCAAAACAACCTCTTATATTGAAAGTTTTGAGGTAGGTTCTAATTTAATTGTTTAGAGCCTAGGCTCTATATAAACTTTTCTTTTTATAAAATGGTGTAGTTTGCCTTTTTATTTTGCAAAATTACCAGCATGCACCTAAGAATTGAGTATTCTGTCGTGCTTTCATAGTCCCAATCAACGGTTCGAATTCGATATGGTGCATCGTAATATAGATTCAGGCCGTCCAAGTTAGAATCTCACTCGTTGATAGTGGGAATTGTGGAAAAGTCCCGTAGTTATGTGCCAGTTTGGATACATGATTTAAAATTATTCTTTGTCAATTAACCAAGAGAACAAAACACCATGATGTATTATTCATAGATCAAAAGGCTAGTGTCGAAATGAAGTGTAGAAGGAAATGAAATATACAATACTATACATTAGAAAGAAAATCATATTAAAAAGGTATTGATGTATATTATCACTTCAGAGGGACGTTTCAGGATTGGGTTCGATTGGTTAAGGCGTTGACGATTCGACTGCTATGTCATAAGTTCAAATCCTATCATTAGCTACCCAAAAAAAAAAAAAAAAGTGTATAGCATGATGCCATAGATTATCGATAAATAATAGTTACATCATCACCGTCCGATCAATTGATATACACCGATATAAAGAACTACATGTAGTTTCTCTATTTATACTAAATGGGGTTTCGAAATGTAGGGGAGTATTTTTTAGCCGTTCATTTCCATGGGACATTGGTGTAAATACTAATATAGTAACGGGTATAACAGTCATTGTTAAGAGCAATCGCCTAGGGGCATTTTCTTGGAAAAACTAAACAAGTGTGTGATAGATATGAAAGTTAAGGGTATTATCGGTCATTCTCTCTCTATAAATGCCTCCTCATTTGTACGTGTGTCATTGTGTGGTGTTCGAGAGGTGTTGGTTTCAATTGTTTGTGAAAAAGCGATATGTCTCTCAGACTAGCTTTGCCTGCAGAAGCAGGCCCTGCCGCTCTCTCTTTTAAGGACTCCAATGGCAAAGCGAGCCCTCTCAAGCTCATCAAAGGTACTAGCTTTCTCTCTCCGCTGTTTAGCTTTTTAAAGATTTGGTGATTAGGAAATGTCTTTGATATATGAAACTGCATGTAGTCTTTTATTGATTTAGGCTTGAACTGTTATGGAGATTTCTTGTTTTCTTTTATAGACATTTGTTGTTATGCTTTTCCGTTGCTTCATTTTCCTGTTTTCTGATGGTAAGGACTCACTTGTGCCAATTGGGAGACATTTTTTTTTATGATTTTTTGAGATTGTTGCAGTCGTTTTTTTTGGATTATTTAACATGGAATTGATCGTTCTTCAGTGTTCCTCTGTTAGTATACAATTATAAATTATGTAACTTTATATTTGTGGTTATTTTCCAAATGATTTGATTAGAATTCTGGTTCTGGACTGTTTATCAATATTTGATGGGAAAAATGCTTATTAATTTTGCATCTTCTGTAACAGAATTGTATTTTGTGTTTAATTACTCACATTCAGCTTCCATTTTTGCTGAAAAGTTTATACTTTTATCGTTTTTATAAGTGTATTGTTTTCTCATTTTCTTTCAAGTTAAATCTGACTTTCGTTAAGTTCTGATGTTGCTTCTCCTTTGAATAATCGATCCGAAATTGTATTTCTTACAATATTTCTTCGTAAAATTCAAATTGTCCTTTTTTTTTTTTTACATTATATACTGGTTGTTAAGGTTGGGGTGGAATTTATTCTTTTATGATGTTGAAATAATGCTTCTCGTGCTGCTTCCTTGATGATCTCTTATGTTGACTTGGTACCAGGTTTTGTATAATAGAGAAACTTCCATTGGTTTGCTCTCGTGAAGGAAATATACTAAAAAGTGTAATTGTTATGATCGGAGTGCCGGGGCTCGGCCAAATCCACTCAGACTTGGCTGAGGAACTTGACCTTGTCCTATGGGCCAGGCAAGTTCCTGGCGAGTTAGGTGTACAAGTCTCCAGGCCCAAATAACTTCCAAAAAACGGTTTAAAAATGCAAGCAAAAATAAAAAATAATAAAAAAAGAGAAAACACTAACATAATGGTTAGAAATACTTCTTAAGACGATTTTGTTAGTTTTTAAGACCATCTGGGAACTGTAATATTTTTCTCTTGTTCTGCATTTTTCTGAAAGATTCAACGTACAAATCCACTTTTCAATAATCCATTCAAGTTTTTCTTATTTTTAAAGACTTTTTAGAGATTTTTTTACTCTTTTTAGCTTTTTTTCACTTTTTTGGGGTGTACCTAACTCGGCCATGTCCACTCGGACTCAGAAGAGTTACTTGGCTCGGCCAAGGGCCCAATAACTTGGGCGAGTCGATTTTCTGTACACTGGTTATGATAATATTTCTTCTATATGTTCTTATTTATGGAAGAATGTTGGTTTGATGAATTTTGCTATAAATAATTTCCATTTGGGGGGATTTTTGTGATTTCTATATTCATCAATAGTTGGCATAGTCAATGGGTAATGATTTGACCATTGGGATGTTCTATGCACCTCCAAACAAAGTTATGGATAAATTTCTGTCTTTATACTCTCTCTCTCTCTCTCTCTCTCTATCTATATATATATATATATATATATATATATATAGTTTCTGCCCTTGTGATGTTTCTCTGCTTATATTTTTTATTATTGCATTAATCGTGTGTTACTTTGATGGATGAGTATCCTTTTAGAATTACACTTTCAAAAGTTTTTTTCTTAAGTTCTGGAAGAAAACCATTCTCAATCACTAATATTCATGTAAGGCTTTTAATTTCTCATTAGGAGTTGGGAATGTTAATCTCTGCTTGTGATTTATGCAGATAATACTTCTTTGGTAAATACTTTTCATGCATTATTTTCTCTTTTGTATTTACACATAAAGTTGCTCTGGTTTGAGTGTGAGGGAGAGTGATGAGTCTAAACTTGTTTAATATGTCTTTTAGCTTTGGGTGCATGAGTTTTGTGTCTTCTGGTTATATGCTTCCAATTTTTGGAAATTTAAGAATTCATTCAGTTGGATTCCTTACCACTTTGAATATTTATAATCAAATGAAAATGAGCTTTCTAGCGGATTTTGAATAAAAACCTTGAATTTGGATCTCAAGAGAGTTCGTAAATTACCATTTGATGTCAAGGCTGAGCCAAACAACCATTTTTCTGTGAACTTTCTGAAATACCTTATGCATGGGTGATTGCTTTATGTTTGAAATGTTTAGAGTTCATCACTATGGGGTTGATTTTTAACTTTCTTCTATAGAGGAGCATTAATTTATTGTTGCCTGATGAGCTCATTGCTTTGTCAGTTTGAGTGTTATGTATTTTTGTATCATTTGGACCTCCCATGTTAGCACTAATCATCAAAGAGTGCTAATACTTGTAAGCTTCATGCTTCATGACTGAAAACTTTATACTATATGCTTCATGACTGAAAACTTTATAGAAAAAGTTAATGCTTTGTGACTTCCTTTCCTGTCAGGAACAGTTGGTCTAAAGAAGAAGGATAGAGGCTTCTGTGGGAATAGAACTTATTGTTCAGCTGCCACCCAACCACCACCAGCCTGGCCTGGAAGAGCTGTTTTGGAGGATGGCAAGAAGAAGACATGGGATGGTCCAAAGCCCATCTCAGTCGTGGGCTCAACTGGCTCAATTGGAACCCAGGTTTATAAAATTTTAATATTTCAAGTAGTCATATTTATGTAATTTCTGAAATTTGGTGACACTAATTTCTTGTGGTTCTTAAATTGAGAGTTTTTATTAACCAAACATGCCTTAGAAACGCCTGCAATAATGAGAGAAGGATCGTACAAATAGATTGGGAACCGACAGAGTTGCTCATTAGAATTGTAGATAATTGGCGGTCATGTCTTAGTAAGATATGCTTGAATAACAAGATGGTAGGGTTGATTAGATAAATCTTGGTCACAAGGAGATGAATACCAAATCCATGTAAAGAAAATGAAGCTGAGTTCTTACCACAAATTTGCATTCCATGATGGAGAAAAGAATGTGCAATTTCTTAGACTATTTCACTTCATCAGTTAGAATTTGAAATACTGGTTATTGCCAGTGATTATTCATTTGGAGGTCAGAGCTAAAAACTAATTACTACTTTTGCAATCTAGAAAATGATAAAAAGAAAAGAAAATCAAAATTTGTGCGTAATCTTCTAATTGAATATCGCGTAACTTGACCTTTCAGACATTGGACATAGTTGCCGAGAATCCTGATAAATTCAGAGTTGTTGCACTTGCGGCAGGTTCAAATGTGACTCTTCTTGCTGATCAGGTGATTATACAAAATTCATTCACAAGGAAAAGAAAAAATTATTATAATGTGATTCTCTTTATGGACTTTGAGACCACACTGAGGTTAAAAAATTGGTAAGCATGGCATGTTAGGTTTATGTTAATTGCATGTTTTTCGTTTTATAGGTGAAAACATTCAAACCTCAATTAGTGGCTGTTAGAAATGAGTCTTTGTTTGATGAACTTAAAGAGGCATTGGCTGATGCTGATTATAAGCCTGAGATCATTCCTGGAGAGAAGGGTGTCATAGAGGTGAGCTACCTCTTTTTTTTCTTCTAATAGTGAGTGCTTTCATTTCTCATCACCCTGGATGGATGATTTCTTTACTCTTCTATGCATCATATATTCTTTTGTTATTTTATTATGTTTCTATGCCTTTGCTTTTAGGTTGCTCGTCATCCAGATGCTGTCACAGTAGTTACAGGCATAGTAGGATGCGCTGGCTTAAAGGTAACTTCCATAGTCCTTTTCACATTATATCTTCCTCAAATGTTCTTATTGCACATGACCTTATTTCAAATTTCAAGTTTCATAGGATGTCAAGGTAACAAATATTTGTTTGAAGCATTTATTTATGTGGTTGTATTTCATACATAAATACATGTGAGTTATTCATATACGCATCTCTTTTGTGATTGTCGAACACATATCCTTTGCATTTCCAACAACTGCAGAGTGAAGAGGCAATGGCCATCCATGTTTATCTCTTATGATTGTGATCTTCTTCTGAGAATCTCTGTTACTAAGCTTCGCATTGCCTATTTGTTGCGCCCTACAATATTTAATGGGAAAAGTTTATATAGAGCTGAGGCTCTAAACAATCAAATTTGAGCCTATCATCTTAAAAATTTCACTAAAAGATGTTGTTTTGATGTTCAAATATCTTCAAATTGATCATCTCGACACCAAGAAGCATGGACATGAGAAAAAAATAGATTTCAAGTTTTGGAAATAGTGTATTTTGTAACACATTTTTGGACCGTTAATTTTCAAGATTTTCAAGTTTTCATAGATATGTCGATCTACACAATTTTTGAAGCTTTAAACTGTATAAATAAATATAAAAACATATTTTAAGGCTATCACAAAGATTTCCAATATTGAAACCACGTTTTTCGATACTATTTGAAGGTAGGCTCTAATTTGATTGTTTAGAGCCTAGGCTCTATACAAACTGCGCCCATATTTAATATGTTCAATAGCTTGGAACAGTACTTGAATTTAGAAAGCTTGGGCTCTTCTGGGATCTTTTTATAGTAGTTTTGTATCTGAAGGTGCGTTTGGGTTTTCCCAGCCTACAGTGGCTGCAATAGAGGCAGGAAAGGACATAGCATTGGCAAATAAAGAGACTCTCATTGCTGGGGGCCCTTTTGTTCTTCCCCTCGCACGCAAGCATAAAGTTAAAATTCTGCCGGCTGACTCTGAGCATTCAGCAATATTCCAGGTGCCATTAAGGAGCCAACAACTTTCTCCTGTGTGGTTTTGTGTGTGTGTATAGTGAGTGAGTTTGAATGTGCGTGTGCGTGTGTAGTGAGTGAGTGTGAATGTGTGTGCGTGTGTGTTTGTATAGTGAGTGAGTGTGAATGTACGTGTGTGTGTGTATAGAGTGAGTGAGTGTGCATGTGTGTGTGTGTGTGTGTGTGTGTGTGAGAGAGAGAGAGAGAGAGAGAGAGAGAGAGAGATTGCATTTGGTTAGCTCATCATATATTGCTTGGAAATGCTGAGAGGATTTCATGCATCCAGTGCATTCAAGGCTTGCCAGAAGGTGCACTTCGTCGTATCGTTTTGACGGCATCAGGAGGAGCATTCAGGTCTGAACACTATTTTCTTTTCAATAATGAACTTTTGTTTGACTATAGCAATAGGTGCTGGAGAAACAATGCACAACGACCAATATTTAGTGAGAGATATAATTTCAGTGTTCTTTGGATCTGTTTTGTAACACAAATGATTCTAGTTGTCAAATATTTCGTCAACTTACTCTTCCTTTTTGTTTGTTATTGATAAGTTTAAACTGAAGTCTTTTATTCCCTCCTATAGGGATTGGCCGGTTGCAAAATTGAAACAAGTGAAAGTTGCAGATGCTTTGAAGCATCCTAACTGGAATATGGGGAAGAAAATCACAGTTGACTCTGCCACTCTCTTCAACAAGGCATGGTTTTTTCTCTTGTTCCCAGTTTTATTATGTTTTGATAGTAGATTTAAAATAAAGTTTCCTTGCATGCTTATTAACAGGGTTTAGAAGTTATAGAAGCACACTATCTGTTTGGAGCCGAATATGACAACATAGAGATCGTGATACATCCACAGTCAATTATACATTCAATGGTTGAAACTCAGGTTCAATCTACCGATGCCCATGCCTCTTTCTCTCTCTCTCTCTCGCTCACCCCTCTCCCCACCCCCGCAAAAAACCCAGAAACAAACAAAAGATTTTAACGACTAAATTGTTTATTTTGTTCAAATTGAAGCTGGATTAGGCTTTGTGATTGGTCTACAATGAATTTGCCTGTGGATTTGATCTAAACAGTGGATTCACAAATTAGATTCCATTAGTCTGAAGTGCTTTATCTCCCTTGTTTTGCCATTCCAAAATTAGGATTCATCGGTGTTGGCCCAATTGGGATGGCCGGACATGCGGTTGCCCATCCTTTACACAATGTCGTGGCCAGACAGAATATATTGCTCTGAGATCACTTGGCCTCGACTTGATCTGTGCAAGTATGTCTCTCTCTCTCTATTTGTGTGTATATGGTCTTGACTTGACCTTTCCAAGTATGACCCTTTCTTGCCTTCAAGTAGTTCTCTCTCCCATTGATAATGACTGCATTATATTTTTGCAGGTTGGGGTCCCTAACCTTTAAAGCCCCAGACAATGTGAAATACCCATCAATGGATCTTGCCTATGCTGCTGGTCGTGCTGGTGGCACCATGACTGGAGTTCTCAGTGCCGCCAACGAGAAGGCAGTGGAGATGTTCATCGATGAACAGTAAGAATTCTTCCTTCCATAGTTTTTTTCTAACAAAAAGAAATCAATATTAGTAAGTACTACCATTTTTCCCCTCTAGCTAAACTACTTTTCCATCTCTCACTTGAAGAAGAAAAGCAACTTGTTGATATATTCCGTTTCTCTTGACTTTTGTAATGAAACCTCGACAATCCCACCACCGCCCTCTCTGTCTCTCACATATTTTTGTGATGGGGTGTTTTGGAAAATGCAGGATAAGTTATTTGGATATATTTAAGGTGGTGGAGATTACATGTGATAAGCATAGGAAGGAGTTGGTTGTGGAGCCTTCTCTGGAAGAGATCATTCATTATGACCTTTGGGCGAGGGATTTTGCAGCTAAGTTGCAGCCCTCTAGCCTTAGCCCTGTTGCAGCCTAGAGAGAGAGAGAGAGAGATTGGAAACTGTATAGAATATGCTATGCCTATGTTTTCTTCTCTCCCCACCTGATTTTGGGGCATGTGTTGTAAGAGTAATGTGTTAGAAAATGAGAAAGGCCTTAGAAAGAGAGCGGAGAGAGATTGTGGGCATGTTTCAATGGAAGTTGGAGGGGCAAAAACTGAGAAAAATTATGGGAGAATAAGAAAGTTGTTGGTGGGAAGGGGGTGCAGCGGGTTTATTTCTTCTCTCTGGTAGTAGGAATAAAAATGAGATGGAAGTCGGTGGAAGGTGGTGACCTCTCTCTCTGGGTGTGTGTGCTGGCGCCCGCCCAATAAATTCGTGTTACTCATTTTCTTGGAATACAATTTCTCAAAATTTGGCCCTGAAATTCTTTTTCAAATTGAAGGACTATCAAAATATCTCTCTACTGTTGACTGTGAATTTTCATTAATAAGATCAAAAATCTCTCTCTCACCTCCTGTTAACTGAGAATTTTCATTAATAAGATCAATATTGTTGTACAACTCGCTTGGAGTCCAAAATAGCTATTCTACTGTTCCTTCAGCAAATTATAGATATAGAATTGAGACTATCAACCATTCTAGCCAACTGGTCTGCCTCCAAATTTCTCCGTGAACCATTGTTAACTATTCGATCGAGTCCATTTGGGACCAAGTGAATTACTCGGCCTCAGCCCCTTTCCGAGCCGAGCTCCTGGGTACAACTCGGTCATATTAAAAAAAAGAAAAAAGTAAATAAGAAATACATAAATATAGGATCATGTATAAAATTTATAATTGTAATTTGGATTCTTTTAGAATGATATGTGAATCTTTATTGACATGTGTTTCTTTCTTTTATATGCCTTTTTTTCAAAGTTTTCTGGATTTCATCATATCACAGCATTTGGAAAGGCCTCTTCAAGCAATTAATTAGAAATTCACCTTATAAAATAATTTTGTTGAACCCTCTCACGGTTTCAATGGGATATGATAGTCATTATTTTAATGTGTTGAATAGTTTGGAAGGGGCATGATATAGTCATTATTTGAACGTGTCCAATGTTTATTTACTGCTTTTTGAGTGCCCATCCTATAATGCTCCACTAGGTCCACCATTTATTTGGTCGGTCCATTAAAGAAACTCCCATTAATTCCTTTACGTGAACCAATTGAACTATGAAAATCTTGTGTTTAATTGGTCAGAAAAAAAGGATTGGTATTTAATTGTGTTTGGCAAGCAAAAACTCTTTGCTGTAAATTTTTTTTTAAATACTAGATTTTGTTTTTTGGTTAATTCATCACTTGAGATCAAACTTGAGATGTAGCTCTACCAGTATCAACTGCTAATCAATCAAGCATTTGGGTAATGAGTACACAGTTGTCATATAGTCAATTGAAACCACGACAGTATTTGAAAGTGTGCTTTATTTTGATTGTTTAGATCCTGGGCTCTATGCAAACTGCACCCATCCATAAAAGAAGCTTGTCACTACAAAGCACAACAAAACTATGCACTTCATAAAAGAAGCTCGTCACTTCAAAGCACAACAAACTATGCACTTCATAAGAGTAGCTTGTTGCTTCAAAGCAACCCTAATATCTGGTAACATTAGCCCTCAGCAAAGAAGGGTGTGCCATCCAGAACTGCGTATCCAATTGCTACAAACCATTCTTTAGTTGAATCCCTTTTAACTTTGAAGTCCCTATATGATAATTACCAAATGTTTGCCTCTGTACTCCTGTTTTGGTCAGTAGAGGAAGGGTCTCTTATCTATTGTAGGAATGAAATTCAAGACGTCATCTTGTGGCACCCATCACCCTGACCACCTATGCCTTGACTCCCTTCCCAACTTTGATTTATTAGCTATACAACTTTGTCGAGGTCTCAAAAAGGAGAGAAGTATATCACCAATGTGATCCCTGATCAATCCTCCAACAGGTCCAAGATTGCCCCTTGCACTCCCATCAAAAGTGAAATTTCACGCATATATATGGAGGCTGTTACCAATCACTTAGCTTTTGATAATTCTTTACTTCGAGTTAAGCAACTTGTTTATGATTTAAGAGTACATTCCCCTAAACTCTTCTTTAGCTATTGCCCAAGGTGCTATCGAAGTTCGATTATTCCAACTAACAATGCACATATCCTCAAAGAATTTGCTAGGACTCGGCCGAGTCCACTTGAACGCGTCCTATGGGGGAGGTCGAGTTTTTCTGAGATGTGCACAACTCAAAGATATTAAAAAAAAAATCAAAAAATCAAAAAATTCCAAAAAAATTTATACAAATGTGGAATTGATCTATATATTTTTTTTGTGTACGATTCATTTGTTTTTTAAAAGATCCTGAGTCTTTTTTGCCATAAATCCCTTTTTTTATTTTTTATTTAGTTTTGCCCCCAACTATAAATCCATTTTTCTAATACTTTTTAAAGCGTATTTGGACTCTAAAGATTGTGTTTGTTTTTATATTACTTCTAATAAATTCTTATTTTTTTGAAATTTTATCGTCTTTTAATTTTATTTGGGTTTTTCAGTCCGTTGCATGACTTAGCCGAGTCCTAACTCACCTCCACCAAGGGAGTTTCCTGGGTTGGGTGAGGCGAGTCTCGGGACATTGCTTCAAATTTTTAACTATTCTGCCGTTACCATTCTCCACAGTTTTAAATCCTAGCTTTGGCATAGGCGGTGGTCTCCATTGAATTGCCTTGACTGATGAGGGAATAATCCAGTGCAAAAACCGTTCCATAGAGAATTTGCAAAGGAAAATGTGTGCATTAGTTTCCTCATGTCATTTGCTTAGGAGGCATACGTTTGTTAAAGGGTGTGGTTTCTATAAGGTTGCAACCTTAAACAATTTAATTAAGGCACGTCTCCAAATTTTATCATAACATGTTATTTTGGTATAAATTTGTTTTAGGATTCTTTGAAAATATTTTTTCATATCTAATTATAAAATTTTAAACTCAAAAAATGATTAACATCAAGTAGATCTATTAGACCATTCGGTTTGGAAATTGAGTTTAAATTGCATTTTCTTAAAACATAATGCTACTATATTAGAAGATTTTTTACTCTTTCTTTGCATTTTTTTCCATGTTGATTGCATAGGGCCTTTTTATTGCTAAACAT
Source organism: Amborella trichopoda (assembly GCF_054954075.1). Lineage (NCBI taxonomy): Eukaryota > Viridiplantae > Streptophyta > Magnoliopsida > Amborellales > Amborellaceae > Amborella > Amborella trichopoda. Next base: position 52,588,048 of record NC_142336.1, on the reverse strand, counting down.
TGTCCCCAAAAATCATGATAAAAAAAAGAAGAGCATGTATACTATGCTCCCTCGGTAGCATAGTTTATTTCAATTCCTTCAATTAGAAAACCTACTTGGGAGGATATTTTTAATATGAAAATTTGGGAACCATATGAGAATTTCTAGATGATTATTCTCAAAAAAGAAAATTGGAATTTGAGCTTTCTAACACTAAGTGTCGCATCTAAAGAGTAGATGTCTCTATTCAATCTTGAGACATTATCTTTTTCATGTGCATAGAGGGTACAATTAGGATTTTTTTTTTTATTTATGTTAATCAATAGGTTGAAGAGGTTACAACCCCAAATTTTGGGGTCCTAAAATTAATTATAGGTTGGCTTTTACCCGAGGGAGTAAATGGGCATTCTACTACCGTGGGAGTAGGATACCTTTTGGCAAAAAAAAACTAGATCTTACTTTCCTTTCTTTAAAAATAAAAAGTCAAATTAGTCAAAAAACTTAATTGAAAATAAAGAGTCAAATTTCTAAAAAATCATACTTTTTTTATTAGTCTCTCTCCGTGTTTGTGTAGTTTTCCCATATAAATGTCTAATGATGCGTGTTTGTGCAGCTTTCCCAAATAAATGTCAAGAGGAATATTTATAAGAATTTAAAAGTTCGGATTAAATACAATACAATGTTTAACTGAATAATTTGCAATGCTTAATTATTTACTAATGTTTAATCATGGTGGTTTACAAAAAAAATTTTAAAAAAGTTGAATTATTTAATTTAGAATTTTCACAATAAGTTTTCAACCTCTCAAATCTATTTAAGTTGGGAATGGTGAAGGCTCGTTGAAGCTCAACATTGGTAGAAGCTTATTGCGCAATCCAAGATAGGCAATGACTAATTGATTTCTCTAGGATTAAAGATCTTTAAAGAGAAGAATGTAGGTGATTGCTGTTCGATAGAAGGTGATTCTATGAATGTTAGCAATATATGCCTTGGCAACTTAGATGTACTTGAATTCATATTCTTGATTTGGTTGCTTCCTTGAGGGTTTTATTTGATCATCTGTATAGAGAATCAAATGAATTAGCTGATGCTCTGGTTAAGAGGGGGCTCCTCTTTTTTTTTTACTGTGATTTCTTATGATGTAATTTCACTGCTGTAATTTCATCCTTTTTAATAAAGTTCATTAATAAAATTCATGAATTTTGTCAAAAAAAAAAAAGAGAGAATGAATCCAATCCAATACAAAGCGAATAGTAATGATGACTAATGGTTGGTATAGTGGATTTGAAGAGCAAGAGATGAGGAGCATAGTCATCATGTGGCCTTACATCATGTACCAAACTCCCGCAAATTCAGCCCATTTCATTTTCATTGGAGTGGCTCTCCAACTCGGTGAATTATACATCATCATTCACTTGGTGAGGTAATTTTCTTGGAAAATTTTGAATTTTTGTTTTTTTTTTTATTATTTTGACATTACGAATAGTCAGAATTTGAGAATGACGAAAGGAAGGATATACTTCACTCACTTCGGTGCTAGTTCGGTTGGGTGGATCCTCTGCCTCATGTATCCGTGTCGGATCACGGGATTGCAATTGAGATTAATCTAGGTCGTTCTGAATAGGCAATCTATAGAATATTAAAGAAAATAGAAAATAAAAAATAAGGGTTTGGGTGGGGGATTCTGAGGAGACTTTTTTTTTTTTTTTTTTTTCGGGGGAGGGGGGTGGGGGGTGTTCCACGGCCAGTATTGATACCTTCCCAAAGTTGGTTCAATCTCAACCAATTTCCATTTCAGATTGGTGTCTCCCAATTCTGATCGGTGAGTGTTATGGGTTTTAAAACATTGTTTCATGAACAACAAATTTTGAGGATGTGACCTACTCAAGAAATAACCAAGTAAAAAAGAGGCGCCTGCAACTTCGTAGAACAAAAGTATGCCTTAGAATTGCCCACAAATCATCTAATTTTGTGGAAGGTCATATCCAGGTGTGTAAATCGCTTCTTCTTTTTTAAAATACTCATAATAAAGTGCATTCATGATTTTAGATCTGGACATCCTCTTATGCAAGCCAATTTTTTGAGGGAGGAAATGCAAATTTTGATAATAAGGGAGTGTAGTACACAGGCTCTTATTAAACAATTTGAGAATACTTTATGCTCATGCTGAATGTTGAGCTAAATGTACTTTTTTTCCCACGATAAAATTATATTTAAGAATGTATTCAAGACTTCAAGTTCTTGAGATATAACAACTCAATCTAGCGACCAACCCAAAAGAAAAACATGGTTCAATACAAACTAGGGGTCTGTTAAGAAATTGGTATCCTAATGTATCAGATTTAGGGAATTAGAAACTCAAAATACAATTTATTATAAAAAATACTTTATATGGTGATTCTGAAGTGGATCCTGAAATTTCTTCAAGACAATTTTCCTCTCTCGAGGGAGTAAATGTACATTATGATCCGGTATGAGAATAGTGTATACACCAAAAAAGGGGAAAAAAAAGACTTTGGCTCCCCAAGTCTTTTTAGATGTATGTTTGATGATAATCCAATTTTTCTTATACACGCTAACATTTCTTTCATTAGTTTAAGACATATTGTAATATCCAATTTAAATTAGTAGTCGCTATAAGGCGCTGACTTTAAACAATCAAAGTAAGATGCACTTCCAAACTCTACGAGAGATGCAATACCATTGCCAACCTATGATAGCATGAAAATCTATTTTGACACTTAATTTTGAAATATAAAGCTCAAAAAATAATGTAGAATTAGATATCTATAGACACTTGAATAGACTAGATAATGTGTTACAAGATGTACAATATTTATAAATTAAATTCATTTCTTTGTTATATCTATACATCTGGTCAAGATGATCAATAAGAGGGTTTCCTAATTCAAATAGGTTTTTAAGGGGCACCCTAGTATAAGCATGGCGCCTTATAGAAACTCTGAATAAATTTGCATTTTGATATTAAGGAGTTACCTTCTCAAGAATAAGGTTCACAAAAGACACACAAAAATGGAATATATCTCACCTGGAAAATTAAATTTTCAAACATGACCATCTTATTCTTTAGAGCGCTTATTGCATATACATCACTACAGTAGAATATTATGGAACCAAGTTTTTACTAGCAAGCCCATGCCTTTTTGTTCTGACATCGAAAATCCTCCAATTGATCATCTTGACTTTGAGATGCATCAATACAAAATTAGGATTTTTCAAGTATTAAAAATAGTACATCTTGTAATACCTTATTTGGACTGTCCATTTTCGAGATTTTTTTAGTGTTTGTATATTGCTCAATCTACACCATTATGGACATTTAAATTTCATATCATAGGTGATATAGATTCTCATGATATTATAGGGGTTTCTAGTAGTAGAAGTGCATCTTTGATTTAGAGTTGTGCCTAATTTAGGGTCAATGCTTGCGTAAACTGCACCATTAATGTTAGGGTGTGGTTTGTATACAGCCAAGGCTCTAAACAATCAAATTAGAGCCCACATTTAAATAGTCTCGAAAAATGTGGTTTCATTCGTGAAAATTTTTTACTAGCCTTCAAGTATATTATCATATTTAATTATAAATTTTAAAGCTTTAAAAATAGTGTAGATCGATCAAATCTATGAAAACTTGAATAACAGTAAAAAAATGCATTACAAGATGCATTATTTCCAATACTTGAAATCCATTTTTTCTCAAGGCCATGCATCTTGATATCGAGGTAATCAAATTAAGGATATTTGGACATCAAAACAACCTCTTCTAGTGAAATTTTTGGGGTAGGCTCTAATTTGATTGTTGTTTAGATCCTAGGCTCTACATAAACTTTTCCCTTCATGTTAATAGTAAAAAAAGAGTGGTAGTTTTCTTTTTTTTTTGTCTTCTTTATTTATTTTTAATTTTTTAAAGACACTTGTTCAAACACCATATGCAACTCTCAAAGTGGCCTTCTTGACTATGGACTAGGTCTTCTAATAGTCATGGGAAAATTTCATAAAAAAATAATATGAACATAATAATATCTTTGGGAAAAGTTTATATAAGGTTGCAATCTTAAACTGTAGAACTACAGATGCACCTCAAAAATCCATCGAAAATGTTATTTAAATATTGAAAAACCCTCTAATTGATCATCTCGACATCGAGATGCATGAATATGAAAAAAAAATTAAGTCTCAAAAATAGTGCATCTTGCAACACATTATCTGAAACGTCTATTTTCAAGATTTTCATATGTTCATAGATCTACTTGATTTAACCATTTTTAAAGTTTTATAATTAGATATGAAAATATATTTTTAGACAATCTTACAAATTTTTAACACAAAATATACATGTTATGATAAAGTTTGGACGTACACCTTAATTGGATTGTTTAATGTTGCAACCTTATGGAAACCACACCCAAAGATATTGGGTGTGGTTTCCATAAGGTTGCAATATTAAACAATCCAATTAAGGTGCACCTCTAAATTTTATCATAATATATAATTTTAGTGTAAAAAATTTTTAAGAGTATCTCAAAATATTTTTTTATATTTAATTACAAAATTTTAAGAGAAAATATCTCCATACCCCTTATTTTTAAGTTTCATTACACAATAGACCAAAGGTATTAGAAGATATCTTGGAGGATTAAAATTATAGATTTTATTTCTTCTAACCTCCTGAGCTAATTTAAGCATGTTTGTTTAGGCCAAACAAATCTAAAAAGACATGTCTTTTCTAAAAGCTATCCTCCCAAACTTCTAGAGAGAGAGGAGGGCTTTATAGATGTGAGAGGTTACCGGGAGGAGAGAGAGAGAGAGAGAGGTGTTTGAAGAAACATGGGAGGAGGAGAGAGAGAGTGAGAGAGATATAGTAAGAGAGAGAAAGAAAGAATTTTAGAGTATATAAGTGAAGAGAGAGAAATTATTGGGTTTAGAAATAGCTATCTTTATCATATTTGTTTAGGTTAAAAAAACAGGTTTAAATTGACCAGGGGGTTAGAAGATATTTTTTGAAACCTTGGATTTATCTAAAACTTAAAAATAGGGGATACGGAGATATTTTTTCAAATTTTAAACTAAAAAAATAGTTAAAAGCAAGTAGATCTATAAACGTATGAAAATATTGAAAATTCACGGTCTAGATAATATGTTGCAAGATGCACTATTTCTTGCACTGAAAATCTTTTTTTTTTTTTTCATATTCTTATATCTTGATATTGAGATGATCAACTAGAAGGTTTTTCAACATTAAAACAACCTTTCCGATGAATTTTTGAGGTGCATCTGTAATTCTACATTTTAAGGTTGCAACCTTATATAAACATTTTTATTTATCTTTTGCACATGGTGGTCACAATCATTCCCACTCATTAGATGTCAAATTAGATGGCCTGGGGTGAATCACGATGTCCGAGAATTTTTATTTTTATATTTTTAAACTTTGTGTTCATTCAATGAGACTCTTACAACCATTCATTTTGAAATTTAACAGACAAAAATGATTATGACTGCCACGTACAAAAAATAAATAGTCTCTTTATGGACAATCTCATAATAAAATCACAAATGATTTATAATTGCAAGATCAATTGTACTAAGAAGTCTTTAATTGCATTTTCTTATGTTTTTTTGACTCCCATCCAAAGTTGTAGTAGGTTTCCTATGAATATGATTGAAATTCCATAAATATGTGACTCGACTAGGATAATATTTTTATACCTGTCAATTACTTTTTTTCTTTTTTTATGACTGACCGATGTTAGGAATTTTATAGATTTTCCTTATTCTTGTGCAAGCTTGGGGTTTAGACTTTGTCGAGTCCTGATTACTTAACCAGCTAAACTAAGTGCCCCAACCTCATTTGTTCTTTTATGGTGACTTTTAAGCTAGGTTCAAACCTTGGATATGAGGGTTTCCCCCCCTTTTTTGTCGTCACTCATGACTTCTTGTCACTAAAGAAGCCAGATTTCCCAGAAACAGATAGGGCTTGCTACCTAATCTGATCCCTCTGTCGAAAGAAAAACGGTTTGATGGGGCTGCAGGGCTATCAAACAAAAAGTGAAGCCTCATGTTGTAACTCATCAAAAATCGCAATTCAAGGGCTAAAAAACATTTAAATCAATCATCTCAGTTTGAACATTGTGGTTGTGCAAAAAAATTAGATTTTCAAAGTTTAAAAATAATGTATATTGCAACAAATTATCTAGACTATTCATTTTACCCTAAAAAAAATGTTCACAAATCCGCAAGGTGTGTACCATGTTTTGAGTTTCAAATTATATTATCGGTGTCGGAAAATAATTTTAGAGTCATCGTCGAGATTTTCGATGCCGAAATTGCTTTGCAGATGAAGATTTGAGAATAGGATTTATTTTGTTTTCATAAAGCCTAGCCCCATAAAAACTTTATCCCTCTTGTAAATACGGGTCAAGCCACCCTTCTTTCCCATTGGCTACAATAAAGTAGAAAAGCTAAAACTGGAAACGACTCTCTTTTATGTTGCACAAAATGTGTGGGTTCAAACACAACCTTGTCCTCTAGGTGAAAGATTGCATATGGTGGAGCATATTATACATATATACTCACTGGGGCAAAAGACCTACTCAGAAGGATATTTTTTATGTGAAATTTTGGAATCCACTTTAGTATCACTAGATGAGCATTTTATAAACATAAAATTGCACTTTTGAGTTAACAAACACTTATATCTAACCATCTAAAAATCAATCCAGGACATTGTCATATATAGAATAAAATACTTTTTATATATGAATTTGTTTATTTAGGTTGGTCGCTATGTTGAGGAATTTACATCTTAAAATTACTCCTAAGTAGAGTTTTACCTGAGGGAGTAGATATTCTTGCATACATGACTGCCAATTAGGGTTCTTTCACAGGTGTGGATTTTTTTCTTTTTTTTGTTCTTTTTTCTAATCTATGGGGCATGTGGTTTTCTACACAACTTGAACTTGGACTCAAACATTAGGAGTTTATGTAGTTTCAGCTTTCAAAGGCTGTCATTTTTCCAGTTTCAGTTAATGTAATATGCTATGCAGAGTTGGACATTAGAAAACTACTTGGATTCAAATATAAATGATTAATGTGTTAGGTTGGGGTCTACTTCAAAGCACAAGCTTACCCACTCCATCACCCACTGCAATTGGACAAAAGTGATTTGAAAGGTAGTTTTGGATTCACTCTATTTTTATATGGTTTAGAGATCATGGAGATTTTATGAGGTCCATGTACTAACCCACCCAAAAGAGAAGAAGTTTATGTAAACGATCAAAATGGAAAAGTGCATGTACCATCAAAGGACCTTTTTGGTTCCATTAGACTTCCCACTTCCACATCCTACAAAAGAAAGGATCCAAGATACCATATATGCCTCACATCAGAAGATTATTGAAAATGGAATTTCTCATTCACCACTAAAAATGAAAAACTTGTGTGCAAAATGTGAAGAAATTGATCTATAGAGATGACACCCGTGCACGCGCTTGTGCATGTGTGTGTGTGTGTGAGAGACAGTTAACACTAGAACTATTGATAGAGATTTATTTTATTCACCTGAGTGTTAATTTGTGAACTCAAAAAGGGTGTCAATTATGAATTCAAAAGGCTTAAAACTTCTAATGGAGTACTTCTATAGAAAGAAAAGAAAGTACAAATTCATAGAAAAAATTACCCAAATTAAATAGTTAGGCTTCCTTAATTAGCTAAGCTCTTACAGACTCATAGAGAGAACAAAATGCTAGGCTGAGAGCATTTTAGTAGATTACTCATGCCCGGTGATGCAAAAGAAAGGGGTTTAAGGAAATTTTGATATTTAATGATTACCGAAGAGACCTATGATGATGAGCCATTTTCTAAAAAATAAAACAAGCTTTTAGGTGAGAAATTAAGGATACATGTGTCAATGTCGTACGCAGATACCAGAATTAGAAACACCGATCTTATAACTCCCTTTTCAAGAAGTATATTCTGGTGGCTATTAAAGAATTAGGGTGGTGAGATTTAGTACTTTTATATTGTAGTTTTTAGATAAAAAAGTTTTAAAATAAAGTGTTCAAATTTTTAAAATGAATTACTTAAGTGTCGTATCCTTGGTGCTTTCAAACATACATAATAGTTGTCGGCATGCGAATCCATGTTTGGTAAGTGAGAAAATAATTTCAACTTAGATGCATATAAAAAAAAACACACACCAATTGAGATTAGTGTTACCTAATATCTCATTTTCCCTTCTTTTCTTTTTGATCTACTTGTGTTTGTTTTTATTTGCTTCTTGGACTCTTTAGGTCGGGGCTCTTTCCATTGGCTTTTTTTGTAGGGTTATAAGTTTGGAAAAAGTTTATACAGAGATGAGGCTCTAAACAATCTAATTAGAGCCCACTTCAAAAAGTTCACTAGCAAGGGTTGTTTTGATGCCCAAATATCCTCAAATTTATCATCTCGGCATCAATATGCATGAACATGAGAAAAATGGATTTCAAATTTTGGAAATAAACATCTTGTAACACATTTTTAGACCATCAATATTCAAGATTTTTAAATTTCTATAGATCTGCTCGATCTGCACTATTTTTTAAACTTTAAATTTTATAATTAAAAATAAATATATATTTTAATGTATCACAAAAATTTTCAGTATTAAAACCACATTTCTCGGTACTATTTGAAGGTACGCTTTATTTTGATTGTTTAGAGCCTCAGCTCAATACAAACCGCATCCTTTAGCTTTTGCTTGTATTTTTCACTATGATGAGGCATTCAGCTAGATTCATTCCCAATTTAATTCATGTGTTTTCATTTGGTTGTTTGTTTTCTCATGATTTGAGGCGTTTGCCAAAACCTTTTTTCTTCAGTGAGAGGGTACAAAATAAATATGAGGAAAGGGGGAGAACGTAGCCATGAGCACAGCTGAAAAAAAAAAAAGCAAAGTGGAACCTACCTCTCTGTATTAGATTGAGATAGTACTCACTTTGCTTTGAGGTGGAGGGATCGTTGGACCTAGTCTGCATGGGATTCACCGTATTGGATTGAGAAACTGTAACATGGGCTCAAGATACCGAGAAACAAAATATATTGATGAGAATTTTTTCCATTTATTCATTCCAGGGAACGGAAGGGTTTTTGTGAATGGTGACAAAAAGAATTGTGATTGTTTGTTCCTGAAAATCTAGTCTAATCAATATCATTTGTTTGTTCCTGAAAATATCTCAATCTCGGAAAAGGAAACATAAATGTAACATTTTCCAATGGGAAGAAGATACAGAACTGTAAGCAATTTTTGGATAGGGGCAAGCATCTTGAGACATATACAAATAAAGCCATTAAATTAAAATTGTTTCTTTGGCCCAACCATCGATTAGAAGATTTAGCTTGCATGAATCGCTATTGGTTTGATACCAATAATGGTACTCGTTTTAGTATGTCAAGGATACGTACGTCTCCACGATTCGGAATTAGTTGATCTTAAATTCCCTTATCTATCTTCTATCACGTCATGTACTATATCCGGTGTATATGAAGAAAGACAGATAGATACACACGCCATCTTAAACTACGATATATGATACGGATTTAGTGATGCGTCAATTGGATCTAAGAATGAATCTACAAGATATTATGAGGTACAAATTCTTCTCTTTCGTGAATGGAGAAATATATCCTTTCTTTTGTGTTTGAATCAATCGATTTTAGTTATTAATTTGCCAGAAAAAATATTTGAAACAGATTATTGCGTGCATTAGATCGAGATGACTTGCATTATCCTTCCTCATTGAAAAGTCATATATCCATCCATCTCTGAGAAAAAGTAAGAAGGAAAAAAAAAAAGAAGACTTTTATGATCATAAATTCGTTTATATCATCTATTTGAAAAAAAAGGGGTTCGTTGAATTTCAAGTATTTTGTTTCATTTATAAGATACAAAAACTTACTTCACATTTGGAACTACACAAAAAGGACTTTTTATCCCAAAGAGGTATGTGTAAAATTATGGGGAAACGTTAATGGATGCTGACTTATTTGTCAAAGAAAACTAAAGTACGTTATAAGAAATTAATCGGCCAGTTGAATATTTGGGAGCCAAAGAATCGTTAATTTGAAAATTTGTATTTAAGATGAATTATTCGGTTTCGCATGGGAGGGAGAGAGAGCGGCAGAGTAATACTTAGCATAAATTGGATGAGCCACCAAATTGGTGAGGGGTTTAGCCTAGTTAAAACCCACTTTGTTTAGGGTGAATTTTAAATATTAAAACATTATAAATAATAGTTTAAAAATATATAGTATATTAAAAAGATGGGCGCAGTTGGCATAGGAATGCATCCGTAGCTTTAGAGGTAAGGTGCACCTTCAAATTCTATCATGGTATATAATTTTGATGTAAAATGTTCTTAAGAGTATCTCAAAATCTATTTTTATATCTAATTATAAAATTTTAAATTTCAAAAAAGGTTAAAATCAAGTAGATCTCTAAATATATGAAAATATTGAAAATGGATGGTGTAGATAATATGTTGTAAAATACACTAATATTAAAAAATTGAATAATAATTTAAAACATGTAGTAATTTAAAAATAGAACATATTTAAAAGGAAATGTATATGATGAGACCGTTTATTTTTTAGGAAGATACTACAAAACGCCTATAGGGGACAATGAACAGTGATTTCACGTACCCTCATCACCGTCCAAAGTTCATCGCACAGAAACGATTGTCTGGTAGTATTTCATTTTTCATTTTTTTCTACAAATCGGAATTATCTGAAATTTGGAGCATGTGTTCATCAAAATAGAAAAATATCAAAAAATATTTTACATGAAATAAATTGAACAAAATACCACCTAAAAGTTTCAGGGGTACTTTGGTCAATTTTATTTTTGTGAATTATTTTTTTATATTTTTATTAAGTACGCCTCACTAAGATGTACACACGCCCAAAATTTAAGATCATTCAGATTTGTAGAAAATAGAAAATGAAACATTATCAAACGATCATGGCCGTACGATAAACTTTGGATGGTGATGAGGGTAAGTGAAATCGTTGTTCATTGTTTCATATAGCCGTTGAAAAGACTTTTCTTATTTTTTATATAAGAAAGTCATAGTCATTGTCAACCGTTGGATGTGAAATCGGATGTGTGTTGATGTGTAATTGGCCACAAAGTCCAAAATAAATTTTCTCGAAAGTTGTGATACATTTTAATATTTTAAATTGTATATCTAATTGCTAAGAAAAATTATGACTTTCTTGTACCAAAAATAAATTGTCTCACAATGTACAATCCCTTAAAAATATGTAATATATTAAAAAAGAGTGTGATTTCTATAAGGTTGCAACCTTAAACAATCCAAGTAAAACGCACCTTAAAATTTTATCATAACATGTAATTTGTTGTAAAAAATTCTTAGTATTATCTTAAAGTCTATATTTTCATACCTAACTAGAAAATTTTAAATTTTAAAAATGGTTAAAATCAAGTAGATCTATAAATATATAAAAATATTGAAAATGGACGGTCTAGATAATGTGTTGCAAAATGCACTATTTTCAGGATTCAAAAACTTTTATATATATATATTCCCAGATCACGATGTCAAGATGATAGATTAGAGGGAATTTTCAACATTAAAACAACATTTCCAATAGATTTTTGAGGTGCATATGTGATTCTCCATTTTAAGGTTGCAACCTTATACAAATTTTTCCCATTAAAAAAATGTTACCCATTTTGTTTAGCTTGTTTGATAAAAACCAGCCGATCAGATCAGTTGACAAAAAATTTTACTGAATTTAATTTTTATTTTAAACCAGACCAACCAAAATGACGGATTTATATTGAATCACTACTTACATTGGATCACCGCTACCATCACTGTATGCGTGTGTATTAGAGAGAGAGAGAAAGAGGGGTGGGGGGGAGAGAGAGTGTGTGAGTGAGTGAGAGATGACTAGATTTGCTTTGATGCTTATATGCAAAAAAAAAAAGCAAAGAAGCAGCACTGCATAAATTTACGCAGAGTAACATGTTAAAGTTTAGACTTTATAAAAAGTCCCTGTCTAGAGATAGAGAGAGAAACGGAGGGCACGAATCCCTATACAAAGGGAAGGGGATGGGATTTGGTTGAGTTCCCAAGAGATTCGCATGTTTTCCATACACGGAAAGCTAGGATGAGATAAGCTCAAGTAACTAATCAATGGCAATTGATCCCTCATCCAAAGTTTTTGACAGTTTTGTTTGCTGCCAAATAATGAGTTCCCTCCTTTTGTTTGTCGCCTTCAATTTGGTTTTGCAACAAATAATTAGAGCAAGTTGAACAAATTCTCATTCTTAATCTTAGCTTTAGTAACTTAGAAGGCAAGGAAATGACCCCATCAAAGGATGAAATCATTAAGGCGAAAAATCATTTTAATATAATAAATTAATAGACCAAAATACCTTACTAAGGTGAAAATTATTTTAATATAATAAATTAATAAACCAAAATATCCTAAAAAAAATCCTGAAAACGTTATCTTTTATGTCGCAATATAGCATCATGGTAACTTTTCACCACTGGTTTAAAACTGGATCAGGTGGTCTGTAGGGATTATTGATTGGACCTAGATAGTTGACCTAAGAGAGTTGGGCATTTTTTTCATAAAAATAGTAAATAATATTTATAAATTTGACAATAATTAAAAAAAAACCATTATCATCATCCAAGCTTTGTCTTAATGATTTAGGATCGGATACCTGGATCATGTTTCATTCTTCTCAAATTCAGGATTTATGATAAGATGTGACAAAATTTTATGCTCAGCTATCTACCTAACACAACCAACTTTCTTTACTCGAGCTTAGGATTGGTTAAAAAAAAAGTTTAGGATCCTCATCATTAGACCAATAGTACTAAAAAATAAAAAATATTTCAACGGAATTACTTTGTTCCCTAAGTAACGCACCTGGTCTCTACAGAACCATAGTCACCTTGGTCTCTATAGAACCATAGTCACCTTGCCGATGCTAGGTTTCCGTTAAAAATCGGCATGATTCAAATCCTCAGGGACAATTTTTACCTCGCTTTTGATTAACTGAAGAGGAATAATCTCTCTCTCACTTGCATATTGCATGCGTATGTGAAGAGAGACGAAGTTCCAAATTTCTCAGACCACGGTGCATTATTTATAAAAAATATGTTATGTATTAGCAAAAAAAAGGATTGCTAAATAGAGTGGATAAAAGCTATTAAGCATGTATACAATGTTCCTTTGGGAGCATTGAGTTACGCTTACTCCCTCCCGCATAAGACTAACTTTGAAGAACATTTTGGTCCAAAACTTTGGGAACCATGTAAAATTACCATACAATTATATTCAAAGGAAACAATTTGAATTTAATGCTTTCTAATCCTTAGATCTGATCCTGCAAAAATTGGATGGTTTCAATTTAATCTCGAGTTATTAGTTTTTTCAACCTATAAAGATCGTAACTAACAAGATTTTTTATTTAGTATAGCGTAAAGGGTTCCCCAAAATTTCTTAAAAATACTCCTAAATTGGGTTTTGCAAGAGGGAGTAAATGGACAGCATGCTCTATTGAAAGAATGAAATCTTTTGGCAAAATTTGTTTATGGGACTTTTCAAGTTTAAAAAATTACTCTATTCGGCCACTAGACCATAGTGGTCCCGCGAGATCAGCTTCGCAGCGTCCTAAAAAAAAACGAAAAGTCACATCAAACCACAGTTTGAACGATGAACATTGGGCATAGGAAATGACGTGCTTTGAGTTGGGTCTGAACTTGGGTGGTATTAAGGCAAAAAGTTTTTAGGGTTTCGGGTTGGTCTCCTTACTCCCTGGGTAACCCAAGCCCACACCTCCTAGTCATCACAAACTTTTAAAACTTCTAATTTATAGAAGTAAATCAGTTTTATAGGTAAAACCCCATTCAAAACTCAGAAAAATTTACAATTTCGGTGTCAAAAAAACTTTGAAATCGATCATCTCAGCTTTGACTATTATGGTTGTGTAAAAAATTAGGATTTCAAGCTTTCAAAACAGTGTATATTGTAACAAATTATTTTAGATAGTACATTTTGTCTCAAAAATAAGTGTTCAAGGATCAATAACATCTGTATCATTTTTTTTTAGTTCAACTTTTGTAGTTGGTATTGTAAATTGTTTTTAGAGTCATGTTGGAGACTTCTAATGCCCAAAGTGCTTTCGGAAAAAGGATTTGAACTTAGCTTTACTTTCCTTTCACAAATCCTATACCCTATGGAAACTGCATCCTTTATCAAATTTATAGGTATGTTTTATTTCTATTATGTTTTTTATATTCATTTTAACAAATCTATATTATGATATAATAATTAACATTTTTTATGTTTAAGAATAACATATTATATCAACAATGATTTGGAAAAAAAATATCAAAATATCCATATGATGTTTTACCAATTTTTGTTGCTTTAATTTCAAAATATCGGTTAAAAGATTGATGATCCTTGGTTGGAACACTTCCCAAAAAAGTTCTGGAATAATAGTTCATGTCCTTTGGATATTTTGATAACCTTTCCTTTGAAATATGAATATTTTATTTAAAATAAATGATAGCAATTTGAAATAAGATGTTTGAAATATCTGGCACACATAAAATGCAGGCCTTGCGCCAGAGTGTGAGGACTAGGAAAAAGGTTATACAAGGTCTCCACCTTATACTGTACAGATAAGGCGAACTTAAAAAATCCACTAGTGAAGGTCGTTCTTTTGCTGGAAAACCCTCAATTCGGTCATCTCGACCTCAAGATTTATAGACATGAAAAAAAAATGGGATTTCTAGGGCTAAAAATGGTTTGTCTTCTAACACGTTATTTGGACCGACCGTTCATTTTCAAGTATTTATAAATCTGCTTGATCATCACCAGGAACTTTAAATTTAATAACTGAGGACAACAATAGATTTTCATATCATCACAAGGCTTTTGTGGCACCGAAAGTGCACTTTAGGCATAGTTTTGAGGTACACCTTACTTCAATAGTGCAAGGTTGACACCTTATACAAACCTCACCCCTGCCAACTATGGATCATCTCGAATATTAGTTATTGAAATGTATTTGGTTAGGGGCATCCATATGTCTCAATCAATTTTGGGAACAAAAACATATGCCAAATCACGACACTCCATTTTCCACCTTAGATTCATGAATTTGGACCACTAAAACCAGTGCAGATATAATGATTGAAATGAATGATTAAAAAAAATGATAGACTAATTTAAGGGCTCAATTCCTTCTTCTTCTTTTTTTTCTCGATTCAAGATCATGGCGGATAATACAATAGATTTGTAAAATTTTGAATCCAAATCCAATGTATATGATTAATTTTAGGACAGGAACCCTAACCCTATTTGCAAACCATACAATGAATATGTTTGGTAGCTAAGTTTTCCATAATTATAAGTGCGTTTGGGAATTTAAAGAGAAGCCATGTGAGAAACATGCGGATTAGATATAGATATGGCATCAGGTAAAGATAGTTCCCTGAGATAAGGTGGGCACCATTTACCCAAAAGGTGTTGCTACTTTTAACAATTTTTCTTCTGTCTTTTTGGATTAGTGCGAGAAGTGGGCTCACGCCCTAATCTTTTTCTTGGAAGAAACGTTTATGGTGGACCAAAAGTGAGATGCACTAACTCTCACTCACTAACTCTTCTCTCTCTCTCTCTTTTCTCTCTATCTCACACTGAATCTTTTCTCTCTCTCTCTCCCTCTCCCCTGTCTCTATGTCTATGTCATCCTCTCATCCAACACTAATTTTCTCTTTCCTTTCTCTTTCGTTGTGGCATCAAAAATATCTCGCTCGTATACTTCATGGATAGCATCCTTCTCTAGCTTCATGGAAAAATTTTTAGCCTTTTTTTCAAATAATTGTCTATTAGTAAAATAAAAATAAATCAAGTGACAAAAGTAAAAAATAAGGCCCCAACCCCAGGGAATGGGGTTCGCAGCATAATGTCCCACCCTCCATTCTCATCGTACCTAAAATGCCGGTCCAATGACGCTAAGATTTACTGGTACTAAAAGGCCTAAGTTACGTTTTGCCGGAGGAGCGGCAGCATAATGTCCCACCCTCCATTCCCATCGTACCTAAAATGCCGGTCCAATGACGCTAAGACTTACTCGGTCTAAAAGGCCTAAGTTACTTACTGCAGTGTATTGTCATCGAAGGAGATTAATGGAATATGGTAATACATTTAAGAAACGAGCTAGTCAACATTTTACATTTTTTCTATTTAATTTAAAAAATCCCATCAAAATACACATGATTTGGGTTGGAGTAGTTGGAAAACGGTAAACAGTTAAAAGTTGGAGTAGTTGGAAAACGGTAAAACAGTTAAATAGCTGATATTATTGTTGCATTTTGATGAATTTCCTTGACTATTTTTAAAACAATGCCGTTTTAGGCCCCTTCCTTTTGCCATTCTAACACAAATAAGGAATTTGTATACTTTTTGGGATTGTATATTATAAAGCCATTTATTCAATACAAAGAGTTCACAATCTGCCTTAAGAAATCCCCCAGCCCTCAGATTTCAAATCCAACGACAAAGAGTCAATTTATCCTCATTTTGTCAAAAAAGTTCACCTTATTGTATTTTTTTTTTTTTTGGTAGGCTTTCAGAGAAATCTCCCTCAAAAGCCTAATGCCGATGGGAGATAGATAATAAAGTTAGTGAATTTGTCGAAAAAAGAAAAGACAATAAACGGTTACGGATATTATAAATTTCTAATGTTATGCAAGAACAGCATTGGGACTTAATCGACACTCGAAAATAAGAAAAGCGTAGAAACCGCGTTGAAGAAGCTTCCTCTTTTATTCCAGCCTAATCTTTTCCCAGGAGTGACAAGGCAATCAAGGGTTTATCTATCTTTCCCAATAAGGCAATCAAGGGTTGGTATTGAGTCCACATGTTGCGTTCGAGATAGTTACAGGGTGCTTCAGTACTTTTAAATGGTTCAGATTGAACCAAGCGGCCAAAACTCAATTTTATTTTTATTTTAAAAATTTTTAATTTGAGAATTATATTTATCTGAAATTTAGGTTTTGGCTTAATATTTATAGGGAGAATTAAATAAAAATAATAAAAGCATTTTAAAAAATTGACTGAAATATATTTAGGGGTACTTAGTTTTTTTTTTTGGTTGAATTTGTTTATTATTTATAGTTAGTTCTCTTTTATGAGAATGCAGGTAAAAACCAAATTTCAAATCAATAAAATATTCGAATAAAATTAAAATAAAAATATATAAATTAGTCAAATTTCCAATAAATATAATATTTAAATAAAACTAAAAATATAATATAAAATTAATTTTTGGCCATTAAACAAAGAAAATTTTACGTACATATCATATTGGGGGGAGGGGGGTCAATTACAAAATGTGATCACGTTTGTCTCATATTACAGCCACCACCTCCTCTCAAGTGAAAGCAAAACTGTTGTTTGGTATTTGAAATACCATACAGATATCTGCTATCCTCAAAACCAGTAAGCCCTCTCCCTCTCTAAACATCGTGACTCTTATCATGGTATTGAAAATAAAGGAATCGGACTACAATATTTGGTACAAAAAGCTTGTGGGTGTAATGCATGGCGCCTGAAACGTTGATTGCACAATGGAAAATGAATTGGCTTAGAGCGGAGGGGTTGGAATTGTAGTCATTGACAACCACGAATCCATGGACTTGTTTCAAAGCCTTGAGGCTTGTACATCTTCGCCATAGAGAATTTACAAGGCGATATGAGTTCGGGTTTTTCTGATCATCAAGTGTGGAGGTGGAGATTTTTCTTATGAATGATCAAGGCCAAAGGGTCAATGACTACTCTGAGTGCAGAGACAAGAGAGAGCGGGGGTCGAAGGTCTGAAGAAAGGGGGGCTGGTCGAGAGAAGGGGCTTGCTGGTTTTAAGGATTGCAGATAATTGTCTGGTATTTCAAACACCGAACAACTGATTTGCTTTGCACGATATAAACCCTACATATTCGGTGTTTGTATTACTGAACAGGGGTAACTTAGGGAAAAAAAAAACACCGCGACGGAGGCGCTACCCTCCTCACAACCACAATATGGTCGGCACATAAATTTTTCTTAGATAAAAGGTGCTTGTGCACCCTTCCAAGAGTCCACGTAATGTAGACGGGATGCTTTTCCAATCGAAAGGAGGGAAAAGTTAAAATTAGGTGGTACTCATGAGTCACTTTCCAAACCCATACTGATCTAGAACATGAAAAATATTTGAAGTCTCTATAGATGTGTTTTTTATTATGATTTTGGAGATCAGGCAAATCTAATGATCTTTTGAAGAATCAAAATGAGAGATACCCGATCATTTAAAAATTAAGTCTAAAAATATCTTATTTTATCGAAAAATTAAGTCTAAAAATATCTTATTTTATGGTGTATAGTCCAATTTTTATTGAGATTCACTATCGTGGTGAGAAAATAATCGACCCAAAATTTTAGGTCCAAAATCGATAGATTTTCGAAGGAGACTGCATATGAACAAGTATTCCCCTAACCCACCAGCCCAGAATGGGTTCCTAGGATAACTAATATTCATTATCTACCAGAAAAAATAAAGGGACCCTATACATTTCTTGTTTGATTTAGGGTGATGTTTTTGTTTTGTAGTCTATAAAGACTTCAATTCGATTTATTATTATTATTTACTTAGGTTAGTCTACAGGTTAAAAAAGGTTGCATCTCAAAAATTTGGAGTCCTAAAATTACTCCTATATGGGTTTTACTTGAGAGAGTAAATGAACAGCATACTCTTGCAGGCGTACAAACTCTTTTGGCTTTAACAAATAGGGAATTCAAGATAATTTAAATTAGATAGGACGTACTTGCCAAAAAGAACAAAGGACGGGTCAGTAAGCCAAATAAGGAGTTGGAGAATATAAGCAAACGTATAAGAAATCAAAAGGAAGAAGCAAGAAGCAACATTGGTATACAAAATCAAGTTAATTCTCATAAAAATTTAATTCATTTTTATGTGTTATTGTAGGTAGTTGCGATTAATAATTTGTGGTTGGTAAACAAAATAAGTAGCTGGACAATATATTTAAGCGTATAAATTAGAAATTGAAGGGAGAAGCAATAATTAATTAGAGTAGGGTCCATTAAATAATGGTTCTTGTTTTTATGTGGCCAACCCTGCATATGTAAAAATGCGGGCTTTTCAATAAATTTATTTTTGAGATGGATTTTAAGACGTAATTTTTGAAGATATATAATCTTTAATATGGAGATCATGAATATGAAAAAAACAAATAAATTTTAAAAATAAAAAATAATATTTCTAATGAGACAATATTTGGACCGTTGCACTTTCTGAACCGCATATGTAGACGTGTGGTCCAGCCCGCATGAAACAAATTCATAAATAATTGAGTTTAGTTACGTGGCATATGGTTAGCAAACAACATCGATTAGAATCAGTCATGTCAAAATCAATTGGACCACCTTATTTAAAGCCAAGAACACTCGAACAACTAATGCCATCAATAATGTTCAACTCTTACTAGGGCCTATATTATGCTTCATGGGAGCATACTATACACTAAGTCCCTAGAGCAAAAGAGGAACCACGGAGAGTTTTTTAAATTTAAAATTTGCAAACCCATATGAGAATCACCAGATGAATATAATCAAAAAACAAAATTTGGATGTCGAGTTCTTAAACACTTGGATTTTGCCATCTAAAAGTTGCATAGCACCCTAGCTTCACTTCCAAAAGTTGCATAGCAACCCTAGCTTCAGTTTTACTAGATGGATAGTATGCTCCAGCAAGAGCAAAAAATCATTTCCCAACTCTTTTGTTGTGAAAATGAGGTGAATAGAAGAGGAGAATGATCACGTACAAAGCTAATCTAGGTTAATGTCATAGAATATACCATAAAAATGGCATCATATACTTATTGAGATGCCCCAAGTTGCAATGCCAAAACTCAAATAAAAAATGATCCAATTAAGGTAGATTTTTCTACTTTCAAGGTGGATTTGTTCTTTAACTGATTAGTACTCCAATCTTCTAAAGCTCAAAAAAAAAATAGAAAAAGGAAAGATTAAGAGGAAACAATGACAAAAGGAATTGTACCAAAAACACTAAAGAACGGGAAAAATACAATGAGAAAGAAAACAAATAAAAAGACGTGTAGCTATAAAACAAAACAAAGGCACATAAAAAGTAACTCCCCAAATAAAGAGAAGGGCCAAAAAGGTTAATTACAACGGGTTGGGATTTATGCTTTTTTCTTATTTTCTTTGGCCTGAAACTTTCGCCAAAACGCCGAAATTTCGAACAGCGATCCATATTCCGGCCATGCTTCGAAACATTACGAAATTTTGCACGTCGAATTCTACTATTCCATTAACGGATGTAACACGCTCTATGTAGCTTTTCTTAGTTTATAAGTAACCCATTCACTTTCAAAATTAACCGGCAAACGAAAATGAAAGAAAAAAAAAATAATAATAATTAGATTTTAATGGATTGAATTGTGCCTAAAGATATTTTTCAAATTTTCTTAAAAACATTAAAACCTGTAAAAATAAGTATTGATGGCCAAAACAATTTCCGATCTTTATCATAATGATAAAAATTATTAAAAAATGCTTGCAAACAAAATCCCTTCTTTTCTTGGATTTTATATTATTATTTTTTTAAAAAAAAAATTACCCAGCCGCCCAAAACCAGCCCAAAACGGGCCACTGTTCGATCTAAATCGCCCGATTTTTTTCTTCAATGATATAAATTATTATATTTAAAAATCCGACGTATAGATGAAACAAGAAGTCGATAAATAACAACATACCGACTCAAAACGTCCAAGGGCCAAAAAAAAAAAAAAAAAAAGGACAGAAATAAGGATTTCCAAAAACTAGGTAAGTTAAAGAGTCATGAATTTTTTGGATTTGGTGGAAAAAAAACAAAAATAAAAAAAATAGATAGGTAAAGATAGAATAAGGTAAAATAATAAGGGATGCACCTTACTGTACATTGTATAGATGCATTAAAGTCAATAAAAACACAAAATGAGACAAAAAGAAGCCAGAGAATATAATTGGAAGTAACACTTTCAGTATTGATATTAAAATATAAAATTTGAGCAACACATGTCATATATATACAAGAAATGCACCAAATACTGAAGGCATCATCTGTGCTCCATCCAATCCAAATAAGAAAAATATACTTTTAAAAAGGACTAATAAATTACACATATAGGAATTCCCCCAAAAATAAGGGATTTTTAGATAAGAGAAAAGGAGCAAAAAAATAGCCCCAACCACAAACAAGGTCCAAAACCATTTCTACACAAGCAAATATGTACATGGAACACACCCAATTCCAAATTAAAAATAAAACTAAAAAGGAATATCAATTTCCTTTTCCATTAAAGAAAAAACCCAACAATAAAACAAAAACAAAAAAAAATCACCCCCCCTAAAAAAAAAAGGGGAAAATCATGAGCTTGCAAAAGGATGAAGCGTCCTGCTCAAACCGTTAATGTTGGGAAAAGCCATGCACCCCACCAACTCTTGCTTGTAAGGCAAATAAGATTTCCTCTTCGCAAAACCGCTATTCTCATACACCGCAAAACCAGAAACCGCTTTTACCCCTCCTGAAACGGCTTTCCGCTCCACTGAAACAACCTTTCCATCCCCAAAAACTTCCTTGGGTTCACCGGAAACCGCCTTAGCCCCATTCAAACCCACCTTTCCCTCACCTGAAACCTCTTTTGGTTCACCCAAAACCGCTTTTGAATCGCCCTTCTTGACCATACCGAAAACCACCTTCGTCTCCCAAGAAACCGGCTTGACTTTCGCTTTCCCGGCTCCAGTTTCACCTGAAGCCCCATTTGTCTCACTGGAAACCGGTTTGACCTTCGCTTTCCGTTCACACTTATCGCCACAGATTGCCTTTCCTCCACTGGAAACCGCCTTAACGTCACTGGCAAATGGCTTAACCTTCCCCGGAATACTCCCTTCACTACCGCTCCTATGCAACAAATCCCTCAGTCTCCACCTTCTAGAAGATCCAGCCGAGCTACTCTTCCCGGTCTTGTGTGGGGCCCACACGCAATAAGTTTCCGGTGAGAGCCCCTCCAAATCGGAAGTTTCCGACACCTTGCTGTTACTCACCTGCACAGGGACATCACTTTCAGGCGAGATGATACCATTTGCCGACGAGGGCCGATCCTCCTGAGAGACCGATGAGGCCCGGGTCTCCTCAGAGAAGAGGTCTCTCAAGGGGAACCGAGCTGGCTTCTGAGTTTCACCGGAATCCAATGATTCCGTCGCCGGAAAGATGGCTGGAGAAATTTCCCTGCCAAAAAACGGTTTGATTTGGCCATTAAAGAAGAGCTCGTCGGCAGATTTGGGCTCAAAGTCAAGGGCCGCGAACTCAAAGTTTGGGGCCGCGAACTCAAAGTCTTCGTCATCGCTTAGTCGAGCACAGGCTGCCTCCTCCTCTGCTTCTCTGAAGATAGTGGGGCTCGTGCTAAATCTAGCCGATTGGCATCTGCCAAAGCTCGGCGAGTGGGAGAGAACGGGGCTCTGCATCTGAGAAACGCCTCTAAACTCTGCCCAAAATTTTGCTGGGAAGAAACACTTCCAAAACCACCTCCAAAGGTGGCAAAAGAGAAACACTACCAAAACCACCTCCAAAGGTGGCAGAAATGGCCCCTTATGACGAAAAAAAAAAAAAAAAGAACCCTAAAAAATCCTCTCAGGTGGGCCAAAATAGCTTACCAAAGCTCCTCTGAACCCTTCTCCTGAAAGGGCTCAAAACGCTTATAGAAACTCCTCCAGATTTGGCCCCAATACCTCTTGACCAATGGCTCCTCAGAGATAATATTTGGCCGCTAAAAGCTCTGCTAAATTTGGGCGTAAACGCTCCGCTAAAATGGCCTCTCAGAGCAGAGCTTGTGTCGCCGTGACATGCTCTGTTCCGGATTTTGCTGTCCTTTCATTTTCCGATGTATAAATAGGAGCGACCATATTAAACCACGTCTTTTCCATTATTAATTGACTCAAGTGAAATCCATCTTTATTTAAAACGACAGGTGGAAAAGAGATTTCCGCGGTCGGAGAATGACTATTTTGCCCTTGCAAGGTTCGGGCCCTCACCCCTGGCTTGGGCGTGTTTTTTTTATTTTGAAAAAAATGTTTAAATCTATTTAAATCTAATTTAAGAGAAATAAAAGAGTTAAAAGCTTCTCTCCCAAAAGTCCATATTTCCCTGTCAAGTAGGGAGATTAATTAAAATAGGGAAAAGTTACACAGAGCCGAGGCTTTAAACAATCATATTCGAGCCTACCTCAAAATTTTAACCGGACGAGATTGTTTTGATGACCAAAAATCTTCAAATTGATCATCTCGACATCTAGATGCATGGACATAAGAAAAAAATTGATTTCAATTTTGGAAATAATATATTTTATAATAAATTTTTTGACCGTCAATTTTCAAGATTCACAAGTTTTTATAGATATATCGATCTACAACATTTTTAAAGCTTTAAAATTTATAAATAAAAATAAAAATATATTTTAAGGTTATCGCAAAGATTTTCAATGTTGAAATCATATTTCTGGACGCTATCTAAAGTTAGGTTCTAATTTGATTGTTTAGAGCCCAGGCACGCCCATTAAAATATATTTTATCATTTAATTGTTTATTATTTTACCCTTTTTGTACTATTCCATGTCAAAAGCAAGTATTTTGATGGTTATTTTGGAATTAAATTAAAACATGTAGTAGAATATTAAATAGTTAATATCTTAGATGTATTTTGACATTTTTTTTTTAAGAGTATACATGTCCAAGTACAATATTCATGATAATAGAAGTATCAAAATAAATTAAAAAGACCTCTCAAAATTTTAGATCCAAAATCCATCACTTAAATGTGTTTTTTCGAAAACATAGTGCATTCGAAGAATGGGATGCACTGAAACCTCAATATTTTTTATGAGGAATTGTCTCTATCTTCAAATGTGCAAAAGTGTATTTAAAGGTAGATTTTGGATTTAAAATGTATTCTGAGTCACTCTAGATGAAATTTCATATTGAATATGATTTTGCTGCTCAAAAATTGATATTTGTAAATAAATAAAACAAATGATCTAAAAATTAATTTTAAAATAATTTATTTTCAAAGTTCAAATCCATTTTTATTTATTCATGGTGTTTAGATTATCAACATATAAAAGTTAAAGCCAGAACCTAATAGTTTTCTAACAGATAAAAACCACATCCTATTTAAATTTGGAGAATATGGAACACGTTCTAGAAACTTGGGTTAAAATACTGTAATAATAACAATTATAATGGTGTTTTTATTTATGTCCATTATTTAATCGGATGAGCGTGTCACACGGGGCAGACGTTAGAAGCAGTTTGTGACGGCGGCTTTGACGCAACGCAAAGGCTCGTAAGGATTTGACGCTTTTGAGAGCGCGTCGTCTAGGTCTAACTTCACTCACACGTGGCACGTTTTTAATCCACGTATGCAATGCGCTGGCATCAAGCGACATCGTCGTGGCAAGTCCGAAACGATTCACTCATGAGACATTTTTAGGTCCTTGATGTATGGTTCAGTGCGGTCTTTAAAGACCTGGACCTGGCCCACCCCAATTTTTTGAAACTTGGTTCCAGGCTTATCTGGTTGGGTTCGGTGTGTCCGATGGATTCCACCATGTACCAAAAAACGAAATAGTTTTTACAGAGCCGAGGCTCTCTAAACAATCAAATTAGAGCCAACCTCAAGAAATTAGTTTTTATAGAGCCGAGGCTCTAAACAATCAAATTAAAGCCCACCTCAAAAAATTCACTAGGAGGTGTTTGTTTTTTTGGAAGTCTTTTATCAGATTTTGAAAAAGTTTCGAGTTTGTTTCACACTTTCCATAAAAAGTCATAAACTAATCTTTCAACAAAAAATCCCATTGCTTTGCTAAAAAATGAAAAATTAAGTTGTTAAGGAGTAGGAACTTAATCTCGTAATTTTTTTGTTGATTACTATTCACTGTACATAATATAAAAACATAATATTAGTATTATTAATATGATATAATATAATATTATTATACCATAATATTATATAATATAATATTATACTATATATTTATATTTTTTTATATATATGTATATTATATGGTATATATTGATTATATATTATATGTAATATATAATATATATTATATATAATATAATAAATAATAATATAAATATTATATACGTAATATACAAATATCTTATATTATACTATATATTTTATATAATATATAATAAATATTTTATATTATATTATAATAAATATTATATTATATGTTATATATAATACAAATATATATTAATAAAATATATTTTATATATATATATATATATATATATATATATATATATATATATATATATATATATATGTTATCAAACACAGTACTCATAACTTTCTTAACATTCCAGCAGGCTATCAAACACAATACCCATAACTTATTTAAACCTTCCAGAACAAAATAGTCAATTTTTCAGAAGATTTAAAAACATTCAACTTTCCAGTAGATATCTTTCAGAAAAACAAACATGCCTTAGAAGAGGTTGTTGTGATGCTCAAATATCTTCAAATAGATCATCTCCACGTCAAGATATATGGACATGAGAAAAAAAAATAGATTTCAAATTTTGGAAATAATACATCTTGGAACACATTTTTGGACCATCAATTTTTAAGATTTTAAGTTTTCATAGATCTGCTCAATCTACAATATTTTTGAAGCTTTAAAGTTTTATAATTAAATATGAAAATATAATTTAAGGCTATCATAAATATTTCCAATATTAAAACCACATTTCACGACATTGTTTAAATGTGCACTTTATTTTGATGGTTTAAAGCCTATGCTCTATACAAACTGCACCCATATACACCAGCTGCAATGCCACTTCTTTCTTCTTCTTCTTTTTTGTTTTTTTTTTTTTTTTTTTTGTCACAAAGATATATTAGTCTTAGCAATTTATAAGAGAAAAAGTATACAATAAGACTATTTTATTTAGTTTGGGTACAATAACACTAAAATACAAGAGAGTAACTAAGGTGGCACTTTAGTTTCAAACAATATGCAAGCAGATAAGGTGACACTTTAGTTTCAAACAATGTACACGCAGATTCACAATCGTCCCATTTGAAAAGTGGACAGTTGAGGTGAATTCCTTTATAAGGAATCAGCGGAGGAACAACACATCTGTTAACAAAAAGTTTGAATGAGAAAATTGAATTATCTTCTATTACTTTACACAGTGATATATATATATATATATATATATATATATATATATATATATATAAAAGTACAAGCCCAACATTCCAATATTTGTGAGATCCCAATGTTTTGTGAGATTTGTGGAGATAAGAAGTTACCATAGATAAAAGCTACAATTACGGTTTAGTCAAACCATGTGTGTTGGGAAAGGAACATCTCAACCCTTTGTTGTTGAAGAGTGGCATATATTATTTAATATAAACAGCAATAATGAAATACTTTCCCCAATCGATATTAAGGAATATTTTAATTATAAAATTTTGTAACCATCTATTCAACTTGTGTGAATACAAATTTTGTAATGGAGGAATTAGGTTATGAGATGCAAGGCATTGTAAGTTTTTAACACTTCAAAACATTTGTTTTTTCGTGAGTCTTCAACTTAAAGAAAGCAAATAAAGAAAGCTTAGGCTTTAGATAGGGGCGCGGATTGTATTGAACCGCGGCTCTAAACAATCAAAGTAAAGCGCACCTTCAAATGGTGTCGAGAAATATGGTTTTAATACTGATAATCTTTGTGATAGCATTAAAATAAAATTTCATCTTTAGTTATAAAATTTAAAGCTTAAAAAAGAGTGTAGATCAAGCGAATCTTTGAAAACTTGAAAATA
Source organism: Amborella trichopoda (assembly GCF_054954075.1). Classification (NCBI taxonomy): domain Eukaryota; kingdom Viridiplantae; phylum Streptophyta; class Magnoliopsida; order Amborellales; family Amborellaceae; genus Amborella; species Amborella trichopoda. Next base: position 52,561,065 of record NC_142336.1, on the reverse strand, counting down.
TTGAAAATCGATGGTCCAAAAATACGTTACAAGATACACTATTTTCAAATTTTGAAATCCATTTTTTCTTATGTCTATGCATTTTGATGTTGAGATGATCAATTTAAAGATATTTAGACATCGAAACAACCACTTCTAATGAAAATTTTGAGGTGAGCTCTAATTTGATGGTTTAGAACCTCGGCTCTATATAAACTGTTTCCTTTAGATATAACCTAGCCACCTCAGAGCCATAGGAGTACAATGCCTACAGATCCAAATGCCCCCAATATATTTTTGGAAAATGGTTTTATAGGGCTGCATTTCAAAATGAGTAAAGCGTCACCACATACCTCATCAAAAATTGCATTCAAGTATTGAAAAAACATTAAATTGATCGGCTCAGCTGGAACATTATGATTGTGCAAAAAAATTAAGATTTGAAATTCTAAAAATAGTGTATATTGCAACAAATCACCTAGACCATCCAATTCACCACAAAAAATAAGTGTTCACAAATCCGCAACATCTGTACTATTTTTTGAGTTTCAAAATTTATTGTCGGAGATGGAGATTAATTTTAGAGCCATCATGGAGATTTTCGATGTCGAAAGTGCTTTTTGGATGACGATTTGAGGTAAGGCTTTGTTTTGTTTCCATAAAGCCTAGGCCAAACTTCATCCTATACATTTTTACAAAATAACTAAAAATTTTTGCTCAACTTTTCTCTCAAAAAAGAATATTTGCTTAACCTTTGCCTTGACAATCAAGATTTCTTCTATAAAATAACTAAAGTCACTTAGGGAGCCTAATAAATGAAATATATAGAAAATAGAGAGCATATTCAGCTCCTCTTTTTTTTTTTAGCTGTTCACCCACTTTGAAAGTAGAGCACGTATACTATGCTCTGTCCATCTACTCCCTTCGCCAAAAACCTACTGGGGGGGATTTTTTTTAATATAAAATTTTGGAATCTATAAAAAAATCATTATATGATCATTTTTAAAGGACCAAATTTGAATTTTGAGTTTTCTAACTCTTAATCTCACCCTAAAAAAGTGAACGGTCTCAGTTCAATCTTATTACACTGTTTTTCCTAGTGCATAGAGAGTGTGATTTGAAAATTTTCTTTTATGAAGTTATTTTATGGGTCGATAATGTTACATCTTCATAATTTGGAGTAAACAACGGTGTGCTCCTGTGGGGAGCATGAAATCTTTTGGCATGAAAATGTTCATTCCCATTATTGCGAGTTGATAGTAGCAACATTTTTTTTTGTTAATTTATAGTTTGCGTGAATTTATTGCAGCAATTTTGTTTATTTTGACGCACTTTGCTCCAGCTTTTACATTGACATTTGAGACTTGGGATTATGCGTTTTCTCCTACAAATTTTTTTTTTTTTGGACAATAAAAATGAGGATTTTAACATAATGAATATAAATTACGAATCATCCGACCTGCCGGATTTTAACATAATGAATATAAATCTACCAACTGAGCTAAGGTTGGTTGTTGTTTCTCCTACATTTTTTTAAAGGAGTGTTATACCGCAAGTTTTATGGGTGGAAATTTATACTATTCACTGTTTTTGAAAGACGCGATCTTTTAAAATTGCATCTTCTAAAAACGAAATGTGCCTTAAATGCCTTAATTAAATACTTTCCTTGATCAAATAGTACGCCACTCCACTCTAATATGATATGGTAGCACCTTGTGAACTGTTGGATTTGCCTGTAAGGTGATATGAACCGTCATTGACTAGCATGTCAAATATTCGATGGTCAAGACCATCAATTTATCCACTATGCCATTGTGGGGAAGGCTACTGTTCTTTTTTTTTTGAACTAAAATTGAAAAATAAAGAATCAGAAGCATGGTGTCAATCACTGTTAAAAAAAAACCAGATAGGTGGGATGGATTATCTACCCACGTATGATTCGGATCGGCAAAAAACTACAAAAAAAACTTTCAAAAATTAATACAAAATAAGAAAATTTCTCGAGGTTTTAAACATCAGAATATACCTAGAAACGCAAAACAAAAATGAAAAAGAAAACATGCTCTTTTGCATTACAAGGCTAGTTTTCTTCAGTCCACTAGTTTCAAAGAAGAGGGGCCAGAAGCAATGATTACCAATAAAAAATAACATGCCCTTTTGCATTTCATGGAGGCTCATTTATGGGTGTACTAGCCCAAATGGACCAGCAAGTACACTTGTAGATAACATATGAAGACTCATTCAGGATTTTATTTTCTTTTTTAAATGGGACCATTGAAGACTTGTTACCTAGCTTCTATCCCTAAATTGTATATGCTTTCCAAGACATTCAAAGTAAATAGTTTGAACATATGAATCTTGAATGAGTCAATGGTCATGTGCATAAAATATAAATATTGAATGGGTGGGGATTTTGTGGATAGGGTCGTAGAAGATAGAAAACTTTGAAAGACGTTTTAGTTTGAATAACATGAATTCCTTAAGAAGAACTTCTAGAGGGTGTTGATGCTCATAAAGCACTATAAAATAATTAGTGTGGTTACCTTTGCTTGGATTTATTATTGAATAATGTTCATGTGTTTTGACCCTGCTTGGGTAGAGAGAAATGGTAGGGGAAATGACGTGATCTTAAGCTCTTCCTTGTGTCATCAGCTCTTTTTGTCAACCCCAAGAATTTAGTTAAGGAAAAAGTTTATATAAAGATGTAACTTATTTTTTTTTTTTTTACCAATGTTCAAATTTTTTTTTTTTTTTTACCAATGTTCAATACTTATTAAAAAGTTATAAAAAGAGATTACATCATCATAAATAGTAAGGGAATCAAGATCAACACCCCTCTTAGCCGGTGTACTCATTAGCCTCTCGAAAAACATGGAAAAAAGTAACAGATAAATATGCAGCAACATCCATAATCTGTATCCATAAAGAGCGGAGTTCCCAAAGAACATACTACACCTTTTTACATTATAAGGATGCAACTTTATAATGTAGAAATACGGATGCACCTCAAAAATCCATTGGAAAAGGTAATTTTAATGCTAAAAAACCCTTTGATTGATCATCTCAACATCTAGATATATGACCATGAAAAATAAAAAGATTTTAAGTCTCAAAAATAGTGCATTTTACAACATATTATCTACACCGTCCATTTTCAAGATTTTCATATGTTTATAGATCTACTTGATTTTAACCATTTTTAAAATTTAAAATTTTATAATTAGATATAAAAATAGATTATGAGATATTCCTAAGGACATTTTACATCAAAAATATATACCATGATAAAATTTGAAGGTGCACCTTACCTCTACTGCTGCGGATGCATTCGTATGATAACTTCTCCCTTTAGTTAAATTTGAGAGAGAGACAGAGATTAGTTAAAATTGAGAGAGAGAGAGAGAGAGAGAGAGAGAGATTGACCATGAGGAATTGAAATAGGGGTGGCAATAACGCTCCAGCCCGGACCTGGAAGAAGTTGTGGGACCCAGACGCGAATGGACTTGAATTCACCAAAAAAATAGTGGGAGACCTGAACCCAAACCCGACCCAAAAATTAAAAAATATATGTAATTAATTATATTTAAATATATTTTATAAATTAAGACACGAAAAATATTGCCGGACCCGGACCTAGACCCGACTTGCCAGGTCCAATTTTCTAACCCAAACCAGGGTCTACCCCTCGGTCCTATGTTGGGTCGGATCCATTGCCACCCCTAAATTGAAAGCAGGTGGTTGACTCGGCTTTAAAACAAGTTATAGCAAGGAGAAAGGTTTAAACAATATTATAGTTGGGAGATTTCAACTTTCAATTGAAGAAATAAGGCTTCAGGAACCCTAAAACAATTCCGATTAGGTAAGTCCTTTCAAATCACGCTCCATTGTGAGAGTGATAGAATCGACCTTTATCGCCTGCCAAGTATATCATTCTTTTTCTATTTAGTTAAGGGAAAACTTAAATGAGGTTCTATTCAAATACAGGTCCCCAGATTTGGCATTTTTTATAAGTTACTATCGATGTATGTCCATTTTGTAGATCAAAAAACAAAATTAGGGCAGATCTGACTAGCTGTTGTAGTTGATGAATGGTCTAAAACTAAAGTTTTAAAGATTATTTTAATGTTCAAAAATTCTTTTTTTTTTAAGAATCATTATCATGTTGGTCACTATTATATACCAGTGAAATATTTTTTTGCAAAATCTATTTCTAAGATAATTTTTGAAAGGAAACCATCTTTAAATAGGTGCTTTGACTAACACACAACAAGCACAACCGCCACTCTATAAACAGGGGTTCGAGTTCTCCATCTAAAATATCTTTTTCTCACTCATACTCTCTCTCTCTCTCTCTCTCTCTCTATATATATATATATATATATATAAAATTAACTTTAGGTGAATTTAGTAACAAAAAAAAACTGAAATTGTCCCTAAAGAAGAGAGAAAGAAACCCACTTTCCCATAGGTGGTTATTGTGGGAAAAGATGCAAAGTCAGACTCCCCTTGAAGGCTCATACTCCTTGAAGAATAGCAGGGGAGGCTCATATCGAAGATACCTCACCTCACCTCACCTCACAGTATCTTGCTTCAATTCGACCACTGAATTCATGTTTTGGTATCTCAATATCTCTCTTGCATTCTACTGAAAATTTAGTTGCCTTTCATTGTACAAATTTTGTTTTGCTTTATCCTCATAAATTGGCATCATACACGTATAAAACACGTAAAAAGAGCTCGCAATTGCCTCCAAACAAAGACCGATGGTGATGTATGATCTACCTCGAGTATCGTACAATTTTCCTTTCGCCATAAATAAAATAAAGACCAAATATTTTCACTTAATTTCATACTAATTCTATCGACATCCAAATTCATTTTAGATTGGGCCCTGGACCCTGGCGCATCTGCCAGAGATGTTATAAACAATTATTGATCAAAGTTGCTGACCTGGACTCCTGAGATAGTGATGTTGTCTATTTTGTATATGAGAAATGACATTGAGGAATTTCAGGTCTTGAAAAAAAATGTATGCATGTGTGGACACCCGATTTGACATTGACTAATTTTTTTAATTTTTAAAATTCTGAACTTTAGGAGCTATACATAATAAACCTAGTACACCATTGCCTGTAATTGATCTCGACTTATCCAAACCACTGGACAGACCTATAGAAAACTAAGAAAAAAACCAAAATCCCATAACCTAAATATCCACATAAAATCCTAAAAAAATAACAAAAAAATCCCTTAAAAATTTGAGAAAATCCTTTAGGCTAGAATAACCCTAGAGGTGGGAAACTCAAGAAAACTCTAGGTGATGTAACCCACAAACCAATTCTCTGTAACCCTAATCATCTACAATCTTCAAAACCCAAATTCATAAGCCTTAGAAAGAAATGCCCTAAGGAACTAAACCCTAGAACAAACATGCTATGGATAAATTCTTGAAGAATGAGAAAGCAAAGGAGTAAATTAAATACAGGTCTCAACACCAGGTCTTTGATTGTCTTGGCCCAGTCAGGCAAGTTTTTTTTCTTTTTTTAATTTTCAATTTAAATTTCTAATTTCATTATGAATTTTACGTGAACAAGAGGATTTCAATATGTATAGACATGAGAAAAAAATGGATTTTAGGTTTTGAAAATATTGTATTTTGTAACACATTTTTGAACCGTCAATTTTCAAGATTTTCAAGTTCTTTTTTTAATTTTCAATTTAAATTTCTAATTTCATTATGAATTTTACGTGAACAAGAGGATTTCAATATGTATAGACATGAGAAAAAAATGGATTTTAGGTTTTGGAAATATTGTATTTTGTAACACATTTTTGAACCGTCAATTTTTAAGATTTTCAAGTTTTCATAGATCTGTCAATCTCCACTATTTTTGAAACTATACACTTTATAAATAAAGATGAAAATATACTTTAAGGATATCACAAAGATTTTTAGTATTGAAATCACATTTCTAGATACTATTTGAAGGTAGGCTCTAATTTGATTGTTTAGATCCTAGGCTCTATACAAACCGCACCCATTTTTTAATGGGTCAGAATGAACCATGCTCATCCAATGGCCAATATTGAATATTTTTTTATTTTTTATTTATATTTTAAAATTATATGAATCTGAATTTTTGGTTTTTGGTTCATTCTTATAAATAAGATTGATTAAAATTAATAAAAAAACTGTTTTGAATAAAAATTGACCAAGATACATTTAGATGTATTTTGGTAATTTTTTGTTTACGATATTTTTAATTATTTTATTTAGTTATATTTATAAAAATACACCTACACACCAAAATTCTTATTTAAATAAAAAATAAAAAAAATAAAATAAGAGACTAATATGGCACCTGTCAACATCATGTGGACCGGATATTTTTCCTATCTTTAAAGCTAAGGTGATTGTTGATCGTGGTCATTTTATAACAAAGAGTAATTGTCTGATTGTATTTTTTCGATATTTCCACCTGTTGGATTAGATATTTATTTAAATTTAGTTTTTAAATCCTGCCTCTCCCTTAAGAGCAAGTCTCTCCCTTTCACTAAAAATTCAATAAGCTTTATTAAACTATGAATTCTCAAAGAACCAAGAGGATTTTTTTTTAGCAAGTCTCTCCCTTTCACTAAAAATTCAATAAGCTTTATTGAACTATGAATTCTCAAAGAACCAAGAGGATTTTTTTTTTTTTTTTTTTTTTTTTGTGCTTTAGTAGTAGGAATCGAACTTAAGATGTAGCGTTACAAAACATTAGTTACTAGCCACTTAAGCCCAACACCAATTCTTAAGAGGACCCCTTTTATGATACTTGACATCCTTGTTCAACATCGCTACAAAAATCTCTCTATCTAGGAATCTCTGAGATCTCAATTAAGTGAAACCCACGAGATTTGAATATATGTGCCATCCATAAAAGAAAACCACTTAGAAGATCAATAAAAAAACCTAAAAAACATGCAATAAAATAAAACAGACTAAAAAGGGGTATCATCTTCCTAAGGTGGTAATATTTTCTCTTTTCTTCTCGTACAAGAGGTAGAAGTGAAAAATATAAGAACTCTTTTTAGCTGTTTGAGAGAGAAGCGCAAAATTCCAAACTTTTAAGCTTGATAATTTTCTTTGCAGTTTCCCAAAAAAATCCCACTTAACCAAATTTCTTAGAACCTGGGAGGACAGTGAAAATTGGTAGCATAAAAGTTAGAACTTTGATTAATAACCTTTGGTGTGGTATTTTCACCTGTTTGGTATTGTGAAAACTCAAAACTACTTGTTACAACCCATCTAATGCATTTCTTCTAAAGTGTACGGTTTAGATTGAAATTTGTTCTTTTCTACATGTATACGTTAAGAGTCGAAGACACCCAACAATAAAATTTCAATCACACTAGTACACTAGCAAGCACATGAAATGCCCATGATTATTGAAGAAAATTGCAATAAAAAGGTATGACCGCAATATATAAAATTGTCAACAAATTGATCGGCTGAATATGATTCATATAGGAAATGGTAGACTTCTTCTAAGGCACTGTAGGTAGAGTTAATCCTTTTCTGTAAAATACCCCTATCCAAGAACTCCTCCACCATAAGTAAAAGTGTAGACACCCAACTTTAAAACTGACAAATTTCATGATTTTCTTACACCATTAAGACCACACTATTCCCCAGAACCCTTGAACCACAAAACACCATATCCTGACATATTACTGTTTTTTTGGAAATTAGTCTAGAAAAAATATTAAAATATCTCTTTTTGACCTAATTTTTGGAAGAATATCTACAATAAGTGCATAAATCAGCACAAAACTGGAATTTTCCAATTTGGACCTAATCTAGGTGGGGTGATACAGCCTGTGTTGCCCAAATCTGTGGGGCAACCAGTCTGTGTCGCCCAAGCCTGATCAAGCCAAATCCTGGATTTCAAGAAAGTTTCAATTTCCAAACCACTCCCAGTCTAACTCAATCAAAATTCAATGAATGTGGACACTTTTAGGCTGTGTCACACAAGCACTGGTCTGGTCTGAGCGACACTAGGTGTGTCGTGGGTCACCCAGTCCTCTGACCCCCAAAATTTGGTTTTGAGCTAGCAGATCCGGTAGTTTTTGGTAATTATCCATTTTCTTCATCTTCAGTCTCTAAAAGTGCATTTACATAATCAATTTAGGGTTAGAGAGAAAAAGCTAGGAAAATCGGAGATAGTGTTAGCCAAAAGGAAACCAGAAGGAGGAACAGTGTGAGAAATAAACCCTAGATCTAGACAAACCCTAGAAACAAAACCCTAGGCCATGGAAACCGCTTTCAACTTGCAACTTTAGATCAGATCAAAAAAATCTTAGTTCAACTAAGCCAAGGCTTGGTCAAATTTGAAGAGAGACACGAATGACCCATGGCCACAACCGCAGATCGAGACCTCAAAGCCTCAGGTGTTCCGGGCCAACTTGCCCGGCCAGGTGACCTTTCTTCTCCATTTTCAATTGTTTTGTTTATTTTATTTGATTTAGATCATTGATTTTATTTTAGTATTTCGTGCTATGATTAATGTCGGCCATACTGCTATTATGAGAGCCGATCTGTTCATTTCTGAATAGATCTACCCTTAGATTAAAATGCGATTAATCTCACTCTCTATCAAAATTAAAAAAACAAGTTTGTAATATTAAGATTTGAGGGATGTTCAGTCAAAGATCTCTATTGAGTTTGTACTGTAAACAAAAAGGTTATCTTTCATGGCAACCCAAAATCTTCAGTCAAAGATCTCCATGAGTTTGCACTGTAAACAAAAAGGTTATCTTTAATGGCAATCCAAAATCTTTCTAAAAAATATAATGGGAATCTATCAGGAACCGGTGCCTTTTATCTCTTGGCCATAAAAAAAACTGCTCTTCTTCAGTAATCCTACTTTCCAAATCATTTGCAGTATGATCATGCAACCTTTTGAAAAGGAAAAGCTTCCAATTTAAACGCAAGGTTCATTTCACTTGAAAAAAGCCTTTTGAAAAAGTTTAATGAACTCACCATCTCAAGCTTCAACTCCATTAAAAGGCATACTTGAGATGTCATTCTACTTCCAGTATTAGCAATGGCAGGAAAAAGTTGTGTTCATATCCCTATTTTGAAATATTTAACCAGCGATCTTTATTTTCAATAAATCTCCGCACATCTAAGCAGTTTTTGCAAAGAATTTAAAAGTTCCCTCTTTTCTCCTAAAAGCTCCTTTGAAATAATCCCCAAAATTTTCATCTCATGTTCAATAGCCTCCCCTTTTGATATCGAATTTAATCTCCTTTTTCCACTGTAAACAAAGGTGGTGTTATTCCAAGTACGCTTTATACAATCCATCACATTTAAGTCCTCGAGCTACGCAATCTTCATTTTAAAAGGCCTTAGATCCCTCCTAATACTATCAGTCTGTAAACAAATAGGATTACGGTCCAAAGAGAATTTTGGTAGAGCGTTAATTCCTCCCAATCGCTAGACACCATAAATCGATCCAATTTGCTCATTTTTCAGATCATTAGCACTTGCATAAATGCCATTAACAAAATATCAAATAGTTCATGTGACATCATGAAATCATTGAACATTTTCCGCGAGGAATTAAAATTAAAAGTAACATATCATCTAATAAAGTTAAAATCTCATCCCACACACCAAAATAAATTAAGATTTGATACAACAAAACTAATATCATTCAAAACACTTAGCTTCGAAGCATAAATATTAGTTTCGTAAACATTCAATAAAGCCCACTGAAAAGTATTAAAAAGAGCCTGAAATACTACCACCACAAATCTATGAAAATGACATCGATACACTCCACAAGACCCAAGATCCGCACTAGTAAAACCGCTAGCATCACTGAAACTAGGACCGCGGTCTCTTGTAAAATAAGAATGCACGCACATAACATATTTTGTAACCAACAATATCAACTCCCTCTTTTGCTAGCTCTCTTCCAATCCCCACAAACCACTGTCATCACCAATAGTGGCAACTTACCTCGGCCCTCTCCTCCTTCTTTAGCTGGGCTGTTCAATTCATTATTACATTCTTATTCTATTTTCATTTTTATATATTTTTTTGAATTCAAAATATTAAAATATTCATTTTATTAATATTTCTTGATATGTTGAATATCAATTCCATTGAGAATAAAAGATATTTCTCGCGTATGTGATAGTGGATAGGGCCAACCAATTGTTTGAGTGAATACACCAGTGTTCGCAAAATTGAACCGGAACGGTTGACTCGATATAGGCTCCGAAGTGGTTTAACTAGCCTAACAGGTAAACCGGCCGATTCAAATGTTCTAACTCAGCAAATCCCAAGCGGTCAAAAAAATGTGAAAAAAATTCAAATGAAGTTGAAAAATAATGAAAAATAGATTTTAACGAATCAATGTTTGAATTAAAGTGAGTATTAATGACAAAAACAATTTTTAAACTTTACCATAATGTAAATAATATTAAAAAATAGTTTACAAACCAAATTCCTTATTTTTTGGAATTTATATATATTTTTTTGATTTTTTTTTTTAAAATTCCGGTCGATCACCAAAACCACCCAAAACCAGAACCGGCCATTGGTCGGTTCCGATCTAACCGGGTGGTTAGCGGTTAGATCATTCAATTTTTCTAACAATGGAATACACCATTTTCATAATGAAGGTCGGGAAAATAAAATAAAAGAAGACATTGTCTTGAATTGATACTACATAATGGCCGGTTCCTATCTAATTGAGAGACTACTGGTTAGATCGCCCGGTTTTTAATACGCCATCAAAGTTGGGAAAACAAAATAAAAAAAATAAGACATTCTCTTGAATGGGTACTACATTGATAAAAAGACCATTTTTATTACATAGAGAAAAAAAATATTGACACCCCGCACATTCTTATTACATAGAAAAAAAATAGGAGAGCCCCACACATTTCAACCATCAATCTTCATGAAAACTAGAGTAGCCCATGCTCCACAACAATTCTATGAACCACAACAATTCTGGAAGAGTCCCTTTTCTTTGAAGCATCATTCTTCTTAAATCAAACCGTATATCCATTTTTTTTTGCTATGGAACCGTATGTCCATTTTATTTTTTCTATTCAACTGTACCATTTTTGCTATTGGTTCTCTCTTTGATCTCCTTCATAACTATCTCCATTTTTTTCTTTGAAGCATCATTCTTCTTAAATCAAGGGCATGTCCATTTTTGCTATTCAACCGTATGTTCATTCTTGCTATTGGTTCTCTCTCTGATCTCCTTCATAGCTGCCTCCATTTTTTTTCTATTAGAATCCAATTTTTTTTTTCATTTTTTTCTATTGGATTCTATTTTTTTTGTGTGTGTTGGACTCCTACCTCTGTGTTTTTTCTTGTCATCTAACTCCTTCTCTTCTTTGTATTGCTGTGACAACATAAACCGACTCTTCTTTGCATTGCTATGGCCACATAAATCCAATGATGTATGTGGAGATTGTTATCGTCTGGATAAATATAATATGGATATATATCTATACGGATATATATTAGATGAGTATATTAGATGTTCTAGATAAGTATGATAGGTAAAGGGGGACATCTAAGGTTAGAAAGTAAATCCTCTGATCTAGCGTTTAGTAAAGAGGTACTTCCTACAAAATAGAGGGTTATTGTATATATGAGAGTATTGACAGCATCACTTTCACTGCAGGGTACTTCTTGATTAAATTCATTTTTAACAACCTATTGCCTTGTGGCATTTAAGATTTGATTTTTAGTGGTTTCACTCAAGTGAAAATCGATATTCATAACTAGAGTTGGCTATGGCTTTGTGTATTATTTGAAACAATCAATATAGACGCATTCTCTAATATTCCATCCGAGATACTTTGTATAGTGAGTTTACTACATCTAATATTCTATCCGAGACTTTGTATATGGTGAGCTTGGGATTTTAAATTCGCATTCTCTAATATTTCATCCGATATACCTTGTATAGTGAGTTTACTCCATTTAATATTCTATCGAGACTTTGTATATGGTGAGTTTGTAAGTTTACTCCCTTTCAAAAGGAACATGAACGATCTGAGGTCTCTTTTTTAAGTAGATCAATAACCTCTGTATAGTTCAGCATTTCCACAATATTAGTTAATTGCAAACAACAATGAGATCTCTCTTTAAAAATGAAATGAGCACATCTCTCTTTAGCAATAAAGGGGAAGCAACGGTGATTGGTATTTGCAAACAAGTTTTTGATAAAATAAAACATCAAAAAAACGTTTTGAGGAAATAAAAGATTCATGAACTATGAAGTGTTATGGAGCGGATATTCTAGCGAAAGAAAGGGTAGCCGCATCAATTTTTTTTTAAAGGAAAAAGTTTATATAAGGATGCATCCTTATAACTATGGATGCACCTCAAAAATCCATCAGAAAAAGGTAGTTTTAATGTTGAAAAACTCTTTGATTGATCATCTCGACATCGAGATGTATGACCATGAAAAATAAAAAAGATTTTAAGTCTAAAAAATAGTGCATTTTACAATATATTATCTACACTGTCCATTTTCAATATTTGCATATGTTTATAGATCTACTTGATTTTAACCATTTTTTAAATTTAAAATTTTATAATTAGATATAAAAATAGATTTCGAGATAATCCTAAGAACATTTTACATCAAAATTATATACCATGATAAAATTTGAAGGTGCACCTGACCTTTACAACTACGGACGCATCCATATGCCAACTGCACCCTTTTTCTAAATAGGGTTTCTAGGTTTTATGTATTATACTATTTTTTTTATTTCTTTGTACGGGGTGGCACTTTGTATACTTCTATATTGCCTAAATATGAAGGTTATACAATAATGAAAGTGATGAAGGGTGGCCACGACAATATTTATATTTTTTTTGTGGTAAACAGGGCTTTTGGAGATTTTATGTACTCCGAGATTTTTTTATTTTTTGTTCTTTCAATCGATTGTACATTTATAAAGTGAAGGTTATATACTCTAATGAAAGAGAACCAAGTGAAATGACCAATTTCTCTTAGAAAATTTTGGAACATGCTTTGGACTCTGAACAATCAGATTATATACATATTTTGGCATAAACTATCAAAATTTTTCCAAAGTTTTATACCCAGTACGAGATTGATTTATGAACCATCAGATTATATACACATTTTGGCATAAACTATCAAAACTTTTTCCAAAGTTTTATACCCAGCACGAGATTGATTTTTGTGGAAGAAAGATGTTTAAAACTTGGAATAATATGGGGTATTTATTTGATTTGCTTCACGTGACTAAATGGATTAAATACTAAAATGGCCTCACTTTAAAGTTACTAACCGGAGCAAGAGTTACTAACTAGAGCAAGGGTAATTTGGGTATGTTTAATAAAATTTGTATTAGAAAGAAAATGAATGTGAATTTATTACTAAGTTGTTAAACTAACCACAATGCCATTTTAATTATATTTTTTTAATTAACATTATGTAAATTAGATGTATACTAATTTGACATTTTCATTGGATTTTCAATTTTATTTAGTATATGCAACCTACCTTTACACAGGCTTAACTATATAAATAGATAGTAATTTGCATATAACAAATTTTGAAAATGAATTTGTTGAGATCTTTATATAAAATATACACATCTTTACCTTTCTCCACATGGGTCTGCTCCGATCTTTTAAAAAACATTTCAAATCAAACCCTTGTACTTCTGTCATATAAAAATTAGGCATTCTTAACAAATTAGAGGTTCTTTATGACAATCATAAATACAGGTGATTAAGGGGATTCATAGATATCACAATAGAAATTTGTCTTGATAAAAGGCATCGGTTGGCGCCACTCACACGAATTACATTATCTAACAGAAAAGCATAATAGTAACTACATGCAATACATCACATACACCATATGAATCAAATTATCTAACAGAAAAGCATAGTAGTAACTACATACAACACATCACATACACCATATGAATCAAATCAGTTATGTGATCTTCAATGCACCATGCTTAAAATGCATAGTAGTGTGGACCCATGTAATGCATGAGCTACCAGTCATAAATTTCATTGTGAAAAAGATGAATTTAAGAATATAGAGTTTCTTATAATAGTGGCATCAAGTTTAAATAGATCACTAAGTTTAACGATTGTAGCATGACAATAAAAAAATAAAAAAAGAAGAAGAAACTTTTGATGATTGCAGCATAAGTTTGGGGTACTGTTTTTAACTCATTTACCATGGGTAT